>NW_012106364.1:442870-451278 GCF_000951045.1 Mandrillus leucophaeus
GTGGTGGCAGGTGCCTATAATTCCAGCTACTTGGGAGGCTGAGGTATGAGAACCATTTGAACCTGGGAGGCAGAGATTGACCTGAGCCAAGATTGTGCCACTACACTCCAGCGGCCCGGGCAAGAGAGCAAGACTCTGTCTCAATAAAAACAAAACAAAAAACATGAAATCCAAATTCTCAGACCCTACCCCTAATCTAGTGAATCAGATACTGTGGGTATGAGTCCCAGAAATCTGTGTTTTAACAAACTCTCCATGTGATTTTTTTTTTTTTTTTCTAATTGAGGGTTAGGGGGCAGTCTCACTTTGTTGCCCAGATTGGTCTCGAACTCCTGGGCTCAAGCAATCTGCCAGCTTTGGCCTCCCAAAGGGCTGGGATTACAGATGTGACCCACTATGCCCAGCCTCTCCAGGTAATTCTAATGCACAATCAAGTTTGAGACACTGAATGACCCCAGTGGTTTTCACCCTCAGCTGCACATTAGAATCTTCTGGGGAGCTTTCCAAAATGCCTAGGCCCCATCCCCACATAATTTGATTTGATTAGTTTGATGAAGGACCTAGCCATGTTCAAAATTCCCACAAATATTCTAATATGCACAGCAATGCTGCTGCTCCGCAAACCACATATTGAGTTAGGAAGGTAGTAGGCTATGTGCCACTTAAAGGTAGGAATTATACCTTATCTCCCCGGTGCCTGGTGAAATATCTGGTAGTAGTAGTCACTAAATGCTGAATAAATAAATGCTCGAATGTATTTATTCTGTAACCCATCTTTGCCACTGCTATCTCTCTCTTTTTTTTTTTTTTTTTTTTTTTGAGTCTTGCTGTTGCCCAGGCATGGCACGATTTCGGTTCCCTGCAACCTCCACCTCCCAGATTCAAGAGATTCTCCTGCCTCAGCCTCTCAAGTAGCTGGGACTATAGGCGTGCACCACCACCCCTGGCTAATGTTTTTCTTTTTCTTTTTTTGTTTTTTTTGAGACAGAGTCTCGCCCTGTCACCCAGGTTGGAGTGCAGTGGCACGATCTAGGCTCACTGCAAGCTCCGCCTCCCGGGTTCACGCCATTCTCCTGCCTCAGTCTCACAAGTAGCTGGGACTACAGGCGCCTGCCACCATGCCCGGCTAATTTCTTTTTTGTATTTTTAGTGGAGATAGGGTTTCACCGTGTTAGCCAGGATGGTCTCGATCTCCTGACCTCGTGATCCACCTGTCTCAGCCTCCCAAAGTGCTGGGATTACAGGTGTGAGTCACCGTGCCCGGCTGACTAATTTTTTTTGTATTTTTAGTTCAGATGGGGTTTCACCATGTTGACTAGGCTGGTCTCAAACCCCTGACCTCAGGTGATCTGCCCTTCCTGGCTTCCCAAAGTGCTGGGATTATAGGCAGGAGCCACCGCACCCAGCCTGCAACTGCTATCTCATTTGAACCACACACATACTCTTATTCCTCTTGCCAGAACTCAGAAAAGCCATGGCTCCTGTTCATCTGCCCTTGTCCTGCTACCAGGTAAGACCCCTTACTTTTGCTATCCTGGGAGCTGTATCAAAGTTAGGAGGGGCAGCAAACTATCCCTTCCCGTTAAAGCCAGCTCATAGAACCCTGACATTCATCTCTGGCGCTCCCATTAACTCTGTGATCTGGAACAAGTCACTTTCCCCCTCACAGCCTCAGGAGCTTCCTGTGTCACAGGCTAACACCTGACCACCTCCCTTTGTGGAGTTGTTATGAGACAAAGTCTATGAGGCCTTGGCTGTGCAGAAAGTGCTTACTAATGGAAGTCATTTTCATTAGTTAACACAGGGACAGTTAGCAACCCTCACAGTTTGGGTTGCCAGATGAAATATAGAATGACCAATTAAATTTGAATTTTGGATACACAACAAATGGTGTTTTAGTACAAATGTGCCCCGAATATTTCATTCATTACCTAAAATCCAAATTTAACTTGACATCCTAGTATTTTCTTGTTGTTGGGGAGGAGGGAGCTTTTTTTTTTTTCTTCCTAAATCTGCAACCCTACTCACTGTGAGTCAATGCTCCATTTTTTGAACTTATGCCAATCACTTGAGAACCTTTACTATGATCTTCTCAGCACAAAGTTGGGAACCACAGCTGAAGCCCCTCTCCCCTGTTGCCCAGATCTGTTGCAAAGAGTGAAAGAAAGGCTTAAGAAGAGACAGGGATGAATCCTAGCCAAATCTTCAGAGAAAGCCCCTGACCCACTCAAAATCCTCCATTACAGTGAGAGCTGTAGTTTCACAATTGTTTAAGTGATAGATTATTTTAAGAAAGTCTGTTTTCCTGCTAAACTGTTAAGTTCCATGAGGGCAAGGATAACTGCAGTCCTAGCACCCAGCACAGTACCTGGCACATAGTTGGTACTCAAATAAGTATCTGAATGAGCAACAGTCTGTCTTTTCCCCATCTTTATTCCACATCCTTCCCACTCCTTGCCTTTTCATTTCCCTACCCAAATGCCATTTTCAAAGTGCTTTGAGACCCTCAACTAACCAAACTATGTGTTCAGATCAATTTACAGATCACCAGTGGCTTCACAATCTGGATCTCTTTTGATCTTTACAATAATCTTGGTAGGGACACAGAGCAAGGATTATTAGCTTTGTTTTACAGATAAGAAGACTGAGACCTTGCTAGGATGAAGTAACTTGCCCAAGTTATGCAATGGGTTAAGTTGTAGCTGTGACTCCAGCTCAGATGAGAGGCTAGAGGGCATCTGTCTCACCCTGCCCTTCCCTCTCTTTACCCCCTCCTCCCCATACCCCAAGTAAGGGCCTAGGGGACCCCTCTGACTGTTCTGCCACTTGCAAACCCAGATGCCAAAGGAAGAGTTTCCCCCAAGTCCAGAGTGCTGGAGGCAGCATCCGAGCAAGCCAAACTCAGTCCCGTACTGCTACTTCAATAAACCTGAGATCTACACACACTGGCACGACCTGTATGATCAGCGAGAGGAACGGGAGGCTGAGAAGATGTTGAGGAAAATGAGAGATGACCATAGGTGTGTTTTGCTGGCCTCCATATTCTCCTCACTCTCCACATATTCTAGGAAAGTAAGGAAGGGCAAGGAAGGGGTGGCCCAGGGATTAAGGCAAGTCAGCCTACAGGTCCCAGAGAGGAGCTTAGGGCGGCTCGGCTCGGCTCAGCTCCACCTGGCTTGGCCGGCTCGGCTCGGCTCTGGTGGATATCACTGAGTCCTCATCTGTCTTCCTCTGGTCCCATTTCTGAGGTGGGCCGCAGCCCTGTGGCAGAGGTGAGGGTGCAACCTGAGGAGGGAAGGTACAAGGGGACCAAAGCTGCCTATGCAATTTCTCACACAGGTACATCAAAGAAGTACATCAAACCCACATCCAAATGTTCCATCTCCCCATGAGCAAGCTGACTATAAAATCTGAGATGCGATCTAGGCCCTTAGAGCCTACCTGGGACCCACTGAAGTGGCAAAGATTAAGGGTCAGGACCATGTGGGAGAGGACGTGGGGGACTCCCTCCCTCTGGGTGCCCTTCCCTTGGGCTCACACCATCCTTCAGCCCTCAGTCCTTGCCTGAAAAACAGAGGGAGGGTAGGAAAAGGGATTGGATTGGATGAGCTCCCCTTAGTTTGAAATTCTGTATTTTTCTCTGTCTTCCTTTCCACTGGCTGCCTTGGATGGGCAGGAACTCACAAAAAGCCTGGAATCTCCCAGAGAGGATGAGCAATTCTATGCAGCACAGGTGAGAAAAGGCAAGAACACAGGAGGGTGGTTACAGCCAGGAATTGGTCGAGCTGGAAAGTAAAAAGCTGCTTGATGTGATGGTGGTTGTGGGGATGGTATTCCAAGCACAAACTCCAGCTGTGTCCAGAGAATGGTAACTCCTGGGGATGGTGTCCAGGGTTCCTTCTCTTTCCTCCATCCCTCTTCCTGCAGGCTCTGGGATGCTTACGCATCAGTGACAAGTTTGTCATGAAGGCACTACAGCAGGTGGTGAGTCTGAGAACTGCTGGAGTTCAGGAAAGAAGGAAACAGGGTCTGAGATGTGTGGTACATGGGCATAGACAAGGCTCCTCAGGGTGCTAGGATGGCAGCTCAGATCCAGTAAGGACATAGCCACCACTGTGCAGCATGCCCCCATCTCATGTCCTTGGCCTCTTAGAAGAGCAGCTGGATCTAAAAGATGGGGAAGGAAGAATCTGAAGATCCCCCGGTCTAACCAAAAAGACATTGGACTGAAAAGCCAGGAAAGTCTGAAAACCAGAACAGAGTACATTCTCTGCCTTAACTGGAAACACCGCATATGTACACATCAGCTTACCACTGGGAACATGCATTCTTAATATCCATAATCTCATTTAACTCTTACAACAACACCAGGAATTAGTATCTGTATTTTTTTTAAAGAAAATGAAAGCTCTGAAACACCAAGGGTCTTGCCCAAGGCCAAGTGGCTACTAGATACCAGATAGAGATTTGAACAAACA
Source organism: Mandrillus leucophaeus (assembly GCF_000951045.1). Classification (NCBI taxonomy): domain Eukaryota; kingdom Metazoa; phylum Chordata; class Mammalia; order Primates; family Cercopithecidae; genus Mandrillus; species Mandrillus leucophaeus. The sequence continues at coordinate 447,349 of NW_012106364.1, forward strand.
TCTAACTCCCAACTGCATTGTTCCTTCCATTGAACCATTTTGCCTGTATTCTGTATTTGAGAATAGATAGGTCACTTTCTAGGCTTCAGTTTCCTCTTTTGTAAAATGAGAAGTTAAGCTGAGACAATCCCTAAAGCTCTGACATTCCATCACCTTATTATATGTTCCTACCACCTGCCTCTTAAATTAGGCCCAAACTGGTCCAGAGAAAGTACAGTACGAGGCCTACCGAACCCTGGCCATCCTGGGTAAGTATGTCATCTTCCTTGGTGGGGAGTTGAGAAAGTGTAACCACTTTCTCCTTTGGGTAAGGACAAATGGGTGAGGAGCAAACACCTACTCCAACCTAGCACTTGGCAAGGCCTGAGAACTATCCCAGTTATGTCGAACCAAGAGAGGAAGGTGGGGTGAAAAGGGAAAAGAGATTAGAGAGAGGGAGAGGGAGGGCGCTTGGAATTGTGTTCATGTTCAGTCAGCTGCCCTGGTATCCTGGGAGGATGGGCAACACCGTGGTACCTAGGACTTGGAACTTAGGTCTCAATAGCAAAGTGGAGTTCAATAGGTCCTTGCAGAGAAGGGCAGTACCAGAGGCTCTGCCCTGACTTGAGGCCCCTCCCTGTCCAGGTTGCCTAAATAAGCATGTGATCCGGGCTCTCATCAAACAGCTGAAGGAGAAAAATGAGGGTCAAAGGATGGAGACTTTGACGGGGCTACGAATGGCTCTTAACTCCTGGGCTGCTGTCTCTAAAGACAAGGTGATTGGGAGGACAGTCAACTAGGGGCAAAGCTGGACAAGGTAATTGATAGGTTTAGCTGGGGGTTGGGTGAGGAAGAAGTTAACCTAGGACAGCTTTGATAGAGGAAGACACTGTCCTTGAGGAGTTCCCTCGGAAGTTGAATAGAAGCATATGGCTTGGCCATTTACTAGTCCATTTCTGAAAAGCCAAATTTCAGAGCTGCAGTTTGTATTTAAAATGGAGAATGGAGACAGTACAGATGGTTCCAGATTTAGATGGTTTAACTTACGATTTTTTGACTTTACAACAGTGCAAAAACAACACATATTCAGTACACTCCTTAACTTACCATGAGCATGACATTACAACCTGATAAACTCATCCATGGGATGTCATTGTAAATAGAGGAGCATCTGTAATTGCCTGATAGTACTGTTGAGAGGACTAAATGAGATAATGTATGTAAAACACCTAGTACAATGCCTATGCTCTTTCAGTGGTAACCATCATTATCATTATCATCTCTAAAATAACTTATTAAGGTAAAACCTGTCAAGAAGACACGGGGCCCAAGAGAGTCCTCAGACCCTACTGGTTTTTTCTCCTCTAGTGTTCTCTTACTTTGACCCCATCATTGCTCTATGTAAAAGAGAATCCATCATTCATCCATTTATTCAGCAAATATAAAATAAACAGCTATCATGTGCCGGGCACTGTCCTAGGCCCTTGGGATATAGCAGTGAACCAGACAGGCAAAGATATCTGTCCTTATGGAGGAGGTTACCCTCTAATGGGGGAGACCCATCATAACCAATAAATTTATTTTTAGAAAATTAGGCTGGGAATGGTGGCTGACGCCTGTAATCCCAGCACGTTGGAAGGCTGAGGCGGGTGGATCACTTCAGGTCAGGAGTTTAAGACCAGCCTGACCAACATGGTGAGACCCTGTCTCCACTAAAAATAAAAAAAAATAAAAAAAAAAAAACTTAGCCAGGCATGGTGACACACACCTGTAATCCCAGCTACTTGGAAGGCTGAGGCAGAATTGCTTGAACACAGGAGGCAGAGGTTGTAGTGAGCCAAGATTGCACCATTGCACTCCAGCCTGGGCAATTAGAGCAAAACTCCATTTCAAAAAAAAAAGAAAAAGAAAATTATGTAGTATGTTAGAGGTGACAGGTACAATGGAAACAATTACATAGCAGGGTAAGTAAGAGTGATCAGGAGTGACAAGTGGGAGTAGGGATGGGTTGCAATGTTAAATATAGTAGACAGGGAAGGCCTCATTTAGAAGGTGCATTTGAGCAAAGACATAAAGAAAGTGAGTGGGTTAGCCTTACAGATATCTGAGAGAAGACATTCCAGGCAGAAGGACCAATGCAAAGGGAGGAGTATATTTGGCATGGTTAAGAAAGCAAGAGGGCTTTCAAGCATGGCGTTTGGTTGGTGAGGACCTACACAGGTTCAACAAGGGTATCAAGAAGTGTTACTTCTCTTCGGGGCCCACCTACCCCAAGCCACGACATGATGTTTGTCCGCAATGATTGCAAGGTGTTCAGATTTTGTAAATCTAAATGTCATAAAAACTATAAAAAGAAGCGCAATCCTCACAAAGTTAGGTGGACCAAAGCATTCCGGAAAGAGCTTACAGTGGATAATTCATTTGAATTTTAAAAACATAGAAATGAACCTATCAAATGCTAGCAAGAGCGATGGAATAAAACTATTGATGCAATGAAGAGAGTTGAAGAGATCAAACAGAAATGCCACGTTAAATTTATAATGAACAGATTGAAGAAAAATAAAGAGCTACAGAAAGTTCAGGATATCAAAGAAGTCAAGCAAAACATCCATCTTATCCGAGCCCCTCTTGCAGGCAAAGCGAAGCAGTTGGAAGAGAAAATGGTACAGCAGTTACAAGAGGATGTGGACAAGAGGATGCTTCTTAAAAATCTCTGTAACCATTTCTTTTATGTACATTTGAAAATGCCCTTTGAAGACTTCGAACTGCTAAATTATTAGTTTATTTTTTACATAAGGTCACTTAAATGAAAAGTGATTAAAATATATCTTTCCTACATTGCCATCTACAAAACATCAGGTATTATGAATGTTAGATTTCATCTCAGTGTTAAATCTTCACTAATAGATTTATGTAAATCATGAAAATTCTACTTATAACTACAGAAGTGAATTGTGGACGTAAAACGGTTATGCCATTTGGATAATGACATTAGGCAGCATATAATAACTAATGGCTAAAATCCATGGCTAGTGATATATAAAACAAAATATTCTTTGCAGTAAAATATTCCCTTTATTAATGTTACAGAAGGAGGAACACATCAAGGAACTAACAATCTGTATGACACTGTCAAATATTATTTTGATTTTAATATTTCCTATTTTGGTTTATTTGCATCTTAGAAGAGCATAATGACATTGTTTGATGAAGCCTAATTATGCTGGACTGCTTTGACCTGGTTTAACCCTTCTGATAGGTAGTTGTGGATGTTGGGGATGAGAACTGAATAATCTTTGCCTGGAGTGACACTACACTCTAGAGTTTCCACTTTGGAGAATATTCAGTTCTAACGTGTGATTCCCGGTAGAACAAACTTTATTTTTCTAGCCTACCAATGATCTAGAAGCAGAGGAATCCCAGTGCCTTTTAAAAGTTGTTATGTGGTTTTCTTTTAAAAAGCTCGTTTTTGGAAAGTAGAATTTATGGGTACAACATCTGCTCATTATTTGCACATAAAACCATTTAAAAAGTAAAAAAAAAAAAAAAAAAGCAAGAGGGCCAGTGTGGTTAACGTGAAGTAAGAATACAGCAATAAGAAATGAGGTCCAGTTAAAGAAGTTAATAGGAGACTAAGTCATATGTGGCCTTCTGGGCTGTTTTAAGTACTTGGGCTTTTACTTTGAGTGAAATAGGGAGCCAGCTGGGTGCAGTGGCTCACCCCTATAATCCCAGCACTCTGGGAGGCCGAGGTGGGTGGATCACAAGGTCAGGAGATCAAGACCATCCTGGTCAACATGGTGAAGCCCCATCTCTACTAAAATACAAAAAAACAAAAAAAAACAACAACAAAAAACTAGCCGAGCATAGTGGCGCATGTCTGTAATCCCAGCTACTTGGGAGGCTGAGGCAGGGGAATCGTTTGAATCCAGGAGGTGGAGGTTGCAGTGA
>NW_012106364.1:452558-458454 GCF_000951045.1 Mandrillus leucophaeus
GAGGTGAAAGCCTGATTTGAGTGGGTTTAAGAGAGATTGGGAAGAAAGAAGTTAGGGACAGCAAATATGGACAACTTTCCAAGTTTTGCTAGAAAGGTAGTAGTTGGCACAGAAGTAGAGTCAAGAAAAAAGAAAACAGCATGTTTCCACACTGAGGAGTAATGATCCAGTTGTTAGAAAAATAAGGACTTTGGGCTGGGCGTGGTGGCTCGCCCCTGTAATCCCAGCACTTTGGGAGGCAGAGAGGGTCAGATCATGAGGTCAGGAGATCGAGACCATCCTGGCTAACTCGGTGAAACCCCGTCTCTACTAAAAATACAAAAACAAAAAAATTAACTCGGCGTGGTGGTGGGTGCCTGGAGTCCCAGCTACTCGGGAGGCTGAGGCAGGAAAATGGCATGAACCTGGGAGGTGGAGCTTGCAGTGAGCCAAGATCGTGCCACTGCACTCCAGCCTGGGCAACAGAGCAAGACTCCATCTCAAAAAATAAATAAATAAATAAGCACTTTGAAGAGAGTGTGAAAAATAACAATGTTCTTAAACGATGTCCTTAAACAGGTGAGAAGAGATAAAGTCTGACACAAGTGGAGACTGGCGTTAGATAGATGGTTATAGTCCATAGTTAACAAGTAGAAAGGATGGGCATATGGGTGCAAGTATTGGAAGTTGGACAGAAGTGGTCATAGGAGTCTATGGAACTTCCTTTCTATTGCTTTTATTTTCTCAGTGAAGTAGAAAGCAAGGTCATTAGCCAAGAATAAGAATAGAGGAAGAAGTGTTCCAGAAACGATGTGAATTAGAAGAGTGAGAAAGAGAACTGCCCAGGGAAAAACAGTATGATTACCAGGCAGCATTAAGGGTCTATATGAGGTCTGTGGTTCACACATTTTAATAAGATCATTCACTGCCACAGTGTTTTTCTCCAGGAAGTAGTGGCACAAAGTGGAGAGTTGGATTTAGCCAGGATTGTAGTTCTGTCCAGGGAGTAGAATGAAGCAAGAGTGGGTAAAGAAGTTGAGGGTGAGGAAGGGGAGTGATTACAGCAGGATCATGGAATTTAAGCTGGCTCAAGAGGGACGGAGGTGTGGAGGAATGCAAAGGTGGCAGGCTCAATGGATTGTTAGTCCCTTGTAGAATCAAACAATTGTTGGCCGCAGGAACTGGAAAAAGAGGTGATGGTCAGAGTGGGATCCATGAAATGGAGATTATGGAGAAGCTGCATTTGTGGGTAATGATCAGGTCTCTCAGTGGGATGGCTGAGGCAGAGAAGAGAACAAGGATATTGGAGGAGAGGTATGGGATCACTCACATGTACATTTTTTTAAATGACAGGAATTAACACAGAAGAAGTGTTGAAGAGAGTAACAGTGATCCATCCATGAGATAGTTATAGAGAAATGAGATCTGACCTAGGAGCAAGTAGGTGACAGCAAGAATAAGTTAATTGGGTGAAATAATCTGATGCACAAGATTCATTTTAGGGAGGAAGGTGAATACAGTCTGGAAGCATAAAGTACAAAGCCTGGCTAAATACATAGCCCCTCCCCCTACCCATTTTGTGTCCTGTCTCCCTCACAGAGGACTCAAGTCGGGGATGAGGGCAAGCTGGTGCCTGTACTACAGACACTAATCAAGAAGTCGTCCAGTGAAGCATCTCTGGAGGCAGCCCTGTGCCTGGGTTTCCTGAGGCCTCGCAGCAACATGGTCCAAGAGTTCTTGTTGCAGTGCCTGTGCCAAGGACTCAAGACCCAGCGGATGAAGGTGTGAGGGGCGGGAGGCTGGGATACCTGGGAAAACAGAAGCTGCTGCTGAATTGTGTGTGGTCTGGATCCTGCCATCCTAGTGGTGGAGCACTGCAGTATCCTCTGCGTGCTTACAACTATGTCCATGTATAAGTATGGGTTCATATGGACATATAAGTGTACATGTGTCTGTGTATATTTGATAGGTATGGGTGTTCATTTATGTATATATACACATGAACTTCTGTTCTCAAGAGGCCAAGAGGCAGGAAAAAGGACCTTAGCTGTTCCTCACCAGTTCTAGGCTCAGACCTCAAGTCCACCTGGCCACACAGATGCCTATAGGCCCTGTACACCCTGCCCTACCCTGCCCTTCATAGGCACTTAGGATGCTGGTCAAGGTGATGCATGTGCACTCAGCCCCAGTCATCAGGGCCGTCCTAGACCAGCTGTGTTCTTCCAGTGTCCTTGAGGTAAGCTCTGGACTGCCTGTACCCTTCCTTTCCTGGCACTAGGATAGGGTTAGGGGATGAAGAAGGGAATCCATCTTTCACACCTCCCCGCTAACCCTCACCCCCGACCTCAGGACCGCTTTGAAGCCACCCAAATGCTCAAGACCATTGGGCTGGAACAGATCCAGGCACAGGGGCTAGAGGAACTCACATTTAACCTGCTCAGGAGGAAGACGCATAATGAACCCTTCCTCGTAAGTGAGACCAAAGCTCCCAAGCCTAGAGACACCCAAACCTTTCTCTTTTCCCTTTTCTGGAGACCTCCCCTGGCTTCCCCCAAAGTATCACATTCATCCTGACCTACTCCTGTTCAACTAACGCAGTTCATGTTTTCATATCACCTTGCCTTTGCTCAGGCAGTTCTCTCAGGTTAAAATGATCTGAGTCATCCTTCCTTCTATAAGGTAAAAAACTGTCTCATACTATTCACTCTCACCAGTAAGTAACCCCTCTCCCCTTCTGCCTACTAAAAATACTGTATGGCTCCTTCAAGACCGATCCCAACAATACCTCCTATGGGAAGCTTTCCCAAATCACCAACCAGCATTAATCCTACCTTCCTCTATGTTCCCTTGCTTTTGTATTTACTATAGCTTGTTATAAAACTAGGTGTTATATTTCTAAAGACATTTTTTAAAAATATAAATCAGATTGTGCCTTCTCTGCATAAAACTTTCTATTGGCTCCCAATGCCCTGTGGATGGCTTATGTTGCTTCCACAGCTCAAGCCTGCTTGCCTCTCTAGCTTCACCTCTCATCATTCTCCCCGCCAGAACGACGCACCAACTATGCTTACAACAACCATGTCCTGATTTATACATGTTGTCCCAGGGTAATTAGAGCACTCAGAGTGCTTGGAAGAGTCCATTTGGTCACCTGAGCTGAACTATTTTCAGCTCCCCATCCTCTCTGCACCTTCTCCTGCCTCCAGATTTTTGAATATGCTCTCCCCTCTGCTCCTAAAATCTGACCAACCCCAACCATCTGCCTGGTTAATTCCTACTCACCTTCCAAGTTTCATTCAGCTCAGGTATCACCTCTTCCAGGAAGTCTTCCTGGTACCCCAGACTGAGTTAGGAGACCCTCCTATGTGTACCCTACGCATTCCCTCTCTCTGTTGACTCATTTTGATCCCTCTGCAGGCTGTGAGGCAGGCTGTGGCTCAAACTGTGGAAGAACTCAAGTTGAAGCCTATGATGATGAACTTGGTGGAGGCGTGAGTGGCCTGGGAGCTGCCAGGGCCAATCCTAGGTGTGGGAAGGGGGCAGAGGGTCAGTGAGAGGGTCAGTGGGAAGCGGGCAGAGGGTCAGTGAGAGCTGAGAACCTGCAGTGCAGCAGGTCCTGAGCTCTCCCTTTCCTGTGCCCCTAACCAAGTAACTCTTTGACCCCTGAGCTTTTGTTCATCTGTAAAGAGAGAGTAATAATACCTACTAAGGTTAGGTATAGGTTGCTATAAAGCTGAAAATATGACACGAAAAGAACTTTTAAAAGAAAAGTTCTGGACAGTCCTGATCATCATTCAGTGCCTTCTGGCAAACTGTGGTGCCTCTTTTTCCTCTCCCAGCCCCTTTTCTGATCCAAGAAACAAGAGAAGGAAATGAATGAAATTAGCATCACTTTGCCTAATTCACTCTGGACCTAAAAAGCAACCAGCCTCCCTTCCACTTCCCCTACTCCTTAATTCAACTATAACATACTCACTCCCTTCTACACAGACAACTGATGAACCCAGATGCCACTGCACGCCAGGAAGCAGTCATCTCTTTGGTAAGGCGGGCTCTGCTTCTCTGACCCAATTCCTGTGTTGATGGCAGGCGGAGTAGGCGATTGAGCAGAGTCACTGAGGCGAATAAAGGCCTGTAAATTTTGGGGAAGTTGTTTATTTTAGAATTCCAGCCCTACCAAGAGTTAAGATAACCTTTTCTTCAGGGTTGGGGGTGGGTGGGCTAAGGGACAGAAGATTGATGTGAGGGGTGTTGCTTAGATGCTGCCGAAATTGTCTTGACTCCTCCTAGCAAATATGGGCATTCAAGTCCCATGTAGTGGTCCCAAATGGCAAGGAAAGGAGTATCTCAGCTGGGAAACCCTATCTCCCCGCTCTCTATGCTGCAGAGTCTCACAAAGGGGCTAGAATGGGAAACAGTATAAGGCGTCTTCCTGGGGCTGGCTACATAGGCACTCTCACTCTGCCTCTACCAGGGTGTCCTGGGGATCCGCAGCCCACAAGTGTTCCACTTGCTCCTGGATTTACTAGATGCAGAAAACCACCAGGCTGTGAAGAAGAGTGTAAGTAAGGCATTCCTGCCCACCTTTTCCTCTTCTCTATCCCTCCTCCAAGCTTTTCCCACCTATCTCACCACCATTTGCTCCTTGTCAGGAGGACAGGGTCATGAGCCCTTAGACACTGTCCCTTGACCTTGTTCCTTGGGGCCACAGTGCCCTGTGGCTAGAATTCCCCCTTCCTTTGGGTGTCCCCTCTCTGGAGTCTCCTAGCCTGAACCCAAAGTGAGCCAGCACTAGGACCTTTGTTTCAACGCAGCTACAAGAAACATTAATCCTTTGTGCCTCAATTGATCCCTGGATCCAAAACAAGCTGAAAAACAAGGTTCTCTTTGTATATGAGGCACCTAAGACCAATGTGAAGGCAGAGCCCACAAGGTTCCGGAAAGAGCCTGAGAACCCAGAAGAGTTAACTATTCAAGACTTTCGACTTGCAAAGCTGAACCCCTTGTTTACTGCAAAGTCCATCACCAAAGTAGGCCAAAAGAAAACACCTGCTTTCCCACCGTACTGCTCGAAACCACGAAAACATAGGCCACAGGCCATAGGGCCCTGGCAGCCAAGGATCAAGAAACAGCTCCGGGTCCTTGCTGAAATTGCCAAATAAGTCAGTTCTTTGGGTCTACTCCCTGACTCCCTCCCTAAAGATGCTTCTCAGGCTCCCCTGAGAAAACAATCTATACTTACCTTCCATGAATAAACAAGTGTCACTCTACCTACCACATTTCTCGGAATCACTACTGCCACTTCTGTTCATCAGAAGCTCCACTGGAATACAGGTCTCCTCACTCCTGCCTGTGTATACTTTCCACTCAGCCACATGCCCTTCTACCAGAGGAAAAAGGGAAGGACAGAGTCAAAGCTTCTCTGGACGGCCAGCCTGCCTCCCTAAATCAAGTGCTTATCTGTGTCCAGAATTTGACGGCAAAGCTAGAGAGGAGTCTCTGCCTAGATAGAGAAAACTAGGAGAAAATGCTGGAAAGCTTGGATCACGTCCTCTTACTAACTTGCCCTCACCCCTTACCTCCCTACCAGTGGTCAGGAGATAATTAAGCGTTAATCAGAACCAACCATCCTCTCTGCTGCCTCTTCTACCTAGGTACCTGCTTTCTACCCTTTCCTTTGAAAGACCCTATTTACTCTCTAGGTCATTCCCTTTGAAAGACCCTTTTTATTCTCTAACACTGCCTTAATTTCTCCCCTATTTCTACAGAAGAAGCTTTAGTTTCCCTTCGCTAACAGGACCTACCACACCACTCCCAACAAGCTACAACCCCTATCAAGAAGGAAGGGCCCAGACTTTGGAGTCAGACAAATCTGATATCTAATCCTAAGGTTAATCACTTTTTTTTTTTTTTTTTT
>NW_012106364.1:460774-461864 GCF_000951045.1 Mandrillus leucophaeus
AGATTGCACCACTGCACTCCAGCCTGGGCGACAGAGCGAGACTCCGTCTCAAAAAATAAATAAATAAATAAATAAATAAATAATAAAGAAAATAAAAAGAAACATCTGCTGGGCGTGGTGGCACACGCCTATAATCCCAGCACTTTGGAAGGCCGAGGTAGGTGGATCACCTGAGGTCAGGAGTTTGAGACCAGCCTGGTCAACAGAACAAACCCCATCTCTACTAAAAATACAAAAATTAGCTGGGTGCAGTGGCAGGCACCTGTAATCCCAGCTATTTGGGAGGCTGAAGCAGGAGAATTGCTTGAACCCAGGAGGCAGAAGTTGCGGTGAGCCCAGAACATGCCACTGCCTGGACAATAGAGCGAGACTCCATCTTAAAAAAAAAAGAAAGAAAAGAAAAAGAAAATCAGTGTTTCTCTGAGGATCCTGCTCTCCAACCAGCAATTACCACTGGTCAATTTCTCCATTTCCTCTCATTCATTGCCTGAATCTTAATCTTGTCACCTCGTTGATGGCATCCCTTTGGACAACCATTCAATACTCCAGCCCCTCAGTCCGTCTCAATTACAAAGACATTTCCCTTCCATTCACTTCAGCTACCCACCTCCAACATCACACCTAACCTTTGTCATCCTAGGAATTGCTCCATCTCTAAAATGTTCACATCTCACTTTCTGACCCAACCTTCAATCTGTGCCGTTCTTATTATCCACACAAGTTCTTTGAATCTCATCATCAACACTAAAGTCCTGACTTCCCTCCATCCTCCCTATTACTCTCTCTTTTTTTCTTACTCAACCTGGATCCCATTCATTAATCACTACCCTCACTGTTTTCATCTCTGATCATCTCTGATGAGAAAAACCCCTACTCTAAATCAAACTGCCTCTGCTCCTATAACCACGTTGCTATCAAAGCTGTTGAAAAAAATCACATATCCATACAGACTGGTACCCCTAAATACTTGCCTCCTACTTTTTTTTTTTTTTTGAGACTGAGTCTGGCTCTGTCACCCAGGCTGGAGTGCAGTAGCATGATCTCTGCTCACTGCAAGCTCCGCTTCCCGGGTTCCAGCCATTCTCCTGCC
>NW_012106364.1:463322-465057 GCF_000951045.1 Mandrillus leucophaeus
TAATCCCAGCACTCTGAGAGGCTGAGGCAGAAGGATCACTTGAGGTCAGGAGTTCAAAACCAGCCGGGCCAACATGGTGAAACCCCGTCTCTATTAAAAATACAAAAATTAGCCAGATGTGGTGGAACACATTTGTAATCCCAGTTACTTGGGAGGCTGAGGCAGGAGGATCATTTGAACCCAGGAGGGGGAGGTTGCAGTGAGACAAGATCGTGCCACTGCACTTCAGCCTGGACAACAGAGTAAGACTCTGTCTCAAAAATAAAAAAGAGGCCAGGTGCAGTGGCTCACGCCTGTAATCCCAGTGTCTCTTATACACATCTAGATGTGTATAAGAGACAGCTCCCAAAGTGCTGGAATTATAGGCGTGAGCCACTGCGCCTGGCCAGTTCATCACTTTTAACTTTGAACAAGTTATTATTATTAAAGGTTAATATTTAACCTTTGTGATTTTGTTTCCTCACCTATAAAATGAAAAGAATAATGCCTATTACCTCAGAAAGCTCCCATGAGGATTACCATAAAGCTTAACAGTGCCTGTCATTACATAGTAAACAACCAAATATGAACTTTTCTCTCCTTTCCTCTTTAATGTTGTCATGTGAGCCTGTGACCATCAGAGGTTAAAAACGGCTGTCTCCTGCCACCTCCTCTTCTTCCCCGAATCCTACTGATTTACTGGGAGGTCAAGTTCTTCCCCTCAAGCATAGAAAAGTCAAAGTAAAACAGGCGCTCCCTTCTACTTCCCCACACCCCAGGTTCTACAGTAGTCCCAACAGTTATTCTGAATTCAGTGCAGGCTGAGCATTCCTAATCCAAAAATCCAAACTCCAAAATGCTCCAACTAGAAACTTTTTGAGTACCAACATGACACTCAAAGAAAATGCTCATTGCAGCATTTAGGATTTGGGGATTAGAGATACTCAACCTATAAGTATAATGTAAATACTCCAAACTCTGGGGAAAAAAATCTGAAATCCAAAACATGTTTGTTTCCAAGCATTTTGGATAAGGGATACTAAACCTGTATAGTTTGTCACTCAGAATTATCTCCTAACCTACCCCATCACTTCTAGATTCATGTTTTGCATGAGAGCAAGCTGTAAGTAAAAACCAAAGTGGTTTCACTATTTTGAGTGTATGCAGCACTGCCTGGGGGACCCCTCTAATATTGTGACATCAAAGTCCAATAATAGGAAAGATGTTCCTCTTTTGCCTACTCTGCTGCTTTGGGTCCATGAGCAACATAACCCAAATTTCCCTGTGCCTCAAAAGCCTGTGAGTACAAGACATGGCCTTACTAACTACATAATTCAAATTCAACTTCTGCAAAATCCTGCCCACAGATCCCCAGCCACTCCACCTCCATATTTTTAGGTATCTCCAGAGGACGTCTTATTACTCAACCAGATACAAATATCTGCCTAGTAGCACCTCAATCCTAATTTCACCAGTTCCCACAAGAAGACTTAAGATAGCAGTGAGGGGCATAAAGGTTTTCACAGAGCACTCACCATCTGGTACACTACCAATGTACTAGAGCCCTCCCAGTACCAAAGCTATCTAGATCACTCTTGGAAGTCTACTTTATCCAAGCAATAGCTGGCTTCTCTCATAGTCCAAAGATACCCACTGGTCTCAGATACTGGGACTGATCCTTAGACACTATTCAAAATATAAGTCCCTCTCTTTTCTCTCTTCTAACCCAAACTTTTCTAATGGATCTCTGGATGCT
>NW_012106364.1:465107-467277 GCF_000951045.1 Mandrillus leucophaeus
CAGCTCACTGCAACCTCTGCCTCCTGGGTTCAAGCGATTCTCCTGCCTCAGCCTCCCGAGTAGCTGGGATTACAGGCATGCACCACCACACCTGGCTAATTTTGTATTTTTAGTAGAGATGGGGTTTCTCCATGTTGGTCAGGCTGGTCTTGAACTCTCGACCTCAGGTGATCTGCCCGCCTCAGCCTCCCAAAGTGCTGGGATTACAGGCTTGAGCCATTGCACCTGGCCTCAAATGCTGGATATATTTTGAAAGCAAAACTCTTGACAGGTTGAATGAGTTGTAAAAGACAATGAGGAAACAAGGATGAAGCCAAGATTTTTGGCCTAGCAACTGAAAAGATGAAGTTATTATCAACTAAGGTTGAGAAAGCTGTAGAAGAGGTTTGGAGTTTGCATCAGAAATCTAGTTTCAGATAAGTTATGTCTGAAACATCTACCAGAACTCCAAGGGAAGTGGTAAGTAAATGGTTAGATATACAATTTGGAGTTTAGGAGAGAAGTCTGAACTAGGGAAGGAAATCTGGGAGTTGTCAGCATATGATGTCACTACACTAGATGAGATCACTGAGCTTTGGGGCACCCCAATATTAGGAGGTCAGGGAGAAGGGAAGGAACAAGTAAATACTGAGAAGTGGCCAGTAGGGTAGGAAGACAACCAAGAGTGTGGTGTTCTGAAAATCAAGTGAAGAACATACATCCAGGAGAGAAGAGAAATCAAACATATCAAGTCATGTAAGGACTGAGAACTCATATGTGGATTTAACAATGTGGGAATCATTGATTATCTTTCTTTTTGAGACGGGTCACTCTGTCACCTAGGCTCAACCGTGCCCGGCTGAATCATTGATTATCTTAATAGAGCCATTTTGGTGGAATAGCAGAGGTGAAAGCCTGATTTGAGTGGGTTTAAGAGAGATTGGGAAGAAAGAAGTTAGGGACAGCAAATATGGACAACTTTCCAAGTTTTGCTAGAAAGGTAGTAGTTGGCACAGAAGTAGAGTCAAGAAAAAAGAAAACAGCATGTTTCCACACTGAGGAGTAATGATCCAGTTGTTAGAAAAATAAGGACTTTGGGCTGGGCGTGGTGGCTTGCCCCTGTAATCCCAGCACTTTGGGAGGCAGAGAGGGTCAGATCATGAGGTCAGGAGATCGAGACCATCCTGGCTAACTCGGTGAAACCCCGTCTCTACTAAAAATACAAAAACAAAAAAATTAACTCGGCGTGGTGGTGGGTGCCTGGAGTCCCAGCTACTCGGGAGGCTGAGGCAGGAAAATGGCATGAACCTGGGAGGTGGAGCTTGCAGTGAGCCAAGATCGTGCCACTGCACTCCAGCCTGGGCAACAGAGCAAGACTCCATCTCAAAAAATAAATAAATAAATAAGCACTTTGAAGAGAGTGTGAAAAATAACAATGTTCTTAAACGATGTCCTTAAACAGGTGAGAAGAGATAAAGTCTGACACAAGTGGAGACTGGCGTTAGATAGATGGTTATAGTCCATAGTTAACAAGTAGAAAGGATGGGCATATGGGTGCAAGTATTGGAAGTTGGACAGAAGTGGTCATAGGAGTCTATGGAACTTCCTTTCTATTGCTTTTATTTTCTCAGTGAAGTAGAAAGCAAGGTCATTAGCCAAGAATAAGAATAGAGGAAGAAGTGTTCCAGAAACGATGTGAATTAGAAGAGTGAGAAAGAGAACTGCCCAGGGAAAAACAGTATGATTACCAGGCAGCATTAAGGGTCTATATGAGGTCTGTGGTTCACACATTTTAATAAGATCATTCACTGCCACAGTGTTTTTCTCCAGGAAGTAGTGGCACAAAGTGGAGAGTTGGATTTAGCCAGGATTGTAGTTCTGTCCAGGGAGTAGAATGAAGCAAGAGTGGGTAAAGAAGTTGAGGGTGAGGAAGGGGAGTGATTACAGCAGGATCATGGAATTTAAGCTGGCTCAAGAGGGACGGAGGTGTGGAGGAATGCAAAGGTGGCAGGCTCAATGGATTATTAGTCCCTTGTAGAATCAAACAATTGTTGGCCGCAGGAACTGGAAAAAGAGGTGATGGTCAGAGTGGGATCCATGAAATGGAGATTATGGAGAAGCTGCATTTGTGGGTAATGATCAGGTCTCTCAGTGGGATGGCTGAGGCAGAGAAGAGAACAAGGATATTGGA
>NW_012106364.1:468603-477466 GCF_000951045.1 Mandrillus leucophaeus
TTAGCCAGGATGGTCTTGATCTCCTGACCTCGTGATCCGCCCGCCTTGGCCTCCCAAAGTGCTGGGATTACAGGCATGAGCCACCGCGCCTGGCCTACTTGCCTCCTACTTTAACTGAGCCCTTATTGTCACCTGGCAGATGTATGGGTTCCTAGGCACACACTTTCCTGATCCCCACAGTGGTTATATGTCAAGCCTTCCCTTCTAACCTCACATATCCTGCAATCTCTTAAACTTTCGGCTGGGTGTGGTGGCTCACGCCTTTAATCCCAGAATTTTAGGAGGCCGAGGTGGGTGGATCACGAGATCAGGAGATCGAGACCATCCTGGCTAACACGGTGAAACCCTGTCTCTACTAAAAATACAAAAAATTAGACAGGCATGGTGACGGGCGCCTGTAGTCCCAGCTTCTCTGGGGTTGAGGCAGGAGAATGGAGTGAACCCGGGAGGCGGAGCTTACAGTGAGCTGAGATGGTGCCACTGCACTCCAGTCTGGGCGACAGAGAGAGACTCCGTCTCAAAAAAAAAAAAAAAAAAAAAAACTTTCTATTGTATTACTTCCCCAAACTCTGCAGACTATTATACTTTCTCATCAGGAAAACAAAAAGACATCAGATGGAATTACCTCAACTTCCTCCTGACACCTCAGCTATACGCTTGTTTATCCTTGTTTATAGCACAAGCGTAAATAAGAGCACAGGCTCTAAGGCAGATGCCTAGGTTAGAATCCTGGCTCTGCCATTTACTAAAGATTTCATCTGGGCAAGTTGCTCAATCTCTCAGTGCCTCTGTTCCTTACTGTACCCCCTAAAAAAGCCCCTTCCCAACGGCATTCAAAATCATTTACACCATCTACCTCTTCTGTGAATTATTTCCGATACCTCCTAGCTTCAAAGGATTGCTGAGTTAAATGAGATAATACACATAGACTGCTTATGTGCCTGGCACACAGTAAGCTCCCAATTAACGTTAGTCATGTTTTTACTACTATCAGCATTCACACCTATTTTTACCTCCAACCGCAATGCAAGAGGCATTCTCCTAAGGCAAATCCTTCACCGACATTCTAGACGCCATCCCTTCAAGGGACTTGAACATCAATTATTCAGTTTCCTTCCATGTAGTGTATAAATATGCTCAATTCTCACCCATCTTAAAAATAACCTTCCACAAGCCAGTATCCCCATCTAGCTACCTCCTCCTCTCACATCATGCCTCTACCCTTCATAATCAAAATTCTTTGTCCTGTATCCATTTCTCCAATTTTTATTAACTTTCTATTATACATTTCTATTATCTCACTGCAGTTTGAATTCAGAATTCAATTCTCTACCCAAAGTACTTTTGCTAAGGCAGTGGTTCTCAACAGGGGGCCATTCTGCCCCCTAGTGGCCATCTGAAGCCATTTTTTGGTTGTCACAGCATGGAGAGGTAAGGGCTGCTACAGGCATCCAGTAGGTAGAGGCCAGGAATGCTATTAAACATCATACAATGCACAGGGCAGCATCCCACAGGGTATTTTCCAACCCAGAATATCAATATTATCAAGGTTGAGAAACCCTGGGCTAAAATAATGTATAACTATGTTGATCAATGTAATGAATGCCTTCTATCCTTTACATGACATAGCCTGGCTTAAGTACTTGGTATTACTAGCTTCTCCTTTCCTAAAATTCATTCTTCCTTTGGGTTCCACTGACCACGCCTCACTGGCCATTCCCATTCTAATCTGTTTTAGGATCCTCTTCTGCTCATCTATTAAATGTCAGTATTTCTCCAAGTTTCCTCCTAGGCTCTTCTCTTTCCATATACTGTCCCCGAAAACTAGAATCACGTGGGGCTCTTTTAAAATATGCCCAGGCCTCAAGGCACGGTGGCTCATACTTGTAATCCCAGCACTTTGGGAGGCCGAGGCGGGCAGAACACGAGGTCAGGAGTTTGAGACCAGCTTGGCCAACATAGTGAACCCGTTTCTAAAAATACAAAAAATTAGCTGGGCGTGGTGGTAGATGCCTGTAATCCCAGTTGCCACTGCACTCCAGCCCAGGTGATAGTGCAAGACTGTTTCAAAACAATAAAAAATGCCCAGGCCTCATTCACAGATTTGTTTTGGAGTGGGTTAGAACACTAGGAAGAAACATTTGGAAGGGAAGCTCAAAAGTTCTATTCAGTCCACATGTTTTTAATACAATTATTTTACATCCAAGTGCAAGGGTCAAGTAGGCAACTGGGAGGGGAGAGGTCAGGACTGGAGACGTAAATTTGGTAGTTATCACCATATTAGATGGTAAAGCCATATCCTGGATAAGCTTGCCCAGGATAAACGTGATTAGAAAGGGGCTTAGAAAAAGCCCCGAGAAACTTCCAACATGTAGAGGTCGAGTTGAGAAGGTAGACATGTAATTCAGTAAGGCATGATAATCACGGGAACATGGTATTAAATGCTACTTTCTGAGTTGCAGAATTGGAGGATGTCTCTATCTAGAAGTTTCATGAGTACTCCGAACTCAACATATTCAAGATGGAATTAATTCCCATCTTGCCTGCAAAACTGTTCCTTTCCCAATGAACAACGTATCTACCCAATCACGCAGGCCAGAAACCAGACTCTTCCTTCTCCACTATTTCTGACATTCAACTAAATCCTGTCAAATTTCCCTCTTGATTTTTCAAATCTAGTTATCTCCTTTCTTCTAGTCACTTTCTGAGCCTCAGGCCAATATAATCCCTCACCTGGCTGTCTCCAGTCCAGCCTTCCCACAAGGCAGTCATAATCATCATCCATCTGATGCCACTCAGATCATGCCACACCGATTTGCCATCTTTTAATGACTCCCTATTTGGAGGGAGATAAAAAGTGAAATGCAAGGACCTTGTCATAGAGCTTGTTTACCTCTCCAGTCTTTTCTTTTGCATGACCACCCTTGAACTCTTCCCTTCAGTCACAAAGAAATACAATTCTCAAGTGCAGATCCTGCTCCCCACTCTTTGTCTTAACTCCTGATTTATTCATGTCATTTCCTTCTGGGAACACTATTTTCTCACCTCTGTACTTAGTGAACACTATTTTCTCAGTCTCTGTACTTAGTGAACTCCTCGTCTTCCCTCCACATTCGCCTTTCCCTACTCCCATGTGACTAAATTTAGTGTCCTTCAAATTGGCCCTCTAGGCACCTTGTACTTTTTACTGGTGCACTTATCGACTATGTTTTCTGTTTACTTGGCCAGCAACGTTATCTAGAATCTGATCCAGTGCCTTACCCACAGTTAAGAGTAGAATAGGCCGGGCGCGGTGGCTCACACCTATAATCCCAGCACTTTGGGAGGCCAAGGAGGGCGGATCACGAGGTCAGGAGATCGAGACCATCCTAACAGGGTGAAACCCCGTCTCTACTAATACAAAAAATTAGCCAGGTGTGGTGGCAAGCACCTGTAGTCCCAGCTATTCGGGAGGCTGAGGCAGAAGAATGGCCGGAAACTGGGCAGAGGAGCTTGCAGTGAGCAGGGATCGCGCCACTGCACTCCAGCCTGGGCGACAGAGCTAGACTCTGTCTCAAAAAGAAAAAAAAAAAAGAGTAGAATAAATAGTTCTCTAATAAACAGCAAATAACGTAACATATGTTGCCATCTTAACCCTGCCTTGTAAATCCTTTCTCTTCCTTGGAACTTCATATTCCCAGCATCTAGTACACTCCTCTGAATAAATGATTGTCAACTGATACTAAACAACTGTATCAAAATCACCTGGTAAGCTTGATATAAATAAGTATTTCCAGCCCTAACTCCCCATACCTCACTGAGTTCTGATCCAGCAGACCTAGGGGGCTGGGAATCTAGGAATCTAAATTTAACAATCTAGGAATCTAATTTTAACAAACTCTTCAGGTGATTCTGACTTGTAGTCATTCCTGGGAACCACTAAACACAGTAGGAGCTCAATAAGTATTGTTGAAAGTAACATTTTAATTTACTGAAGTACATAATTCATTTCCTAATTCTTTAGGATTAGAGTCTAATGTAACTGAGTCCTGTGTGTGACAGAACAATGCACTAATATGTACAAAAGTCCACAAAAACAAGCAGCCTTTATTGCAGTATTACAAAACACTTTTCATTTTGGCAATATTTTACAACGCATTTAGCTCCAAGGGTTGGGGAGAAGGTTGGAAACTAAAGGGGGAACTCTCAACAGACATTTCTAAAAGAAAAACTGTCCCAGCCCTCCCACCCAAATAAAAATCCAAATGTCACTTAATTTCACTACCCAAGAAGAGGCCACGAGGAAAGCAGCAGGCAAAACTCTGGCAATTTCACTATGGATCATGTCAGAGACAAAGGAACATTCAAAACAGTCATCAGTATGGTCGGTTGCGCTGATCATTTCTGTAGTCGTTTCTAGGAATGAAAAATAAAGAGCCGGACTAAATTCTAATTTTCTACCAAGGGGGAGCATCAGACACTACTTCAGGGTGCTAGTGATTGGCATCAGCTAGACAATTTCTAAAGAATGACACCATGCCTCATTTATTTCTATACTCCTAGAAGATACTTAAATGTCTAATTTATCAGCTTTAAGATTCACAAAGTTCCTAGAAGAAGCTTTGCTTCACTCCTAAAAATTTTCCACCTAGAATAAAAACTCCAAACCACCAATATTTCAGGAGATCAGAAACTGTCCCAGTTCCAGCACTCTAAATAGGAGAGTGGCATTGTGGAATAAGCAAGCACTTACATGTATGAATTCTGGATCTGCCACTTACTATGTGACCTTGGAAAAGTTACACTAAATGACTCTGACTCTGTAAAATGGGAAGTATACGTACTTCATAGGGATGACAGAAGGACTAGAACTAAAGACTATAAGAACACTTTACAGTATTGGCCACACACAAAGAAGTGTTCAATAGATGGTAATTAGGTTACTCATAATAGCTAAAAATTATATAGTGCTTACTATGGGCCAGCAACTAGTACAACGTAATCTAATACAAATCTGAAAAGGATGTTTTATTAGCCCCATTTTACAGATAAGAGTATTGACACTCCAGGCTGGGTGCGGTGGCTCACGCACCCAGTAATCCCAGCACTTTGGGAGGCCAAGGCAGGCGGATCACGAGGTCAGGAGATCGAGACCATCCTGGCTAACACAGTGAAACCTCGTCTCTACTAAAAATACAAAATATTAGCCAGGCGTGGTGGCGGGCGCCTGTAGTCCCAGCTACTTGGGAGGCTGAGGCAGGAGAATGGTGTGAACCCGGGAGGCGAAGCTTGCAGTGAGCCGAGTTCGTGCCACTGCACTCCAGCCTGGGCGACAGAGCGAGACTCCATTTCAAAAAAAAAAGAGTACTGACACTCCAACACTCCAAAGGATTAAGTAACTTTCCTAAGATCACACAGCTTAATAAGTGGTAGAGTTAGGATTTAAATTCAGACAGTCTGTTTCCCAACTTCACACTCTTAACCATATTCTATATTAATTCTCACTGCCTTACACTGCCGCTGGCATAGAGGTCCTTAGTATAATAATTGAAGTTACTTTCTATCATTGGTCTTCAACTTCTTCTGCCGCTACACCATTCATGTGCATAAGGCATTCCCATCAGTGGTTTTCATCTGGAAAAGTTATTACCAGAATCTCCAGAAAAATAACTGCAGGGTAGTATATATGATTTAAAAAAGAACCACCCTATGAAAGGTATGTTCCTTCACTTAGGAACTCCTGATTTACACATAGTTTCAAGTTATTATCTTTCTATCTCAATTATCTTTATGAGAAAAAAAAAATACACACACAGATACATCCAAACAAATAAAGATTTATGAGTAAGAATTTCCAGGAGGTGGCAGGGCTCGGTGGCTCACGGCTGTAATCCCAGCACTTTGGGAGGCCGAGGCAGGCGGATCACGAGGTCAGGAGATAGAGACCATCCTGGCTAACACAGTGAAACCCTGGCTCTACTAAAAATACAAAAAATTAGCCGGGCGTGGTGGTGGGCGCCTATAGTCCCAGCTACTCGGGAGGCTGAGGCAGGAGAATGGCATGAACCCAGGAGGCGGGGCTTTCAGTGAGCCAAGATCACACCACTGTACTCCAGCCTGGGCGACAGAGTGAGACTCAAAAAATAATAATAATAATAATAAAGAATTTCCAGCAGGTGCTGTGGCTCATACCTGTAATCCAAACACTTTGGGAGGCCAAGACAGGAGAAATGAGGCCAGGAGTTTGAGACCAGCCTGGGCAACATAGTGAGACCCTGTCTCTACAGAAAATTTTAAAAAATTGGCCAGGTGTGGTGGCACACACCTACAGTCCCAGCTACTTGGGAGACAGAGGCAGGAGCATTGCCTGAGTCTAAGAGTTTGAGGTTACAATGAGCTATGATCATACCACTGCACTCTAGCCTGGATGACAGAGCAAGACCCTGTCTCTGTCACTAAATTTAATTTTTATTGTCTCTAAAAAATAAAAATTAAAGTTAAAAAATAAAAAGTTCCAAAACAAAATTTTAGAAATTGCTAAGCAGGAAACTAAATCATCTTCTCCACCCTAAGAGAACTGCCAATGGGAAATTCAAGTTCCAAAAAATTGGTAAAAAGAAAATGTGGTTCAAACCCCCCAATCTAGGTGTAGTGAGGTAAAAAGGTTAATAAACGCATTCTAATACTCACCTTCCTCCCATTTTGCCTCCATAGCCACCTCGGTCTCCTCCGTAGCCCCCACCTCGGTCTCCTCCATAGCCGCCACCACTCCTGTCTCCTCCATAGCCTCCACTTCGGTCTCCACCGTAGCCACTGCCACCACCACGGTCTCCTCCATAGCCCCCCCGGCTTCTGTCTCCTCCATAGCCTCCTCGATCTCCTCCATAACCTCCTCGATCTCCTCCGTAACCTCCTCGATCTCCTCCATAGCCGCCTCGGTCTCCGCCATAGCCTCCTCCCCGGTCTCCTCCATAGCCACCTCGATCTCCTCCATAGCCACCTCCTCGGTCTCCTCCATAGCCGCCTCCTCTGTCCCCACCATAGCCGCCGCCTCTGTCCCCACCATAGCCACCCCCACTTCTGTCTCCACCATAGCCGCCCCCACTTCTATCTCCGCTGTAGCCACCACCGCTGCTTCTGTCTCCACCATAGCCACCCCCACTTCTGTCTCCACCATAGCCGCCTCGGTCTCCACCTCTGCCCCCACGACCTCTGTAGCCCCTCTCTCCACCGTAGCCTCTCCCCCGGAAATCTGCAAGGTAGAAATGCAAACAATGAGGCCAGCAGAAACAACGTAAAGCCCCCTTAATGCTAGTCAGAAGATAAGCACGATGCAGATGCCATTAAAAGGCTGACCCACCTCCTCCTGAGGGACGAGAGTCCTCTGGTCTAGGCTCATTGCACTGATTGCAGGAATTCCTTCGAGCAAAGTTCATATTTCCGCATGACCTAAGAAAGGAGGAAAATATAATGCTCCTAGATAGTTTCTAATGGACTCAGAACCCCTTTCTGTACCCTCCAGCCCCAATTCCAACCCCTGCTCTCACCAAAGTAAACAAGATACTTACGGATTAGGGCAAACCCAATCCCCACTTTTGGGGTCTCCACCTCTCCCTTGAAAGCCTCCACGACCTCTATATCCTCCACGGCCTACGGGGATGGGGCAGGGGAGAAAAATCAGCAGCAGACATTAACAAAACAGAAGAAAAGCATCAGATAACGTAAGAGTAGGTACCCATCAATACTTAGGCAGCACTCTGCAAATTAACCCCTTATAGCAGGACTTCGTAATTCTTTGATTTGGGTCTTGTACTTAGTAAACAGAGGACTTTGAAAACAGACCCTAGGCACACAAGACAGTGCAAATAATGCACTAGAAAACTTCAAAGTCCATTTTCTATAATACAGGTTGAGTATCCCTTCCCCCAAATACTTGGGACCAAAACTGTCTCTGATTTTGGGTTTTTCAGATTTTGAAATATTTGCCTTCTACTTGCAAGTTGAGCAGCCCAAATCCAAAAACCCAAAACCTGAAATGCTTCAATGACCATTTCCTTTGAGCATTATGTCGGTGCTCAAAGTTTCGGATTCCAGAGCATTTCCAATTTCAGATTTTCAAACTTAGGATGCCTAACCTACACCCTACTTAGAGAATCTCCATGATGAAGATTAGGTGAGAAGACAAACTCCAAATGTGAGAGTATGAATGTAAAGACCACAGTAACATTCACCCACAAAACAAAAAAAGAAAAAAGACAAGTATATGAATCTAATAGAAATAAAGAAGCTGGGCTGAGCATGGTAGCTCACACCTGTAATCCCAGCACTTTGGGAGGCCAAGGTGGGCGGATCATCTCAGGTCAGGAGTTCGAGAGCAGCCTGACCAACATGGAGAAACCCTATCTCTACTAAAAATACAAAATTAGCCGGGTGTGGTAGCACACGCCTGTAATCCCAGCTACTCGGGAGGCTGAGGCAGGACAATCACTTGAACCTGGAGAGAGAGGTTGTGGTGAGCCGAGAACGCGCCATTGTACTCCAGCCTGGGCAACAAGAGCGAAATTCCATCTCAAAAAAAAAAATTAAAATAAAAAAATTTTTTTAAAAAGCTGGCAATAACTGTATCAGGTAGCTTAAAAACTGGTCAGATTAGTCGGCCAGGCACGGTGGCTCACGCCTGTAATCCCAGCACTTTGGAAGGCCAAGGTGGGTGGATTACGAGGTCAGGAGTTTGAGACCAGCGTGGCCAACATAGTGAAACCTCGTCTCTACTAAAAATACAAAAATTAGCTGGACATGGTGGTGCACGCCTATAGTCCCAGCTACTTGAGAGGCTGAGGCAGGAGAATTGCTTGAACCCAGGAGGCGGAGGTTATGGTGAGCC
>NW_012106364.1:477516-479267 GCF_000951045.1 Mandrillus leucophaeus
GACAATCACTTGAACCTGGAGAGAGAGGTTGTGGTGAGCCGAGAACGCGCCATTGTACTCCAGCCTGGGCAACAAGAGCGAAATTCCATCTCAAAAAAAAAAATTAAAATAAAAAAATTTTTTTAAAAAGCTGGCAATAACTGTATCAGGTAGCTTAAAAACTGGTCAGATTAGTCGGCCAGGCACGGTGGCTCACGCCTGTAATCCCAGCACTTTGGAAGGCCAAGGTGGGTGGATTACGAGGTCAGGAGTTTGAGACCAGCGTGGCCAACATAGTGAAACCTCGTCTCTACTAAAAATACAAAAATTAGCTGGACATGGTGGTGCACGCCTATAGTCCCAGCTACTTGAGAGGCTGAGGCAGGAGAATTGCTTGAACCCAGGAGGCGGAGGTTATGGTGAGCCAAGATCACGCCACTGCACTCCAGCCTGAGCAGAGCAAGACACCATCTCAAAAAAACACAAAAAACAAAAAAAATTGCCTCCTGATTTCCAAGTGAACAGCAAACTACGATACAGCTTTCCAAAGGGATATCTACAACCATTTCCCACTACTTTCTTAGCTATTACAATATCTCATTTACCTAATCTATTCAGTACCCGAACTCATTTTAAGACACAGGGAAAAAGACCTAGTGAGAGAAAAAGCAGTACCAAGTTCACACAAATAGAAACAGAATATGAACTCAAATTTAAACCCTTGGATAGTATCCAGGACTGTGCACAGCAAGGATCTTACCTCGCCGCCCACCTCCACTTCCACCTCCTCTCATGAATTCAGGTCTTCTAGTGGCAAAGGACACTTTAATGATGTTGCCATGGAATTCTTTTCCTAAGAAAAAAGAAATCGGCTTTGAAGCAATGCTACTCTATATCTTCACCTATCAACAAAAATATAGAAGTCTTGGAAATTTTTGGTTTCGGAGGAGTAACTGACATGTCCTCACAGAAATATTTTAATTTTGGAATACACTGGTATTCCAAAGAGTCACGCTAACAGTGGTAAAAATGTCATTATCTACTGAAAAGAGCACATCTGTCACTGGGAGATAGTCACTTCTTACCAAGCTTAAAAAAAAAAAAAAAAAGAAAAAAAAACAAGGTGGAGTGGTGTGTGTCTGCAGTACCAGCTTCCAGCTACTCAGGAGGCTGAGGTGGGAGATCAACTGAGTCCAGGAGCACGAGACCAGCCTGGGGAAGGAGACAGTGTCAGGGGTGGAGAAAAAGGCCAGGTGCAGTGGCTTGTATCTGCAATCTCAGCACTTTTGGAAGCTGAGATAGGAGCCTCGCTTGAGGCCAAGAGTTTGAGACAAGCCTGAGGAACATAGCGAGACCCTTTCTCTGAAAAAATTTTTTTTAATGAGCTAGGCATGGTGGCATGTGCCTATAGTCCTAGCTACTCAGAAGGCTGAGGCATGAGGATTACTTGAGCCTGGGAATTCAAGGCTGCAGTGAGCTATCATCGTACCACTGTATACTAACCTGGAAGACAGAGTGATACTCTCTCTCAAAAAAAAAAAAAAATCGGGCATGATGACTCACGCTTGCAATCACGGCACTTTGGGAGGCCAAGGAAAGCTTGGGCTCAGGAGTTTGGGACCAGCTGGGCAACACTGTGAAACCCCGTTTCTACAAAAAATACAAAAAAATTAACTGGGTGTGGTGGCACCGGTAAGTCCTAGCTACTTTGGAGGCTGAAGCAGATCACCTAAGCCCGGGAAGTCAAGGCTACAGCAGTGAGCCATGATCAC
>NW_012106364.1:481437-483162 GCF_000951045.1 Mandrillus leucophaeus
ATGTTAAATGAAAAATACCATAAGACAAAACTCTATTTGGAGTATTATGATGTAAGATACATTTTAAAACACTAGAAGGAAAACTATTAAGAAATATTATCAGTGGCTACTTTTGAGTAGAGGGCTATAGATGTTTTACCCATTTCTTTTACTTTCCATTAAAAAAAGTCTATTTCTTCTAAGTATCTATTAACTTTATATTTGAAGGGAAATCAGCCTAAAATTTACTTTATTTATTGTTTTTTTGTTTTTTTTGAGACAGGTTCTCGCTCTGTCGCCCAGGCTGGAACGCAGTGGCTCAATCATGGCTCACTACAGCCTCGACTTCCTGGGCTCAAGTGATCCTTCCACCTCAGCCTCCTAAGTAACTGGGACCACAGGTACATACCACCATGTCCAGGTTATTTAAAAAAAAATAAATAAAATTTTTTTTCTGTTTTTGTAGAGGCAAGCTCTCACTACATTGTCCAGGCTGGTCTCCAACTTCTGAGCTCAACTGATCCTCCTGCCTCAGCCTCCCAAAACGCTGGGATTATAGGCGTAAGCAATGCCACCTGGCCTAAATTTCAAACTATAAAGTCAGGGGATGATAAATCACTTAATGGGTAAAATGTAAATTATTCAAGCGATATATACAGGAAAACCCCAGCCTTTAGCACTATGCAATATATCCATGTAACAAAATGCCATCTGTACCTCTTAAATTTATTTTTTTTAAAAAGAAAAAATAACATACAGTCAAGCAGGCCAACTCTCTACATCTGTATCAGGGTAGCTTCATGCACAAGGCATGATATAAGGAAATATGCTAGACCAGCAAGGATAGAGCTCATCTCGTTTCTAAAGGTACATAAAAATTCTGGCCTGTATTTTTAGTAAAAGTAAACATGAATATAACCACTGTCGCCGAGAGCATATTCTGACTTCCAGACTAGAAAACATTTATCCAGACTTCATGCTGAAAACTGTATGAATGAGGCATACCATCAAACCAGTCAATGGCTGCCTTAGCTGAAGGAGGGTCATCAAATGACACTGTTGCCTCCCCCTTTGGCTTTCCTGTGTCCTTGTCTGTATAAAGATTTATCATTGGTTTTCCAGTCTTCTTATTTGTCTGAGGAAAAACAAAAACACTTGGTGTTAGCATTTTTAAAATAAGTAATCATGTATCATTTAGATAATCAAAGATTTATTTTTTGCAAGGCATTCACACATTCATACTATAAAATACTGTGCACCTAATATAAAGTTACCTGTAGGTTTGGACAAGCATATCTCTCCAAGCTACACTAAGTGAAAACCAAGCTATAAAAATGATATAGTATACTGTTTTATCTATGTATAATTGCTTTTTTTTTTTTTTTTTATTGAGACAGGATTTTACTGTCACCCAGGTTGGAATGCAGTGGCACCATCATACTCACTGTAGCCTCAAATTCCTGGACTCAAGAGATCCTCCCACCTCAGCCTCCCGAGTAGCTGGGACTACAAGCGAGTGCCACCACGTCCAGCTTTTTTGTTGTTGTAGAGATGGGGTCTTGCTATATTGCTCAGGCTGGTCTCAAACCCTTGGCCTCAAGTGACCTTCCTGCCTTAGCCTCCCACAGTGCTGTGATTAAGTGCTGTGATTATAGGAATCAGCCACCATACCCAGTTTATAATTTCTTTAAATCCACAGAAATTAAATGTAGATAATGCTTCATGTAAATATGTAACTTTTTTTTT
>NW_012106364.1:484094-490705 GCF_000951045.1 Mandrillus leucophaeus
GGGTAATTCCATAGACACCAAAACCACCAAAACAAGGGCAGATGTAAACTGATTTCAAGAAACTGCTACTATCTAAATACTACTAAGGCTGCTTTCTAGTTGAAGAGATGAAAAACACATGCATGAAGTTAATAGTGCACAAGACGCTTTAGTGAACAATGAGTAATTACAAGATAACGTATTATCTCCAGCATAAACATGAAATAACCCCTCCCAAGAGCTATAACAACTTGAGTTTGCATGTACTTCAGTCTATAAAACGTTTTCAGCAACTCCTTTATTTCTCACAGTAAGAACTAAGCAGAGACTAATTTTAGAGTCCTAGGATGGAAGCTAAAGCACAGGTAGACTGTCGAAAGGTAAACACAAGCAAGAAATAAAATCTTCATATATTCAACAAATTTAGCAAAAGTCTACAGACATAAATGAGCACGTGCATCATAAAATTTTAAGAGACAAGGCTTATTGAAGTATATAGGCTTACTACACAGTCTATGTATTGTAATCAGAACATTATGAGATTTTCAACATATATTTTTACTCACCTTGATAATTCCTATTTGTTTAAAGAACTCCCCAACTTGATCTGTAGACACACCCTCCCCAAGTCCTTGCACAAAGATTGTGTTGTTATCTGAATTATCAGATTCTGAATCTAAGAGAAAAAAAGTGATGGTTAATCTTACATATTCCTTGGTTATCACATTCTGTTCAGTAATCAAAGACAATAATTTATTGTCCAATATTCAATTGTTTCTATGACAAAAAGGAGAGAACTAATATAAGAACAATCTTATATAAACATGCAAAGTATTCACAATAATTATTTGATCAATTCTTACAACTAAATTTCAGGTAACATGGATCAAGTCCACACTATGTGAAATACCTATATACCAATTAAGGATATCTTACAAACCTCACTCTTCAGATCAGACATAGAGCTAAAGGTCATGAAGAGATGGAGTTAATTTAGCATTTCTTTCTCTGGAGAACTCCAATTCTTTACGATTAAACATTTTTTAAGATTCTCTAGTAGAAAATTCTCCAAATCTGATACTTCGAACTTCCAAGCAAGCCATCAAGCAGAACTGCTGGTTTCCCATTCATTGCAATGAGCTTTGTATATACCAGAGGGCAGAGGCACCTTGTACACACACCTTACCTTACATGCACACTTTTGGATTAGTACAACAAAGTAAGAAAGATGTATAAAAATTCAGTCCATGAAGGGATAATTCAGAATTGCCATCCATATAGAATACTTTGGCATCTTAATAAAAACAAAAGTTCTGATTTTAAATTTTTGGCTCAAATAGATTTTTAACCTCTAAATTATAACTTTCAACAGGCTCCACAGGTAAATCTGTAGCCTTGAATTTCATTTAAATAAAAAGCCACATAAAATTAGTGACCTCTACCCAAAACAAGACAGTTCTCTCATGTATGAATTCACGTTTCTTGAATTCACTAAGTCAGCACACTTAAGCAGACTACCAATCCAACGTAGGATTTTCTTTCTTAAACAGTTTTTCTACTTCTAATTCCACAATGATATAAATTCTTTCATTAAATCTGATTTGCAATAATTTTCAATAATTAATGCTAACTAGCAGTAAAAATTCAAATATTTCTTCACAGAAGAATATGGGAAAGCACAAACAGCAATTTTCCCTAGCAAACTGTCCCATCAATACTCCTGAATTTTTCTGACATTTCTTTAGAAATAAAGCTCACCGGCTGGGCGTGGTGGCTCATGCCTGTAATCCCAGCACTGTGGGATGCCGAGAGAGGCGGATCTCAAGGTCAGGAGTTCGAGACCAGCCTGGCCAGCATGGTGACTCCGCCTCTACTAAAAATACAAAAAATGAGCCAGGCATGGTGGTGTGCACCTGCAGTCCCAGCTACTCGGGAGGCTGACGCAGGAGAACTGCTTGATCCCAGCAGGTGGGTATTGCAGTGAGCCAAAACTGCGCCACTACACTCCAGCCTGGGCAACAAGAGCGAAACTCCATCGAAAAGAAAGAAAAAAAGAAAGAAAGAAAAGAAAAAAAAAAAAAAGAAAAGAAAGAAAGAAAGAAAGCTCCCCAGTTCTGACACCACTATCAAATTAAATCTTCCTCCCATACTAAACCCTCCAAACACACACTTTTCCCACCAAAAAATGGAAAACTAACATTTTCTTAATGGCAAAGTGACAAACCACCATAAACCTTACCAGCATCTGGTCTGGGTCCATAATCCCTGTGACCTAAGGGAAAAGAAAAGAAAAGAGAGCTATTTAAGGCAATTCATTTAAAATCATTAACAAAAAAAATAGTAATAAACCAAGGCATGAAAAGTCAATACTTCCAAAATCCTTGAAAGTCAACCATCACAGATTTACAAAGTAAATATATAAATTATGTTTTACTTAAAGTTTAAGAAATCGAGATGAATGTCAACATTCCCTTTAACTTGTCCTAGACAGCACCTGCCACTTTAGCATTATGCTAGTATCACGTTTGTTAAGCTCTGGTTGTAAAGGCTGATTGGACAACCCTAGTAATTTAAAAACACCATGTCAGCTACCTCTATAAAAACAAACTGTCAAAATCCAGTGAAGGTGTCATTCATTGGTCACCACAGACTCTTTCATGCAAATTCACTGTGTAGAAACCCATTGTACTGTTTGAGATCAGCTCTGGCTTTTTAATGTTTACTTTGATATATATATGTGTATATATATATAAATTTTTTTTTAAAGCACACAACACACACCAGCCTCAACAGAGTAAGAAAGGACTTTTGACTACATCTGCGGGATATTGGTGGCTTTTAGATTTATATAGCATTTCCACTGAAACATTTTGGGATACTCAGCACTTACCACCAAAATTTTTGAAGCCACCGCGGTCACCACCACTGCAGAGGAAAAATTGAAGAAATGATTTCTTCCTTAAGTCTCTAATGTGCTGAGCCCTGGGCTCAATCTACACTTAACTGTCACAAGTAGAGTGCTTAGGAAAACAGTAGCACCTCTAAGTTTTCAGTAAATTCCATTTCACAGAGTTCTAAATGTTGTTTCCATCTAAGTGTTTTCCCAAGGATTTATTTCCACAAGATGTCTTTTCAAGCTTATTACATATCTAATACACTCTTATTTTGAAATCTTCCCCAACCCCAAGCCAAAGGGATACTATTAAACCATAACATAAAACTGGAGGCACAGCATGAAGAATACTAAACTAGAACAAGTATTTTTTCCAAAAGGGTATTTTCTAAATATGAGAAAAAGAAAAAAGACTAGAAGAATATAAAGCAAGGTTAAGATTTTGATGCTAGAACAGGAGAGGATTAAAACTTGAGTATTAGGTTCTGCTGCAATACCAAATAGTGGATTTTATGAGATGAATTTTAAAAGTGAAATACAAATATACACAAAAGTGAGACTGAATAAAAGCAGTCTTAAAATTTCAAATCATTCAAAACCCTTACAAAAGACTAAAAAGAACATCACTTAAAAACCGCCCTCCTACTCCATACCCACTAGACTACATCTCTTCACATCAGAGCTACAGAGGTTCATGCTGCCACATGCTCTGTACACTATCAGTAGTGCATATTACAGACAGAAGGCAACATATTCCAATAATGCAACTCCCCATAGGACAACTTTTTTTTGAGACAGAGTCTTGCTCTGTCACCCAGGCTGAAGTGCAGTGGTGGGATCTCGGCTCACTGCACTGAACCTCCACCTCCCAGGTTCAAGTTGATTCTCCTGCCTCAGTCTCCCTAGTAGCTGGGATTACGGGTATGTGTCCCCGCACCCAGCTAATTTCTGTGTTTTTAGTAGAGATGAGGTTTTACCATGTTGCCTAAATTGATCTCCAGCTCCTGGCCTCAAATAATTCGCCCACTTCAGCCTCCCAAAGTGCTGGGATTACAGGCACAAACCACCACTCCAGGACACAGACTTTTATCTGGCAAATTACAATCACAAGGACAGTAGTCTTTGTGAGTATGGCTTTATGTAAGAAATCTAAGGTCTCTCTTATCAAGACACTCTTCCAATAAAAGCTTGCTTCTCTTAACTGAATTCTGTAATCCTTTAAGATTTATATGCTAATATGGCAATAAAAACACTCAAAAGTTTTCTGGTATCAGATCTTCTACTACTAATGATCTTATTCTACTATAACCCAAGAAGTTAATCTAATATACTGAAGTCTCTCACTGCCTACAAATCTCTGCTTTATGGATACCTATCTTATAGGGGGTGGGAGGAGGAACCCTCAACTCTAGTGATTACCCTCCCTATAGATGGCTTTTCTGAGCCACATTGAGATAAAACACTCTTGAGAAAAAATTCTCCCTTCTTAATAAATCTATTCTATTTCACTGTAAGGTAAAAATATTTCCACTTACAACTGCCTTGGGTAAAGACACATGCATTTTAACTTGTTGTTACTTTTTATATGATTTCTAGGATGCCTTTTTAAGCAGGAGTCTAAGGCTATTTCAAGGCAATATAGACAATATGAAACTCAGGCCCTTTCTATACAGTTTACCACTGAATTTTCTAAACCCCCTACTTCAGAACAAATAGTACTGAAGCCCTCCCTATACTTCTAAATGACATGTATATCGCTGCATAACTCTTTAAGAAAGGGAAGCCAACAGATTTGAGATTAAAAGATTAAACTGCTGAAAATATTATTATTAGAAACCAAGGTATCTCAGAGGTTTTTTTGTTTTGTTTTGTTTTGTTTTAAAAGAGGGAGTCTTGCTCTGTTGCCCAGGCTGGAGAGCAGTGGCGCGATCTCGGCTCACTGCAAGCTCCGCCTCCTGGGTTCACATCATTCTCCTGCCTCAGCTGGGACTACAGGCGCCACCACACCGGGATAATTTTTTGTATTTTTAGTACAGATGGGGTTTCACTGTGTTAGCCAGGATGGTCTCGATCTCCTGACCTCATGATCTGCCCGCCTCGGTCTCCCAAAGTGCTGGGATTAAAGGTGTGAGCTGCCGCGCCTGGCCTCTCAAGAGGTTTTTTAACTCCAAAAAGTGAGACAAAAGAACTAGTGAAAATATTAAGCCCACATTCTTATGCCAGTAGGTTAAAGTTCCGAGGATAAAGATGACTTTTAAAATGGGAAATTGGAGGTCACTGGGTTCACAAATAAGTGCTAGAAGAAATGCCTCTTACTTTGTTGTCATCTTAAGGGAATACCTAATCTGGCCACAATGGACGGAAAACATGCAATTTCATACATAGCTAGTTCCTATCATTTCCATTCTGGCCAGCAATATAACTTTGAACAACAGAAAAAGGACATACCCCTGGCAAAAATAAAGGGATATAAAGCAAATGACATTTAAAAAGGTTTATGATTTCTTATTCCTCCATATAATACATTTGAACATTATCAACTTTATTTTTTTTAATTTTTTTTATTTCTGAGACAGAGTCTCGCTATGTCGCCCAGGCTGGAGTGCAGTGGCGTGATCTCGGCTCACTGCAACCTCCGCCTCCCAGGTTCACGCCATTCTCCTGCCTCAGCCTCCCGAGTAGCTGGGACTACGGGTGCCTGCCAGCACGCCTGATTTATTTTATTTTATTTTTTTTGTATTTTTAGTAGAGATGGGTTTCACTGTGTTAGCCAGGATGGTCTTGATCTCCTGACCTCGTGATCCCCTGTCTTGGCCTCCCAAAGTGTTGGGATTACAGGCGTGAGCCACCAAGCCTGACCTTGAATGTCATCTTTACTGAGCATTTCCTTTGCAAATAAAGAAGCTGAAGATTTCAACACATGGCCATAAATTTGGAAATACCATGGTACACTGGAGAAAGAACCAGTCTTCAAACCAAGAGACTCAGGGTATAGTCTTAATTATCACTAATCAATCTTGAAAATTTGGGCATGTCAGTGGTTCTCCATAAGCTTCAATCTCCTTAACAAAATAAGGGTCTGTATCCTTACTATTCAAAATGTCATGGAAGAGAAGCGTAAGCATAGCCTGGAAGCTTCTGAGAAAAGCAGGATCTCAGGCCCCACTCTAGACCTACTGAATAAGAATCTGCATTTAATAAGATCCCCCAAGTAATTCATACACACATTTAAGTCTAAAATGTCTAGAAATTTGGTTTAGGCATTGATCTAGATGATCTGTAATTTTATGCAAAGCTTTCTTTCAAGTTCAAACATTTCAATCATTTTCTCTCCTTAATAGAAAACAATCCTTATTTAGGAATTTATTAAATACAAAAAATAACCTTCAAGTAGTACTATTAGATATTAACAGAAAATGTGCCTGAGGTTAACAATCTTTCTTTAAAATCTGCGTTAATGTTACAAATTCCTTTTCTACGTGCTAAGGCAAATTAAGACACAAAGGTACTTGAACATCTATGAGTCAAGATGTTGACACAATAAATTTGCTTTAATTCCCAGAAAAAGGAGAGAACATGTACACATAAAGAATTCCTGAAGTAGCAGAGATATTTAACAGAGACATAAGTATACTCAACTTTATTGGCAGAGTACCACCTGCATAAGAAAACTACCTGCTTTTTTGTTATTTTTTCAGATGGTGTCTTGCTATTTTGCCCAGTCTGGTCACGAACTCCT
>NW_012106364.1:491325-493628 GCF_000951045.1 Mandrillus leucophaeus
GGGGTTTCACCATGTTGGCTAGGCTGGTCTCGAAGCCCCGACCTCAGGTGATCCACCCGCCTCAGCCTCCCGAAGTGCTGGGATTACAGGCATTAGCCAGTGCGCCCAGCCAGTTGCATATTCTTGACTCAAACACAGAGACAGTTCCCCCAAGTTCAAAACCACAAAGAGCAGCCCACACGAAGGCATACTCTGAAGGTTCTTTCACTGTTACAGCAGTATATATTTAGAATAGACAACAGATTCCATTTCAGATGCTTCTCAAGAAAGAAAAAGTTCTTTGACAGAACCTCCACTCCAAACCTTTTTTTTTTTTCAGATGGAGTCTCTCTCTGTGGCCCAGGCTGGAGTGCAGTGGCATGATCTCAGCTCACTGCAACCTCTCTGCCTCCTGGGTTCACACCAGTCTCCTGCCTCAGCCTCCCAACTAGCTGGGACTACAGGCGCCCACCACCAAGCCCGGTTAATTTTTTGTATTTTTAGTAGAGATGGGGTTTCACCATGTTAGCAAGGATGGTCTCTATCTCCCAACCTCATGATCCGCCCGCCTCGGCCGCCCAAAGTGCTGGGATTACAGGCGTGAGCCACCACACCCGGCCTCCAAATCTTTAATTTAAAAAAAAAAAAAAAAATCTAACTATATCTATTTACGGACTAAAATTGCCAAGAAGTAAAAGGACAATGCAGGAATCTCTATTCTTAGAAAATTTCACTAACTAGAGAGAAAGGGCTTAGCTAAAAACGAAGAAAGATTAGCTTAAAAACCCATGCTGTGCTTGAGTTTTCAGACTACTAAATCCAGAATACAATTTTCTGAGTGTGAGGAAAAGAGGAAAAGAACAACACTAATTCCACATTTAAGTGACTCAATGGATTTAAGTACTATTCTCAATAACAGCTGTATTTACATTTTATTTCCTCCTATGTCTTATATGCATGGTAAAAAGGCTTTCTGGAATCAGCATCTATCAACATCTCAGGAGGCCAAGAATCTATCATTCTAGAGGTCCACTGTCCACAGTATCTACTACCTACATGTGGCCTGCTGAGCACTGGAAATGTAGCTAGTCTAAAATTAAGATGTGCTCTAAATGCAAAATACAAAACAGATTTCTAAATTTTAGTATGAAAAAAGGAATGTACACTACGCTTTTTTTTCCCCTTTGTTACATTTGAAGAGGTATGGGGCGGAGGGGAAATGGAATTTGACAGTCTCACTATTACCCAGACTGGAGTGCAGTGGCTATTCATAGACACAATCACAGCTCACTGCAGCCTTGAACTCCTGGGCTCAAGCAATCCTCCTGCCTCAGTTTCCCAAGTAGTTGGGACTACAGGTGTATGCCACAATGCCCAGCTAACTTTTTTCATTTTTAAGAGATGAAGTCTTACCATGTTGCCCATCTAGTCTCAAACTCCTGGCCTCAAGAAATCCTCTTGCCTCAGCCTCATAAGTAGCTAGGATTACAAGCGCAGGCCATCATGACCAACAAAAAGAAATTTTTTATATTGATTGCATGATGAAATATTTTGAATATATTGGGTTAAATAAAATATATTTTCTCATTGTTTATTTGTGTTGTTTTCTTTCCAATGTGGCTATTAGAAAGTTTACATTAACTATATGGGTCACATTTGTGACCTCTATTGTATTTCTATTGGGCAATGCTAGACTCACCAGAACGTATGCATATTTTTATTTATTTTTTAGACCCATGTATACAGTGCCCCTGTATACATGCGTATTTCTACGGGAGCTAACTGAATGCCCTTTCAAGGGGGAGAAGATCCTCAGAAATCTGGATAATTTTAGGCTTGACACATTAAAGCCTGAAACAGTTACTAAATTTGATGGCATACTAATAATGAAAAGCAATTATTTATTAAGTTCTGGCAATTTTACAAGGCGTTAATCACAATGTTAAAACTAAAAATCACTGGGAGAATTTATGCCCTTAGCTTCTAGTCCACTAAGATGTCCATATTAATTATAGATGACAGTAAGAAATGGTCTTTTTTTTTGCTACAATTGCTTTTTCAAAGAAAAAGATTAAGTTTCCTGTAGTTCCTATAATCTTCACTTATCTCTCTTTCACACTTGGAAAGCTGATGGCTTCTTTTTGACCGGAATTCTTCTTCTAGCCAGGCAATCACACCATCTTTAAGTCTCAGAATGTCCCATCCTTTACCTTACAGCCAATCTTCATCCACAAATTATGCCCCCCTTTTTTTTTTTGGCAATGGAGTTTCGCTCTTGTTGCCCAGGATGGAATGCAATGGTGTGATCTCAGCTCACTGCAACC
>NW_012106364.1:494833-504538 GCF_000951045.1 Mandrillus leucophaeus
ATCTCAACAAATAACAGAGTATAAGGCAAGACTGAAGATCCCTTCCTCAGCCAATCTTTCCCCCCACTGAAACCAGATCAGCATCATTTTGACCAACTACATACTGGACTTCTGCATATGATTTTGTATGAAGGGGTATTAAACGAAAATAAAAAACTTAGTTTATAAGTCAGTATCTAGGCCACAAATTATATGAAGTATGTTGCCAGGGGTTTATAAAAGTACTTAATTGGACCCCACAGTTGGTTAAGGTACTCCTTCCCTTCTTTGTCAGGAGGATCATTCAAAGTCCTTTCAACCTTCTAGTCACAAGATGAGTCACAAATGAAAATACATTAAAAAAATTTTTTTTTTGAGACGGAGTCTCGCTCTGTCACTCAAGCTGGAGTGCAGTGGCGCGATCTCGGCTCACTGCAGGTTCCACCTCCCGGGTTCACGCCATTCTCCTGCCTCAGCCTCCTGAGTAGCTGGGACTACGACTACAGGTGCCCGCCACCACATCTGGCTAATTTTTTGTATTTTTAGTAGAGACGGGGTTTCACCGTGTTAGCCAGGATGGTCTCGATCTCCTGACCTCGTGATCCACCCGCCTCGGCCTCCCAAAGTGCTGGGATTACAGGCGTGAGTCACTATGCCCGGCCAATGAAAATATATTTATAATGACTTCCCTACCTATTCCCTATCTTTTTCTTCCATTCTTAGACACAGTGATACTTTAATAATCGATGAGGATATAACTGTAATTTCCTTATGAAGAAAACTAAAGCTATGATATACTATAAAACATAAAGCATTTCAAGGCAGCCAATTATCCAAAACATATTAACTGGTAAATTAAATATACCTGTTGGTTATCTTGTTTGGGATAGGACGGAGGCTATTATTAGGTAGAGAGTAAGCACCATGTCACTTCACATTGTCCATTCATATCCACATGATGGCAGACTGCTCTTCGACAATGAAGAGGCATAGAATCTACTTGTTTTACTTTGGTAAACTGACTTTGGCTATCAATCAACAGACTTAATGTCCAAGTCTTATAACATTTTTCAAATATGTTTAAAATTTAGGTTTTCCATAAAATCAAACCACTGTACACTAAAAATAGAGAAATACAAGGCAGTGAAATCAAATCCTGGCTTGAAGAAATAACAGTCTGTGGGCAACTGGTTGTTTCTCAGGTCACCTCAGGGGACAGATGGTCCCTAAGGTGCAAAAGAATGAACCGGTGCTGATATATGACTGATAAGTTTCAGCAACAGGCCACTGACCATTTCAATTCCCAAGGAACATAAATTACCTTTTAGCCTGTGTATTTACACACAAATATGCAACCTGCAAACTTCTTCTGAGGATAGATGTCAACTACTTTTTCATTTTTGTTTTTATGGTCAAAGTAGTAAACTTACAGATGTATCTAAAACCAATTTTAAAACCAGCTTCATAACATATGCTGTAAGTAAATAAATACCAAAACCTGGTAACACTAGCATGGAGAAAAGAAAAGCTGAATTAGAAAGACATTCCTTTACACAACTCCTTTACACAACTTAGTCAAGACAAAACACACATTACTATGTGATGTTACACTAATTATTCCAATAATTATTTACTTAAGAAGAGGGACAAAACAGTTCCGTTACATTAAATCTTTCTCTTATTCGCCATCCCCACCTTTCTACTCCATTACTGCCTCCTAATACTTTCCCTTCCCAAGGAGATTTGAGATTAAGAAATAGCCGTTGCCCTTCAATCTAGAATTAACTTACCTTTTATTTTTACATACAAACACTGGATTTCCCAGAGTTGTCTTTTAAAGGAGTTTAGATTCTAGCTCTGGCAGGAAAGTCAAGTGGTTAATCACAACCATAGTTGTTTCTCTACTAGTGTTTAACATGTACCACATAAACTAACTGCTAACATAGCCAATTCTAAGGTCATTTATGTGAGATCTTAAGACTGAAAATACAGTTTTAATTTCTGCTTTTTTCTCCAATACATAATCCCTTTTTTAAGTCTCTTAACTAAATTAGATGCTGGAATTGATCCAGCCAAGTAACACCAAAAAAAAAAAGAGGAATAATAAAAAATGTAGGTATCTTTATCTATATACTTACCTTGATCCTGTCATAGGACCTCTTCCATCCTTGTCATATCCCCCACGCCCTCTACCTCCTCCCTGTGACCCGCCATATCCTCTATTATCTTCTCCATACCTACTCACATCACGACGGTCATCTACAAAAAAGAAAATATTACACACAAATAACCACTCTCATTTCTAAGGCTTCAAATAATCTTACATGGCTCTTTAGGCCACACATATCCTTATAGAAAATGGCATATGTGCACGCAACTCAAATGCAAGTCATCATAAAATCATCTGGAATTACATGTTTTTCAGAATTATACCTGTGTCAAATTCCATTCTGCTAAAGTGATATGGCAAAACAGCAATGTGGAACAGTATGAATTAAAATACAATCTTAGCTACAAGAACCTTAGTAACTTAGATGAAAAGCACTAATCTTTTTTTTTTTTTTTTCTGAGATGGAGTCTCGCTCTGCAGCCCAGGCGGGAGTGCAGTGGTGCGATCTCGGCTCACTGCAAGTTCCGCCTCCTGGGTTTACACCATCCTCCTGCCTCAGTCTCCCAAGTAGCTGGGACTACAGGCGTCCGCCACCACGCCCGGCTAATTGTGTTTTGTATTTTCAGCAGAGACGGGGTTTCACCATGTTAGCCAGGATGGTCTCGATCTCCTGACCTTGTGATCCACCCACCTTGGCCTCCCAAAGTGCTGGGATTACAGGCGTGAGCCACCGCACCCGGCCCCCCAATCTTAAAAGTTACTTCTTTCTTCACTTCGGAAACATTTAAATGTAAATTGAGCATGGACAAGGAATAACTGAATCTTCAAACTGAGAGAAGATTATTAGTGAATGTGCTTCCACTTTTATTCACTCACTTATTCATTCAATTATTCAACAAATGTTTACTGAGCACTTGTTATGAACCAAACCATGTACTAGGCCTTAAAGGTATAAAAATAAGTGCCCCAAATCAAGTACACCACCAACACCAAAAGAACTGGTACCAGCAGTATTGTCAAAGGATCAGAGTTCACTGAGACAAAAAGGAAATTCATGTAATCAGTCATCAAAAGTCATGACCTTTGGAGGTCTCCAAGTTCAGAAGTAGAAATCTGATAAACTAATTTTGATTACCATGAGAGGGAACGTATCTTTAAAGTTACCCTAAATTTTGACAAACAGGTGAAATCCTCCGTGGTTCTTTTAATCAGAAATTCATACAAATAATTCTGCGAGGGGGAAAAATAATTAATAGAGGTCAGTAAATCTTACCTTGTGTGTGGTGGCTGTAATTTTCCCTTTGTGAATGATAGGACTGCTGGTTTTGATTATAGGAATCATGCTGCTGATCATAATTTGACTGCTCATCATATGAGCCTTGATGTTGATCATAGCCTGACTGCTGGTCATAGGAATCTTGTTGACCATAGTCTGGCTGGTCATAGGAAGGTGCTCTTCCACCTTGGCTAAATAGAAATGGAGAACTTAAGAGACTTCATAGGAAGATGACATTTGCTGAAGCAAGTTGACTGAAACTGATGTTAAGGGTCCTGACTAGTTAGACATTAACCATATTTATGACTACCTTCTCGTGGTAATTAGTTATCTGCAGTCTCCTGGAATTCCCTTCAAAAGACAATTCTGTTAACATTGAAGAGGTGCTATATTATGAAAAAAAAAAAAAAAATGTATCTTTGAAAACTGTAGTAAAGCAAAAAATTACTATAGTTTTTACTATCTCCCTGAACTTTTTTTTTTTTGAGACAGAGTTTCACTCTTGTTGCCCAGGCTGCTGGAGTGCAATGGCGTGATCTCGGCTCACTGCAACCTCCGCCTTCCAGGTTCAAGCAATTCTCCTGCCTCAGCCTCCCAAGTAGCTGGGATTACAAGGCATGCGCCACCACGCCTGGCTAATTTTGTATTTTTAGTAGAGACAGGGTTTCTCCATGTTGGTCAGGCTGGTCTCGAACTCCTGACCTCAGGTGATCTACCCGTCTTGGCCTCCCAAAGTGCTAGGATTACAGGCGTGAGCCACCGCGCCCAGTCTGTCTCCTAGAATTAAAAAAAAAAGTAAAAGATGCTACAAAGTACCGGAATATGTCTGACTCTTTAATAAACATGCCACAAGAGTTGAGTCCTTTTAATAGTTACAATACTCTATATCACTTAATTTTAACAAGCGTCATCTCTTAAAATATTTTTAGATCTTTTCTCTTAGAATTATCTTTAGAACCTACAGTATAGTCTTCTAAACATCTTCAGTGATAGTACATTTTAGAAAACAGTAAAGGAACTTGCTTTGTAATGCAATTTTTTTATCTGAAAAGAAGTCTATCAGGTAATGAGACTGCTTATTCCATCAATTCAAAAGGAAAATTCTAAGTATCTTCAGAACAATATTACTGTATTAATTACATGCTCTCAGGGTGGGAATATTAAAAGGCAACATTTAATTGGATTTGAGTTCCAATAGGTTTACTTATTTAAAAAATGGGCTGGAGGGAGGACAAAAAAGATCTCATAATAGTTACATTTTATTCTTTACCAGAGGATCAGAACAATCTAATAAAAGATCACTATGTTCCCTAACTCCCTATTGAAAGCACAACACGACCACAGTCCAAACCCTAGCATTTTAAAATGGCTGTCAAATCAAACTTAACATTTCTTTTCAGACTACATTTATAGGTCATGCTTCCAAAAATACATCATTTATAAAAGGATTCTCCTTAAATTTAAGACTAACCAATAAGGCTTGAGGAGTTAATTCTCTTAATGTAGTACGTCTTCTGAGTATTATTCCCCACATTTGTACTCTACTTTCTACTTTTCAAAACACTCTCACATCTGTAAAGGTGGTAATTTGACCTCACAAATCTTTCCTCAATGCTTTTATTTAATTTTCTTTTTTTTTTTTTTTTCTGAGATGGAGTCTCGCTCTGTCGCCCAGGCTGGAGTGCAGTGGCCGGATCTCAGCTCACTGCAAGTTCCGCCTCCCGGCTTCACGCCATTCTCCTGCCTCAGCCTCCCGAGTAGCTGGGACTACAGGCGCCCGCCACCTCGCCTGGCTAGTTTTTTGTGTTTTTAGTAGAGACAGGGTTTCACCGTGTTAGCCAGGATGGTCTCGATCTCCTGACCTCGTGATCCACCCATCTCGGCCTCCCAAAGTGCTGGGATTATTATTTAATTTTCACTTAGAATAAATGTCTTCATTGTAGAGAGAAAACACTAGAGACCTCAGTTTTTAGCCACATCACTTGATAGGCCAAATAATTTCTTTACCTCTGTAAAATGGGAATAATTACTGACACTATTTCATAGTGGTATCTGAAGATCAATTACATTAGATAATGCAAAAGCATTTCACAGAATGTAAAGCACAATTTTTAAAAAGTAACTTGCTATTATTAAGTAAATAGCATAAAATTAAGTACCAGCTCTTCAAATCTGAAAGTTAACAACTTTATAAAACCTGAAATTTATCAGTAAATATTCACCTACATATATCAACAAATAAAACACATTTTAGGATATCTGATATATGTGTAAGTTTTGACCCTTTTAAAAAATATTTTTGTCCCAGAAAAGGTAATATATTCAAATGGTTCAAAAATAAAATGGAAATTTAAAAACAGATATTGAGAAGTCTCATTCTAAAGGCAGGTTTTTATTTAATCTCAGGTATAAAGCAGAGGTCCAAAATTTTCTAACATTCTTAAGGACATCAATGTATAGCTAAACAATGATTTCACAAATACATAATAAGAAGCAAATGACAATGCTATTTCCACATTCTCCATAATATACAGTTTTGAAATCCACACTTCATTAAAACTTTCCTTAAAAAAAAAAAAAAAGTCTAAAGCAAGGATTTTGTTGGTTAAATCTGTTTAATATCAGTGTTATTCCCACTGCCCAAAA
Source organism: Mandrillus leucophaeus (assembly GCF_000951045.1). Taxonomy (NCBI): domain Eukaryota; kingdom Metazoa; phylum Chordata; class Mammalia; order Primates; family Cercopithecidae; genus Mandrillus; species Mandrillus leucophaeus. The sequence goes on from NW_012106364.1 coordinate 500,845, forward strand.
CAATCTCAGTACTTTACTATTTCCTTACCTTCCTGATGATTCCATGTTTTGCTGCTGTCCCTGGTTATTATATGGTTGCTGGCCATATGAGCTCTGCTTTTGATTCTCATAACCACCATAGGACTGTGAATAACCTAGAGATTAGATGAGTATATCATTTAGTGAAGGCTCTGATTTTTCAATCTCTGAAACAACAAATTTAACAAACTAGTCCAACCTGACTGACTTTGTCCATAACCGGAGTAACCGCTGTAGTTCTGTCCGTAAGAGGAATCAGTCGTTTGCCCATAGCCAGAATAGCTCTGAAATTTAGGTAAATACTCAAGTTTCATCACCTACTTAAGATAAAAATAACTACTTATGAAGAATACAATTTATATTTCAACCTACTTGTGATGCTTGTCCATAGCCTTGGTTGCCTTGATTTCCATAGGAAGAATAACTGCAAAAGAAAAATGTAATACTTGAAAGAAATGTGTTAAAATTTAAAAGTTTAAATGAAGACCTTGCCTGCATTTTCAATTTTCAACTCAAATACAAGCTTCTTTGCTGAGAAATCATCAATCTGCCTGTCTCTAGAGTCTATATTGAAAGGTGATGACCAAAGACTGTTAAAGAAATACATGAAGTCACTCCCAGATCTCCTGAATGTCAAATACCCCAAAGCTTTGTTTTGACAGTCTCGCAGAAACAAAACTTGATCAGAGCTAGAAAATTCCAAGAGAATTATGCTTGGGTGTGGGGTAATAACAACTACACAGCAAGACCTATAATAAATATCTGAAGCACAAAAATGATGACTACACCAAAAATGAATACCTTACTCAATTTAATTACATCTTGACAGATTAACTTTTTCCTACCATTTGCCTTAGTTAAACGTCTTTAACTTCCTAAAAGATGCACAGGGAGGCACTAGAAGTCCAGTTTAAAAGCCTCAATAATTAGAGGCATGTTTATCTCTAGAGTACAGTCATAGAATGAAATTATGCCGTATCCTCAGTGTTGTAGCAGGGCCTGGCACATAGCTCAATAAATATTTGTTGACTGACTAAATAAATGTACCCTCCTGGGATTTGAATTTTAATTTTATAGTATATAAGCTCTAACAGGTCAGAAACAAACTTTCTGAATCTATACTATGACTTCCTAATATCCAAAGAAAACTAAAACATTTGCAAAACTTTTTTTTTTTATCATTTTAAAGGTATCAAGTGCTAACAAGATTCCTTAACTTCTGAAAATATATTTCATCAAATAAACATTCTGCTAGATACCTACTAGGAAGTTAGCACTATCTTATGAGATCAAAAAAGTCAAATCAGTTTTGTTTTTCAAGAAGCTTAAAATTTGATATCTGAGGTGCTATTCTGAATACCTCACACTGAGCTATAAAACATTTATCCTATAAGTTGAAGTCTGTATTTCTCGTAAGAGAAGCCCACTGCATATATACATTCACATAAAAATAGAACTTTATTTTTATTGTGAGCATGGCAAGCACACTAAAAAAAACGCTAAATATTTATTTTATGGTATTTAAAAAACATATGCTCTGAATAAACACATTAACATATTACACACCATCATAAAACACTTTCTCTAAAAAACTGTTCAGTCCAATTGCTTAAATTTTATTTATTTATTTATTTGAGACAGGGTCTCGCTCTGTCACCCAGGCTGGAGTGCAGTGGCATGATAACAACTCACTGTAACAACCTTGAACTCCTGGGCTCAAGTGATCCTCCCGCCTCAGCCTCCCAAGTAGCTAGGACTAAAGGTACACACCACCATGTCTGGATAATTTAAAAAATTGTTTTAGAGACAAGGTCTTGCTATATTACCAAAGCTGGTTTCTGACTCCTGGCCTCAAGCAATCCTCCCACGTTGGCCTCCCAAAGTGCTGGTACTTAGAGGCATGAGCCATAGTGTCTGGCATTAAATTTCTTTAATAATTGTTTCTTCTAAGAGATTTCCTAAATAAAACATAAACTTTACAATACCAAGGAAATTTGTTTTAATCTCTAGGAGGTATATTCATTGATGCAGACAGATTTAAGAAAACGAAGAAGCCTACCGCAGTGGCACACGTCTGTAGTGAAGATTACAGTTACTTGGGAGACTGAGGCAGGAGGATTGCTTAAGCCCAGGAATTTAAGGCTGTAGTACACTATGATTTGCCTATGAATAGCCACTGCACTCCAGCCTGAGCAACACAGCAAGACTGTCTCAAAACATAAAGAAAAACAGAAAAGGAATAAATGTTTTACAGCACCTATTTACACTGACCCTCTTCACTCTGTGACAAGTTAATATTTAATTAACTTATGACATCCAGACATCAAGTCTCAAGAGAAGCTTGACAAAATTCACCTCAGTTATACCCTTTCATATTATTAAAATGTATGTATACTTTACCTTTGCTGCTCACCCCCAGACTGACCGTAACTTCCAGAATCTAGAACACATAAAAAGAATTTTAAATCTTATTTAAAATTATGCTTCCTTCAAAGGCTGACTTTAGCTCATATAGAAGAAATATGGTAAGAAAACGTGAAGAATTGCAGAAAGAAAAACTAACCCAAGTTAAATACTATGAAACGAGAAATTTGTACAAATAGTATTTACTTTTTACAATAACGACATATTTGCAAACTACTATTCTACATGTGTGCTGAGGGTCACAAGAAGCCAGTGAACAAATGTAAATCAGTGAAAATCCATTCTTTAAACAGACTCAAGAGCTTAAGCAATATTATTATATATAAAAAGACATCTGTTAAAACTAATCAGGTCCAAAAAAGGGAAAGACATGCACTATGACATCCTCAGGATTACATCTACTTGTATATCCTTACCACCCCAAGATATACACCATTCCTCTGTACTGGACTGCTTTGGCTGTCAGCACCAACAAAAATATTTCCAAAGACTTGCTAAAAAAAAAAAAGCAGCTAAGTTAGTTGCTCTATTCTGATTTTACCAAGCTTTCAGGGATTCAGCCAATTGGCATAGCAAGTCAGCAATATCTGCTTGTAGCTTCAATTGAGCAATTAAAAAAACTACCAAGGGACCGGTCATGGTGGCTCACACAATCCCAGCACCATGGGAGGCTGAGGCAGGCGGATGGCTTCAGACCAGCCTGGCCAACATGGCAAAACCCCATCTCTACAAAAAATACAAAAATTAGCTGAGCATGGTGGCATGTGCCTGTAGTTCCAGCTACTCGAGAGGCTGAGGTGGATCATCTGATCCAGGGGCGGTCAAGGCTGCAGTGAGCTGTGATTGTGCCACTGCACTCCAGCCTGGATGACTGAAAGAGACTCTCAAAAAAAATTTTAAAAAGGTGAGGTGGGGTGGGGATGGTAACATATAAAAAATAAATACAGAATTTGAACTCTGAGCTGTTCTCAATACTTCAAAGTGTCGATCATATCAAAAATTACTGAAGAGGTTCTATTTATCTATCCTTTAGGCTTTACTCAGATTCAAATGAATGACCTAAGTATGTGACGCATAAAAGCAATTTTATATGAAACACTTTTGCAACCGCAGAAAATGGCTCTAAGTTGCAAACTGTTGACCATCAGGCCCAACCTCACTCAATTTGAAAAAATCACTGCTGTCAAATTGTTCTAAAACTCACCAAAACCTAATGAAATTGGTAACTTTTTCTTTCTTCTTTTTAAGACAT
>NW_012106364.1:504588-506668 GCF_000951045.1 Mandrillus leucophaeus
GGTGGGGTGGGGATGGTAACATATAAAAAATAAATACAGAATTTGAACTCTGAGCTGTTCTCAATACTTCAAAGTGTCGATCATATCAAAAATTACTGAAGAGGTTCTATTTATCTATCCTTTAGGCTTTACTCAGATTCAAATGAATGACCTAAGTATGTGACGCATAAAAGCAATTTTATATGAAACACTTTTGCAACCGCAGAAAATGGCTCTAAGTTGCAAACTGTTGACCATCAGGCCCAACCTCACTCAATTTGAAAAAATCACTGCTGTCAAATTGTTCTAAAACTCACCAAAACCTAATGAAATTGGTAACTTTTTCTTTCTTCTTTTTAAGACATAAAGTCTTCCTGTCACCTATGCTGGAGTGCAGTGGCGCCATCACAGCTCACTCCTGGACTTGAGCCATTCTCCTGCCTCAGCCTCCTGCATAGCTGGGACTACAAGTGTGCAGCACCACGCCAAGCTATTTTTAATTTTTAGAGACAGGGTCTCAGTAACTTCCTCTTTTTAAAATTTAATTATACAATATGTCCCTGTAACAAACTTTTTCATCCAATTTATAAAAAGCTACAATATGAAAATATTGCCACCGAATATAAGTGGGTGATACCAAATTTGCCACTTTTCTGCAGTAAAGCTCTCCAATTAGACCAAACAAGATTTTAACGCTTAATTTTAAGAATAGTAAATGAAGGCTAGATGTAGTGGCTCATCCCTGTAATCCCAGCATTTTGGGTGGCCAAGACAGGAGTACTGCTTGAGCCCAGGAGGTCGAGGCTGCAGTGAGTCATGATTGCAACACTGCACTCCAGCTTTAGCGACAGAACGAGACCCTGTCTCAAAAGAAAAAAAAAAAGATTATTAAATGAAATCTTGACACAACTACTACTAGGAATATGGAGGGCATAAAACTAGCTAAAATGAAAAAGAAAAAATTACACATCATTGCCAGGCCCGTGAAAAGATAGCTAGAGTTGTAGCTAACAACCAAATAAGAAAAATCAGAGAAGAATACACAATCTAATTAGGACATTAAGAGATTAGATGCCTCTATGAAATGACAGGAAATCAGATTCTCCTAAATCAAAGGATGAAAAGGGCTATGGTGGGAAAACAATGAGTAAAACAAGATATTTGCGGATGCATGAAGCTTTAAACTATATCCTGAAGCATGGATGTAGGTTCTCCCAGTGACAAAGTATATAATCGCAGCATATTTTCTTTAGGTTCAGGCAAAGTTTTAGTAGGGTACAGCTCATAGGTCCTGTAACCCTATCTCAAATCTAACAGTAAGGTCCTTAATCTTAACCTAGTCATTTCAGCCCTCTGAAATTATAAATCTAACTTCTTTAGCTAGCTAGCTTAAAAACTCCAAGATGATCTAGAAATAAGCATACTGACTAGTAAATCTGATCCTTGGTATAAATTCTTGAGTGATAAAGTGTAGACGTTTTATATTCACCAGAGAAAATCAGTTTATAAATTAGGGCATTCCAAACAACTGTTGTGATTATTTGACACTTGTGCTTTTTGTTTAGACCTATGAATTATTTAAAGTGCTTTCGAATTTCCAAAAGTGTACAGTTTTGATTCTCTTTGTGTTTTTTCCTAACACTCCACTGCAGCCAGAAAAGTTATTTTATTATTCTTGGTATTTGTTCGGATTTCCGGTTTTGCTTTTCCCCCTTGGCAGGTCCCCTGTGTGCCTGAAAAGAATTATGTATTTTCTAAATTCCAAGTGAATTCTATCAGACTATAACATTATGCTCATTAGCTGTATCACTCATATTTTACTAATGTTTGGTCTAGTCTTAATAATGTTTGGTCATATTCTGTTTACCTGATCTATTGTCATATAGTGTATTCATATATATACACACACACACACACACTTTTTTTTTGAGACAGAGTCTCGCTCTATCGCCCAGGATGGAGTGCAGTGACAGGATTTTGACTCACTGCAACGTCTGTTCCCCAGGTTCAAACAACTCTCTTGCCTCAGCCGCCTGAATGGCTGGGATTACAGGTGCCCACCACCTCACCCGGCTAGTTTTTGTATTTTTAATAGAGATGG
>NW_012106364.1:507103-507743 GCF_000951045.1 Mandrillus leucophaeus
AAGGATCATTTCATTATTTTCCAGCTTCTTAAATTAGTCTGTTATCAATCATACCACTGCTTCCTATTTTCTCTAGTAGATTATTGGTATTTCATAACCTGCATTTTCACATCAATGTATCTAGGTATGAATTTGTTTCATGTTTTAAACTAGTGTTCACTTCAAAATGTTCATTTACTTTGGAAATTATTGATTCTTCCTCCATTTCATCCTTCTCAACCTCTTATTAGATGTATGACAGGAGTTCTTAATCTATTTCCCATAGTTGTTCATTTTTTTTTTTTTTTTGGCAGGACAGAGTCTTGCTCTGTTGCCAAGGCTGGAGTGCTTAGCACAATCACAGCTCACTGCAGCCTCGAACTCCTGGGCTCAAGTAATCCTCCCACTTCAACCTCCCGAGTAGCTGGGATTACACACGCATACTGCCACGTTCAGCTGATCTGTTTCGTACTTTTTGTAGAGATGGGAGTTTTATCATGTTGCCCAGGCTGTTTTCAAACTCCTGAACTCAAGCGATCTACCCACCTCAGCCTCTGAAAACTACCTTCCACATCTGAAAGATAAATCACATCCATTATATCTGTAATTCTTTCTTCTACTAGGTCTGCTATCCAACTTACTCACTTTTTCTATTCTAAAC
>NW_012106364.1:508283-515791 GCF_000951045.1 Mandrillus leucophaeus
TTTTTTTTTTTTTTTTAACAATTTTAAACATAAAAATATTCTCTCAGATAATGTTAGAGGCTCTAATCCTGTCATTGACTCTCATTTCGGTGAAATGTTTCCTAAAGCTCTGCAATTTACTATGAACACATCTTTTGCAAGGCTTGCTTTATCTGAAATTCCTTGTCACCTAAACTGTGAAATGTCCTCCAGAAAATGTTTTTGATTTCTTTTTTTTTTTTGAAATGGGTTTCTCTTGTTGCCCAGGCTGGGGTGCAATGGCACAATCTCAGCTCACCGCAACCTCCACCTCCCAGGTTCAAGCGATTCTCCTGCCTCAGCCTTCTGAGTAGCTGGGATTACAGGCATGCACCACCCTGTCTGGCTAATTTTGTATTTTTAGTAGAGACGGGGTTTCTTCAGGGTTAGTCAGGCTGGTCTTGAACTCCCGACCTTAGGTGATCCACCCAGTTCGGCTTCCCAAAGTGCTGGGATTACAGGCGTGAGCCATCACGTCAGGCCGTTTTTCATGTTTTTAACAGAAACATCAAGAGTATTACCAGCCCAGAAACCATTTTTACATTAATTTGTCTTAAGGTTTCCTGGAGCCTAAATGTCCATGCTACCTTGTTATCTCTTATGTTGGTACTAAGGTTTTCTCCAGTTCATTCCTTCACAGAATGTGCAGTCCTTCGACTCCATAACACATTAAGTCTACAATTTGTGTTAAGAGTCTCAGTTCCCATTACCTGTCATTAATGGTCCATACGTTTTATCTCTGGTCCTTATGCAGTTACTTGAGCAATAAAACTCAGGTCTCTAAAAGAGGTGTACACCTTCCTCTCCGGTGTAACTGGCAAGTTAGCTCTTTGCCTACCGTGCTGCCTCCTACTTCATTTTTGGCACTGGGGGTTTGTCCTTAGTTTTCGCATTTTTAAAAATCTTTGTAGATAGATTTTCAAGTTAATCGTGGTCTGCCATACTGCCAGAATGAGAAGGTATCTTGACTTTGTAATTTTATGTGTGTAACTAATCTGAATTTGTAAGGTGTTAGATAATTCACATTTGTAAACAGTATCTGAATATAAGATTCTGACTTATAATTTCTACAATTTTGATTTATTGATTACTTAAGTGCTTATATTTTATTAGGTTTTTTGGAGTGGTTGAGTCAATTGGATATATTAAACTAGATATATCAAACATATGTAGTCTGGAATGTTTAAAGGACTTAACTAAAATTATTAATGGCATTAGTTGTTTAGGGGGATTTTAATAAACATGCATCAAAGAGCAAGTCAAAAGCATTATTTTTATACAAAGTCAAAGGTATTATTTTTATACACTTATTACAAAACATATAAATAGTATACCAAGCCTAAGAATATAAAGTCTAGTTTTAATTAACTGAATGTTAATTTAAAAACACACATCTAATAAGTAGTCCTTTTCACACATCGAAAAGCCAATTTCGTATTTTAAAAAAAAACTCAAATTACAAAATAACAAATATCTGGTGTCTTAGTAGCTTCAAGATCAGTACTAACGATTAAGCCAGCTTATATGCTAATATGATACATGAAAAAGCCTGTATTTTACAAAGAGCAAACCACTAAAACTTTAACTTTCCACAGAAGCCATTGTTTTATATCAATAATTATGTTAAAGATCAATACAAGCTAAAAGTTTTTAATGAGCAGTGAAACAAACCATTAAAACTTGGTAAATTTCTCCACAAGGGTAGAATTTTAATTTGTTTAAACCATGGGTAGATTATGACACACACTGTGAGGGTGTACTGTAAGTACTTCTAAGCAGCTTTATCAGAATTCATCCCAAATTATGTACCTAGTAAAAGATATACCAATGTCTACTTGGAATAAGAAATTATTACTTGTTTGAACAAGGATTAAGCAGAAACTGAAAGAAGTGCAGTTTATAGCCTCTTACATAAAGTAGATGGGCACCCCTCAAAAACAAACCAATATCCTGGCTCCTTAAGTATCAACATTAATCTAAGTAACGTACGGCATGCTCCTGTCCAAACGTTCCCGCTAAGCTGTAGTCTTCTCAGATCGATGCTTCATTTTAGTCACACATTTCTATCCTGCAAGACTGGGTACCTGGGTTTTTTGTCTGGTTTTATAACACTAGGCAGGTTTGGCCTTACTCAAAACACAAGACTGCAAAAGGCCTGTTTCACCTCAACCATATGGTTTCACGAAACGTTCTGTATTTCCAGCAGAAAAGTGGTATCTAACTCTCATGATGGTTTCTAGCAACTGGATAGATACCTGGGTCTTTGCGGCCCGTGATGCAGCCTAACAGTAGAGGACCTTGTGTGATTAGCTAGGTCTGCTAAAGCAGGAGGACATCCATGTTCTAGACTTTTTATTCTGGTTTAGCAGGATCCAAACTGGCTGCCCTGAAGAGACCAATGCCTCTCTTTCTCTTCCACACAATGGGTGGCCTCTGCCAAGTTAACTGCTTCGTGGGAGGAAAAAGATTGCCTTTCCTTCGGTCTGCATGTTTTAAGGTAAATGCCACATACACCTACAGGAGCTTCTCAATAATAGATAGACAAGGCTCACTTTCAAACTCTTTCAGGAGACAAACTGGAGGGGAAGACGAATGGCAGGAAGGTGAAGAGGAAGCTGAATTACTAGGAAAACACCCCCAACTCCAGTCCGGGTGGTTACTGCAGAGTGAATAACGGTTTAAGTACGATTTGGTGTAAGGCAACGTCCTTTGAAAGGGCTCCCAGAGCGTCAAGGCCCCCACCTGATGAATGGGTGAGTCAGGCAGGCCCAGCTCCACTTCACGGATGGGAAAACTGAGGTACGAGGCGGCGAGATGACTGGCCCGAGGCCTCGCTGAAAGATCCGAGGCGGAGCGGAGAACCAGAAGCACCGCTTCTCTTAGGCTGATGCTCTAATCTCGGCTCCCCCCGCCCCTACGATGGCGTAGACGGCCTCCGCCCCCCGACTCACACACACCCTCCCCCGGGAACGGTAAGTCTCCTCGGGTTCCAAGGACAGGGTCAAAAGACAAGAGGCCCGAGGCGCTCCCGCCGTGATTTGCAGCCGGAGAGCGTTGGGAGCGTGCGTGCCTTCAGTCCAACATGGCGGCGGCAGCGGCCGCCCCCCCACCCCAAGCCTCCCTCAGGGCCGGAGGCTTCTCCTCAGGGCCCTCCGGTGGGCGGGAAGACAGACCAACCCCGCCAGGCCCTTCTCGTCGCTGCCGCTGCTCGCTGAAGGAGTCACCTACCCGACATGACTAACGGCCGCGGCGCGGAGGCCCCACAGCCCGCCGAGAACAAGGAATACGAAAGCCAGGCGGCGCGGCGGCCGAAGCTGTACTGAGGGCGGCGCAGCGGGCTGAGGCGGACTGCGGCGCTCCGGCAGCCAATCAGCGGACAGCGGGTGGTACCACAAAGCCGCGGCAGGAGGGGTGTTTCTGCGTTGGTACTAGCCGCCGAGCCCTGAGGCCTTCTCAGGCCCCTCTATTCCCCCCTCCGCTAGCCGTACCATTATTGAGAGGGAATTGAGAAGAGAAAGTACCAATGCCAAGATCACGACCGGGGAGGAAACGGAACCTTCTCGCTCCGTCTTATTTACAATCCCATTTCTCACTTTAGTGGGTCTGATGGAATTTGCGGTTAGGAAACGAAAGAGGAGGGACCTTATAAACACAGACTATTTGGTTATGCAAAGCTTTTCTTTCCCTACAATTTCGAATGGTACGTCCTAGCTGGCGTGCTTTTGCTGCAGAGTGCTTGGGCCACCTGGGGGCGTTCGGAGTCGGCGAGCTCGGGGACAGCGAGTCGTGACCAGCTCGCGTACCTCATCGCCTCCCGGTTTGTTGTAACTGTCTCGCCGAGTAGCAAACAAGGATACTGGAACAAAAGGGTGCCTTAAGACGAAATCGTACACAAATCTGACCCTGAGAATGTGGCGGGGCGGAGGGATCGAGCTTTTATTTTCAGCACTGTAACTATAGCTGACTCTTGTCAGGCACCTTACATCATCTCATTTAATTCTCACAACAGACTGATGAAATATTTTCCCCATGTTGCAGATGAGAAGACAGAATTCACTTGACCTAGGTCGTACAGCTAGTAAACGGCCAAGGCGGAATGTGAAGCCTGGTAACCCGACGCCATTGCATGTGAGTTTAATCAAAATGCTGCACGGCCCAGAGGGGTGGGCCCAAGGCCGCTTGGGCTCTGTAGCAGGAAACGGGCTGGAAAAGCTCAGAGAGCCAACAAAGACTTTTTCCGGGAGGGCATGGTATCTGGGCCAAACCGTAAGTGATGTGCAGAAGTTGACCGAGTGAAGAAGTGAGCAAAGTACTTTGCAGACTAGTTGTGGAACAAGTAGTTGTTCAGAGGGAGAGTAGAAGGAGATGATGCCCGAAAAGGAGGGGGTTAAATAGCTGCGGCCTTGTCAAATGCATTAGAGTTTGCACTTTATCTTGAAGGAAATGAGAACCACTCACCAGATTTAGTAGGAGAGGAGTTATATCAGATTTGTATTTTCTGGCTGCCAAATGAAAAATGCACGGAGATGAGAGGTGCTTAAAAGCAGAGACCAATTAGGTGGCCAATGCAGTAATTTTGGTGAGAGATGATAGTGCCCTGGACTTAGGTAGTAGCTCCGGAGACAGAGGTAAGGGAAGCGATCCCAGAGATACCCCGGGGTAGACCAAACAAGAGCTGGTGATCACCTGGGTTGGAGAGGGTAGTGGAGAGAGAAGAGTCTGGGGTGAATTCTGGGTTTTCGGCGTAGACATGGGGTCCCGGTGGTAGTGTCATTGACTGTGATAGGGAACAAAAAGAGGAGCAGGTTGCAATGGAGGTGAAAAGGGAAGTTCAGAATTAATGCTTTCAGGTCAGAAAAAAGACATGAGGTCATCTCTCCACCGTTATACCAGCAGTGATCGTGCCCTCAACTCTAGATAAAAAGGGTCACAGAACGCTCTAGATAAGTTCAAACAAGCAAGACTAAAGGAATTAAAAAGTATTTCATGACTGAAAACCATTAAACTGTTTAGCATATATATTGAGGAAGGCAGCCCAGCAGAGAAGATGGGCATGTCCAACAGAAGAGAATTGGGTTATGGAGGGGAGGGGAAGAGGTAATTCTAGAAGATCCCTAGAGGGACCTAGAGGGTTGTTCTTTTTTGTTTATTTTCTTTTTTTGAGAATTTTTTCAAAGAAGGAAACACCAAAAGTGTTACTCATCGACTCCTTAAGTTTGTACCACCATTTATTCATTCATTCCTCCTTCAATTGCCATCTCTGGAGGTTTACTATGTGACAGGCTCTGGAAGGCCTTGGAGAGACAAAAATAAGAAGGAGAGCCTCTGCCTTCCAGGAACTACAGTCTCATAACAGGAACAGTGTGAACCTGTGATTTTTTTTTTTTTAACTTTTATGTTAGGTTTGGGGGTACATGGGAAGGTTTGTTACACAGATAAACACATGTAACAGGGATTTGTTGTACATGTTACTTCATCACCGAAGTATTAAGCCCAGTACCCAATAGTTATCTTTTCTGCTCCTCGACCTCCTCCTGCCCTCCCCACTCAAGTAGACCCGAGTGTCTGTTGTTTCCTTCTTTGTGTTCATAAATTCTCATCATTTGGTTCCCACCTATAAGTGAGAATATGCAGTATTTGGTTTTCCGTTCCTGTTCGTTTGCTAAGGAGAATAGCCTCCGGTTCCATCCACGTTCCAAAAAGTTTCTTGTTGTCTTCATAGTATTTGTTTCCGTATTTGCCTTCCCCTACTAATGTACCAACCCTCACATCATTTGCCCTGAAAAAAGTCTTTAGATCGTCTCAGAGGCTGCGTGTCTGCTGACCTGCTGCCACCCGCACATCAGGACCTGCACTAACTCCATCTTGTCCTGCCAAACCTGTCATTTCTTTTTTGTTTGTTTGTTTTTTGTTTTTTGAGACGGAGTCTCGATCTGTCGCCCAGGCCAGAGTGCAGTGGCCGGATCTCAGCTCACTGCAAGCTCCGCCTCCCGGGTTTACGCCATTCTCCTGCCTCAGCTGCGCGAGTAGCTGGGACAACAGGCGCCCGCCACCTTGCCCGGCTAGTTTTTTGTATTTTTTAGTAGAGACGGGGTTTCACCGTGTTAGCCAGGATGGTCTTGATCTCCTGACCTCGTGATCCGCCCGCCTCGGCCTCCCAAAGTGCTGGGATTACAGGCTTGAGCCACCACGCCCAGCCCAAACCTGTGATTTCAGTCAACTGCTGGATATGCTGGGATTGGAGGATGCAGTGTGTGCTCTGAAAACACAAAAGCAGGACACCTTGCCCACACGAAGGGTGGGGGTATCAAGGAAGGCTTCCTGCAGGAGATGCCCCCTAAACTGAACTTTGAAGAAAGTACAGGAATTAGGCAGCAAGGATATACTAGGAACATCATGCTCCAGGCAGAAAGGGCTGTATTTGCAAAGATTGGTAGAGAGCAAAGATCTGGGAATTACAAGTGCTTCAGTCTGGCTGGTCTATGGAGTTGCAGGAGTGAGGAGTTGTAATAAATGGAATGAAAGAAGTAGGCAGAAGCCACGTTCCAAAGAGCCATGTGTGCCTTACAGAGGAGTTTGAACATTAAATTTAAAACAATGGGGAACTTCTGAGGAATATAATCAAAGGACTGACATTTTCTATATCCATTATTTCTAGAATGGGCCTGTGAAACAGGTAGTGCTGCTATCCACATTTGGTCAGTTAGGACACTGCAGCTCAGGGAGGTGTAATTCTTGAGCAAGTTCACAAAGCTGATGAGAACTCATGCCCAGGCCTTTGGATAATGCTCAGTGTTCTTTTCGCAGTGTCCCTGTTCTCCCACACTTGATGCAAAGAACTCCTTCCAGGTCTGCATTGCTCTGGGGCCTCTTTCCAAGGGTCCTTCTCTACCACAGACTGACTCATAGATTGATTCCTGTGCCCTCCTGTAGTGGAGTGACTCCACTGGAATGGTTATCTGCAACAAACTTTTGCCATCACCCAGGCTTTTTTTTGTTTTGTTTTGTTTTGTTTTGTTTTGTTTTGTTTTGTTTTTTTTGAGATGGAGTCTCACTGTTGCCCAGGTTGGAGTGCAGTGGCATGATCTTGGCTCTCCACCTCCCAGGTTCAAGCAATTCTCATGCCTCAGCCCCCCGAGTAGCTGAGATTACAGGTGTGGGGCCACCACACTCAGCTAATTTTTGTATTTTTAGTAGAGACAGGGTTTCATCATGTTGACCAGGCTGGTCTCAAATTCCCGACCTCAGGTGATCCACCCGTCTGGACTTCCCAAAGTGCTAGGATTACAGGCGTGAGCCACCGTGCCCGGCAATCATCCAGGCATTCTTCATGCTGCAGGATCCTGCTCCCTCTACATCCTCTCTCCTGGCCTCAGTCTGCATATTTAGGGAAGACAGCAGGTACATTTTACACATCAGTTTTAGCAGAATGTATCTGAGAAAGTCTTCAGGCCGGGCGCAGTGGCTCACGCCTGTAATCCCAGCACTTT
>NW_012106364.1:521246-522429 GCF_000951045.1 Mandrillus leucophaeus
ACCGTGCCCGGCTAATTTTTGTATTTTTAGTAGAGACGGGGTTTCACCATCTTGGCCAAGCTGGTCTTGAACTCCTGACCTCGTGATCCATCCACCTCGGCCTCCCAAAGTGCTGGGATTACAGGCATGAGCCACCACGCCCGGCCAATTTTGTATTTTTAATAGAGATGGGGTTTCACCATGTTGGCCAGGCTGGTCTCGAACTCCTGGCCTCAAGCAATCTGTCTGCCTTGGCATCCCAAAGTGCTGGGATTACAGGCATGAGCCACCACGCCCAGTCCAACACTAGGCATTTTTAAAAAGGAAAAAACAATGGCATGTAATAAATGAATAAATAAATGGGGGAAAAAAAGGAGCATGACTTGTCTTTCTGTCTTGTCTTTAAACTCCTCAAGCTCAAAGGCCTTATCTAGGACTTCCCTATGTCTCCCACGGGGCACAGAGTAAGTGTTCAGTGAGTGTTTGTTGAAAGAACGACAACCACCTGGTGCCAATTGCCACAGGCAGTGTGTAGCTGTTGTCACCACCCCAGCCCCACCCCAGTGGAGGCGTCCCTGAAGCCCTTCTCCCCTGGCCTTCCTAGAGAGCGGCCCTGCCAGGATAATTACTCTGAGGCTCCAGTGCAGGAGAGGGAGGCTCCTTGTAAATGACCAGGCTACCCCATCCTCCCGACAGTGGCAGGCGCTTCCTGTTTGGGGTAGAAAGGAACCAGACACTTTCCTGTTAGCAGGTCTTTTAAGCAAAGCAGCAGATGCTGAGTAGGTCCTGGCCCAGCCTTTCAGGCCAGATGCCTGGTGGTTAGACAGCCTTTATGTGGAAGGGAAGTGGGGCACAGCGCCAGATTGGCCAGGCTTTTATTGTGCTCCTTGCAAGTCCCCTGGGTCCTGGTGTGAGTAAAAAACAAGAAGAGGCTGACGCCCTGCTAGACCATGATGACAGTTAGGGAAGACGGGGCTGCTCTGAGACAGAGATCATTGCCAGGAGCGGAGATGCTCGTGTGACTGTCCTGGGGCAGGTTTGTGTATGTCATTTGGATGTGAGCGTGCTCCAGTGTGAACCTGTGCACAGAATGCATGACTGTGCTCTCAGGTCTGTGCACCCAATATCCAGCACTTTGTAGGATTTAACTTTCTTTTCTTTCGACAGAGTTTCGTTCTTGTTGCCCAGGTTGGAGTGCAATGGC
>NW_012106364.1:525779-526700 GCF_000951045.1 Mandrillus leucophaeus
AAAAAAAAAAAAAAAATAGAGTCTTGGTACTGGGCCTGTTGGCCCTGGATCCCTTCTTCCTGTCCTCACAGGGGAGCAGACCCCTACAGGGTTGCCTTGTTTCAGTTTCAGAAAGTTCCTCTGGCGGTATCTTTCAGCTTGAATTGGCCAAGGAGAGACCTGGTGGGAAATTAGGTGGAAGAAGAGAGGAAGAAAGGAAAGAAGAGGGTTATCTCTCCCCCTCCCACTCTGCCTCAGGGAAGTCTCAGAGCTCCAGTTTCCATTGGTGACCCTGGCTCCTTGGCCCTAGTAACTTGCCTCCTCCCTTTGTCCCCCCACCTACAGCTTATAGTCATCTTGCTATTGATCATTTCTGAGTTGCCTCCATCCCCTGCTTGGCTTCCCCTAACCCTTCTACCAATGGTATAGGACCTTGTAAGGGCATTGTAAGAATTCACTTAAAGGGGAAACCATTAGAGGGAGCCATTTGAGCAGAGAGGCCCAGCAAGAGCTGACCTGTTTTACCAGGATTACTCTGCCTGCTGTTTAGAACATAGACTCTAGAGGGCAGGGAAAGGTTATTGCTCTGACCAAAGTAAAAACCGGATCATGATGATTTTTTGCTTTTTTTGAAATCCTCTGGAACTCACAGTTGTACCGCATAATTCAAGGCTTGCATGCCTTGCCTGTTTGCTCTCTAGTTGGGTTGCATAATTCCTTTCTGAACATCCAGGTCCCAGCACAATGCCTGAAACAGTAGCATTCTTTTTTTTTTTTTAGATGGAGCCTCACTCTGTCACCCAGACAGTGCAGTGGGGTGATCTCAGCTCACTGTAGCCTCCGCCTCCCAGGCTCAAGAGATTCTCCTGCCTCAGCCTCCCAGGTAGCTAAGATTACAGGCATGTGCCACCACACCTGGCTAATTTTCTTTTCTTTTCTTTT
>NW_012106364.1:529170-534716 GCF_000951045.1 Mandrillus leucophaeus
GTGCTGGGATTACAGGCTTGAGCCACCGCGCCCGGCTGTATTTAATACTTTCTGATTGTCTAGCTTGTTCCCCATTACACACGGGATAGCAGAAAAGGCAGGAGTTATTTCTCTCCCATTTTATAATGGCAGAAACTCAGAGAGGTTAGTTGACTTGCAAAAGTCACACAGAATGTGAAAAAGTTGAGATTCAACCCCAGGTTTATCTTGCTCCAAATTTCTTACTTTTTCCAGTCCCGTATGAGCGTGTGTGTACAAGTACAGGGGGAGCAGACAGCGATGTATGCCTGTGAGTGTGACCCAGACTGCTGAGACCATATCCTCCGGTGCCAGAGAGAGGACATTTCCCATCCAGAGGCAGAGACGGTTGTTAGTCAGGGCTTCTGGAATTGAATCACAGCTAAAAATGCAGAGGCTATGGTCAAAAATGAATTTAAATTTTGACAGCAAAAGTCCTCACTACTCAGGAAAGCCTCCTCTTCAGTACTCCCAACCTAACCTCATGTCTTCATTATTCCGCTAATTATTCCTCTGCTTATGTGTTTTTGAGACAGGCACTCTTGAGTGCCTGTCTCCGGAGCTCAGAATTCTTCCTGAGAAAATCTACATTGTGTTCCACACACTTCCTGGGGAGAAGGAAGGGGCAGAGACAAAACTGATTGTTCCCCATATTACAAAGTGAGAAACTGAGGCCCAGAGGAACCTTGTCCAGGTTCACACATCCTGCCTGATTCAAGGGGTTCTGCTGTTGTCTTCTGTCAGCAGGAGGAAGGACTGGGAAGCAGCAGCTGCCAGACACTCCCCTGGGCAGGCAATGTGCCCAGGCCCTGGCATGAGTTCCACAGGATCCTGTCCACTCTGGGAGTGCTGGGAGGCACTGTGGATCTAAGCCAAGCCCCAATGCAGAGAGAGGGAAGCAGGAGAAGCAGCTCTCTTTGAAGAGGAGGTGTGAAGAGAACTACCAGCCAAGCTGGGTCAGGAATCTGCTCAGCCAAAACAGGGAGAGAAGGAAGGAGAAAAACAGACCCTAGGAAAACCTATCTTCCTCCTGGAAGTTGGTATTTACTAATCAGTAATTCAGTAGGTCTGGAATAGGGCTCTGGAATCTGAATTTTTCAGGTGATTCAATGCAGGTGATCTAAGAATCACATTTTATAAATTTGACTTGAGGCAGGATAGTGTAGTATTTATAGGCCCTAGATCTGGAGTTACAGCATCCAGGTTGAATTACAGGTTCCATTATAAGATCTGTGGCCGGGTGCAGTGGCTCACGCCTATAATCCCAGCACTTTGGGAGGCTGAGGCAGGTGGATCACCTGAAGCCCGGAGTTTGAGAACAGCCTGGCCAACATGGCAAAACCCTGTCTCTACTAAAAATACAAAAAAAATAAAAAATAAAAAATAGCCAGGTGTGGTTGCAGGTGCCTGTAATCCCAGTTTCTTGGGATGCTGAGGCAGGAGAATTGTTGGAACCCGGGAGGCGGAGGTTGTGGTGAGCTGAGATCGCACCATTGCACTCCAGCCAAAAAAAAAAAAAAAACGAAAAACCATTATAAGATTTGTGACTCTGGACAAGTGATACACTCTCTCCGTGCCTCAGTTTCCTCATATTTAAAATTAGGGTGCTTATAATAGTAGCTTTCTCATAAGGAAGTTGCAATGAGTCAATGACATGATTTATGTAAAGTACATACCACATATGTGGCCCATGTTAATCCCCCAACAAGTATTAATCACTATCATTTGTTCCAACTCCTCATTCCCATGCCCACACCCACTCCTACCAGAGGAGGAAATAATGGTATTGGATTAACGTAGGGACTTGCCACCACAGTATTCTTTTGGATGTGGGTAATCTTTGGGTCATGGTTTGAGAATCCCTGATCCAAAGCCATTCTCCAGTCACTCTCCAGGTACCCTTCCTGTGAATTGAGTCTCCTGTCAATAAACTGCCCTGCTTTCATCTTCCTTTTCTCCTTGGACCCCCTCCCATCCTCCCAGCATCCACACAGCAAACTGCTGCCCACCCTCCCCACCCCATCCAAAGTGAATTTGGCTCAGGATATGTACTAGACATGAAAACATACAGCAAGTCACTTGTGGGGCTTCACAGCCCCCTGGATTTTGAAGATCACAGAATTTGGTGCTCTGGGATTTATGAGTAATCTTCAGAGGAAGAAGGGAACCGGAACCTCCTGCTACCCAAATTCAAACCATGGAAATATGTTATCTTCCCGGGAAAGAGACATCCTACGCAACGGCAGGGTTGAAGTCTGGGGTAAGCGTATGGGTGGAGAAAGCTTTGTTCTGCATAAATTCTTGCAGGCAGTTTCAAGTCTGGATGGCACTTCAAGGTGACCACAAGCAGAGATGGCATAGGGAGAGGAAAGGATGGGATGAAATAATCCAAACAAGAACACAAAAGGAAAACAGAGAAAGTCAGCTTTCAAATGCACAGTGGTGCTAGTTTGAGGGGTTCAGGGACCAGAGCTACGCTGGGATGCAGAGACAGGCAGGATCAGCTTTCCAAGTGGCCAAGCCTGTCTCCTCCCAGACATTCAGCCCTCCAGAGAACCATGACTTCTCGTACCTTCTCTTCCCAGTGAAGCTGAAATGGAGAACCTCTGGGATGTGACACAGACATAGTGTGTCTCACTATGTTGGCCAGGCTGGTCTTGAATTCCTGGGCTCAAATGATCCTCCCATCTCAGCCTCCTGAAACGTTGGGATTACAGGTATGAGCCACCGCGCCCGGTCAGAATAGACATTTTAGAGCAGGCATTCCCAGCCAGAATAAACATTTTAGAAACAGGCATTCCTGGCCGGGTGTGGTGGTATGTCCTGTAGTCTCTGCTACTCTGGAAGCTCAGGTGGGAGGATGGCTTGAGCCTGAGAGGTCAAGCCTGCAGCGAACCCTGACTATGCTGCTGTACTCGAGCCTGAGAATAAGAGCAAGACCCTGTCTCTAAAGAATGAAATAAAAAGAAACAGGCATTCCTTTGAGGGAGACTAACTGGAAACAGGCCCTGTTCACTTTCCAACCAACCAATGAAAAAGGGGCATCCATCCTGGGCATACCAATTTTTAAAAGGCACTTCTCTGGGCAAACCAATGAGAAAAAGGATGTGCAGATGCATCCCCATCAGGGAGCTGTAGGGTGTCTGGAGTTGAGGATGGATCTCTTTGCCATCTATGCCCCCTATCTGAGGATGCCCTGTGCACATTTGTAAGAAGCATCCCTGCCTGGGTTGGTGCCCCAGAGATAGTGGATATGAGGCTGAACTGCCCCTTGCTCTTAGAGAGCTTCCAGCCTTGTCAGGCAACTAGTAGGAAGGTTCTCCTTCCTTCTGTGAGGTGGGTGTGGTGATGCATGCCTGTAGCCTCAGCTGCTCAGGAGGATCATCTGAGCCCAGGAGTTTCAGGCCAGCATGGGCAACACAGCAAGACCCTATATTCAACATATATCCCCCCAAAAAGAACAGACTGTAACATGGCTGCCGATTCATGCAAAACCCTGCAATGGACCTTGGGGAGGGAGCTTCTGGAGGAGAGTGAGATAGGATTACTAGATTTAGCAAATAAAAATACAGGACTCCAGTTAAACTTGAATTTCAGATTAATGAATATTTTAAAAAGTAAATGGGTGCTATGCAATATTTGGGACAGTTAATACCAAAAACTTATTCATCATTAATCTGAAATTCAAGATTAATTGGGCATCCTCTGTTTCACCTGGCAACCTTAGAGAGAAAGCGGGAGAGAGAGAGAATGTGTGTGTGTGTGGGTGGGTGGGTGGGTGGGTGGTTACAGTATGGCATGACATATGGTGGCTTTTACCAATAGATGAATTTTGACAGGCCAGATAGCCCTGCTTTGGGCAGGGAGCTCTGATGATCATCAATTGGTAAGGACACTGTGGACCAAGCTGGAGTCAGACCTAGGTTTGCCAATTTTTTCTCCAGGCAGAATCTTTCCATCCCTTCTTCTATAAAATATTAAAAATTTAGTCGGGTACAGTGACACGTGCCTGCAATCCCAGCTACTCAGGAGGCTGAGATGGGAGGATTGCTTGAGCCTTGAAAGTCAAGGCCACAGTGAGCTGTGATCGTGCTACTGCACTCCAGCTTGGGCAACAGAGCAAGACCCTGTCTTAAAAATACATATGTACATATATACACACATAAAATGTCTATTAAAAGGGCTTTTTCCAGCTGGGCGCGGTGGCTCATGCCTGTAATCCCAGCACTTTTGGAGGCTGAGGCAGGTGGATCATGAAGTCAGGAGTTTGAGACCAGTCTATCCAAGATAGTGAAACCCTGTCTCTACTAAAAAATACAAAAATTAGTCAGGCGCGGTGGTGGGCGCTTGTAATCCCAGCTACTCAGGAGACTGAGGCAGGAGAATCGCTTGAACCCGGGAGGCAGAGTCTGCAGTGAGCCAAGATGGAGCCACTGCACTCTAGCCTGGGCAACAGTGCAAGACTCCATCTCATAAAAAAAAAGTGGGGATGGGGGGGCTTTTTCCAATTCCTCCACACAAGTGGTGTATTTTTCTAAATAGTATGAAAACATTGTGTGATACCGAGGCCCTGAGCCTTAGGGTTGGAACACAGCATTATTTTTGTTCAGCACTTTAGGAATTCCAGATTATTTTTACACACATTAACTCATCTAAATCCACAATGACCCCCAGAGCTCAGTATCATTTTCCATTTGCATTTTACAAAGTAGTGAATTGAGTAGAAGTAAGACAGCAACCAGCTCTCAGTTACACAGACAGATAATGAAAACAGTTTACTTTTTGCTCAATATGAGTTTAGCAAAGGCTTACGCGTAAACTGTTTCACTCCATCCTTGTGGGGTATATAAAATCAGGCACTTTACACTCATTTTCTCTTTTCATCCTCATGCAACGCTGGGCACTAACTATCGTATGCTGTCATTTTATTGATAGGGAAACTGATGCTCAAAGTAGTTAAATCCTTCACCAAAGATCACACAGCTGCAGCCTACCCCTTATTAAGTGCACACTTCATGATGCCATGCACCCTGCTCAGTAATTTACAGGCATTATTATCTCATTAAATCTCCCCAACAGTCACAGGATAACGATATTCTTATTATCCCATTTACTGATGAGAAAAGTGGGTTCAGAGAGGGTGAGTGACTGGTCCAACACCACACAGCCAGCAGGTGGCTGAGGCAGGACTCAAAGGGCTAGCAAAGGAGCAAGTCTGGAACTCAAACCCAGTTCTGACCCCAGCCCTGTGCTCCTTCTCTTACACCCCGACCCTGGGTGGGGGCCCTCGCTCCCCACCCAGCTGAAACAATCAACGACCCTCAGGTAGACCAAGACCTCTCTTCATCGGAGTCTTAGGTAGCCACGCTTCCTAGGAGAAGGCCTTTCTTCCCTCACCCTCCCTGGACAGATCCGGGTCAACTGGAGGTGGCGGGCGAGAGGACTGATCCGTAGGGCGGTGGCGGGCGCAGGGCGAGGCCGTGCAGCGAACGGAAGAGGCTCTGGGACCGCTGCGCGTTCCAGCGGCG
>NW_012106364.1:535206-543895 GCF_000951045.1 Mandrillus leucophaeus
GCCCAGCCCGCGGAGCGCGGAGGCCAGGAGCTGCGCAAGGAGGCGGAGGTACGCGGTGTGTACCTGGCGCAGAGCGGTGCGCGTGCTTGAGACCTGTCAGAACTCGGCAGTCAGGCCACCTGGCAGTCCCCTGTGAGCAGACAATCTGCATTACCCTCCCCCGTCCTCCGCCCCCTTCGCACTTGAACATAAAGAGCCGGGCAGTTTTTTCCCCGTGCCGGGCTGGAACCACACAGGCACGCGGATCCGCACTGATGGGCTGGGGTGGGTGCAGAGACGAGACCGGACAGACAGACAAGAGCCCAGAGGGGACCTCCTACCCTAGTTTGGCACGGGGCCACTCTCCCTTACCACCTAGGCTGGGGAGAATGACGTTCATTCGTCGGGTGCCCCCGAACGGTGTGGAAGCCTCAGTTTGGTGCTGTGGAGAGGGTACCGCTGGCTGGCCAGGACGCGGAACACAGCGCTGGCTTCCTGGCCGGGGACCGCCGCTGACCTCAGGCTTGGGCAAGCCATTGAAACTGCTCAGAACTAGTTTCTTTGTGTGTAAAGTGTCCAAGAGCAGTATACTCTCAAGAGTTGCTTCTAAGGAGCTTTAAACGGGGCTTCAGGACTGAACTTGAGAAAAGGGGGCAGGCACCTTAGAGAGCTCCCTTTCCATTTTCTTGCTTTGGACTCAACTTGCTTGCTGCAGGTTGCGCAAGGGGAATTTTTTTGTGAGATAGGGGTGGGGATCAATATGGGGCATCTATTTTTTAGATAAAAGTGATTGTAGGCCGGACGCCGTGGCTCACGCCTGTAATCCCAGCACTTTGGGAGGGTGAGGTGGGCGGATCACCGTAGGTCAGGAGTTCGAGACCAGCCCGTCTCTACTAAAAATACAAAAATTAGCCGGACGTAGTGGCGGGCGCCTATAATCCTAGCTACCCGGGAGGCTGAGGCAGGAGAATCACTTGAACCCGGGAGGCAGAGGTTGCAGTGAGCCAAGATCCTGCCATTGCACTCCAGCCTGGGCGACAGAGTGAGACTCTGTCTCAAAAGCAAAGCAAAGCAAAACAAAACAAAACAAAATGATTGTAATAACACAACAGTATCGTTTCTTTTCTCCCCCTAGAGAAGCATGTCTGCCTGTGTTCTTACTTCTCAAGAATACGACCAGGGTCTACACTATTTTAAGGAGAAGGGATTTGAACAGGTTTTGTTTTGCTTTGTTTTAGTGGAGACGGGGTTTCACCACATTGGCCAGGCTGGTTTCAAACTCATGACCTCAAGTGATCCGCCTGCCTCAGCCTCCCAAAATGCTGGGATTACAGGCGCGAGCCACTGCGCCCGGCTGGAATATGAACAGGTTCTGAATTACTGAGCTCAACGCTCTGCCCTGAGACTCTTGCTCCTCTAAGAGCTTCTTTCCTGCCCTGAAACTGCCCATTGAGAGCTTCTCAGTATCCTCCCTACTCCCCTTCCCTAGAAGGGCAAGCTGAATTTGGGGAAACTGCAGAATGAAGAGGGCCCTCTCTGAATGCCTCATCCTTCCATCAGCCAGCTCCCATCACTACTGGGGAATATTTGGAAATGACCCTGCTTCAACAAGGGATTATCTCTCGTCGCCTTCCACTCCTTCCCTTCCTAGCACTGGGCTCTTGCTCTGGGCTCTCTGCTTTCTCTGCACATTCAGAGAAGCACTTTGTTTCTCTGAATTGAGACTCTTACAACATCAAGTACAGAGTCCTTGCAGCCCCAGGAGAAGGCTTCTGTCTGCCAAGCCAAGTCTTGTTTAAGAGTCCCACCCCACCTCCCTGCAAGTTCGGGTCCCAGGCAATCCCTGGCAAGGGAACAGAGGCATATCTCTGCTGCCCATGCCTGTGGTGGCCCCAGATGGAGAGAATTTCATCTTGGGGTATGCTTGGGAAACTTAATATCCAGCAGATTTTCTTTCAGTCTATTTAACATAAATTGGGGGGAAGGGGATTTTTAACTCTGAGAACAAGAAAATATTTTAAAAGCATAAAAACTCTGGAAATGTGTAATGGGTGTGTATGTGTCTCTATATGCCTATGCATGTACACATGTGTGTGTATGTATACATATATTACATATATACACACACAACTGGGAATGTGTCTATATGTGTTTTTTATATGGGTAATTGCATGAGCTTCAGTGCCAGACAAACCCATATGTAAACCATGGATAACTCATTTAACCTCTATGAACCTCAGTTTTCTTCTCTATACAACGGGGGTTAATAATGCCTATTTCACAGGATTGTTGTATGGTTTCACTGAAATAACATATGCACAATGCCTAGCACAGTTCATAGGATATAGAAAGCAGTCTATAAAAGGAAGTTGCTCTCAATGTTGTTATTACCTTTATCATGACTTTAGAGAATACAGCTTCGGCTTAAAGTCTGGGCTTGAAGACTAGCTCCCTCACGACAATAATACAGGACAAAATATGTAAGGCGACTATTTTCAGCATTGGACAGCAGACAGCACAGAGCTGCAATTCCTTAAGAGAGTATTTTAGTTACTATGACTACATTACAAATTACCCCCAAAACTTAGTGAAGTAAAACAACCATTTATTGAGTTCACAGATACTGTGAGTCGAAATTTCAAATAGGGCGCATCAAGGCAGCTTGTCTCCATTCTACAGTGTCTGGGACTGGAATCATCTGAAGTGTGTTGATATCTGGCAGTCGATGCTGGCTGTTGGCTGGTGGCCTCAGTTATTTTTCACATGGACCTTTCCACATGGTCTGTCCATGTGGGCTAGTTTGGGCTTCCTTATAACATGGTGTCTGGCCCCTGGGGATGAGTGTTGGGAGTGGGGAGAAGAGAGAGGAACTATATCCTTTTTATGACCTACTATTGCTTCTACTGCTCTCTATTGGCTAGAGCAGTCACAGCCCCCTCCCAGGTTCAAGGGTAGGGAAGGTAGACCCCACAATTGCTGGGAGGAGTGTTAAAGTCATGTTGTGAGAAGAATGTAGGAATGGGAGATATTGTTGTGTCATTTAGGGAACAACCATCCACAGAAGGAAAACCCAGAAAGTGAGCCCCACAATTGCCCCCGTCCTTTGCTTGGAGACAATTCCCGACTGCAGTGCGGGGAACTAGACCTCAAGCAGAGCACAGCAGTCCTGCCATGCTGAGGGACAAAGCTCAGAGTTCAGGGCTGTTGAAGTAGCTGGAATCCGTGGAGCGGTGCATTACAGAGGAGGGAGCTATACTGAAGGGGGTTCCCATAAGTCTGTATGGGGTTCACTGCAAGTCCTTGCCTGGGGACTGTGCTAGCACGTGTAGGGTGAGACTGTGTGACACTTACCAGAGAACAGCTGCTATGTGATTGAGAACAGGAAATAAAACTGGAGAAGTTGAGCAGTTCTGGACGATATCGGCAGTCTGGGCCAGCCAAAATGGAGAAACCTCTTCAGCACCGTGGGCATCTATCTGAAACACCAGCAATGCCATGCTTTAGGTGTAAGCACCATGAACTAGAGTAAGACCTACTCCAACAAAGCTTGGAAATGAGTAAACATAAAACACTTTTTTCCCTTGTCATAATTTCTGTAAAAGACAACTTGCTGCTTAAAGCAAAATAACAACATTGTAAATTGGACTTTATTTTTATTTTTTGAGACAGCCATGGCTCACTGCGGCCTCAGTCTCCTGGGCTCAAGTGATTCTCATGCCTCAGCCTCCTGAGTACCTGGAACTACAGACACGTACCACCATGCCCAACTAATTTTAAAATATTTTTGTAGAGATGAGGTCTCCCCATGTTGCCCAGGCTGGTCTCAAACTCCTGGACTTAAGCAATCTTCCTGCCTCAGCCTTCCAAAGTGCTGGGATTACAGGCTGGAATTCTACTATTCTACAACAGTAGAATTTTATTTACCCACCCCTGCTTCCCTTGGCCAGGTGCTGTGCCACTGTCGTAACTTCTTCTTTTATGTGTATTTTAAAGTCCAACTTATGACTATGCCCCCTTATGGCCATAAGTTGGACTTTAAAACACATATAAAAGTAACAGTTATGACAATGGCACAAGGCAAGCCGGGGCAGGTAAATGGAATTCTGCTATTGTAAGATTAGTACATTTGTGGCCAGGCACAGTAACTCATGCCTTTAATCCCAGCACTTTGGGAGGCCAAAGCTGGAGGATTGCTTGAGCCAAGGAGTTTGAGACCAGCCTCAGCAACATAGAGAGACCCTGTCTCTACACATTAAAAAAAAAAAAAAAATTAATACATTTGTGAATTGGAATGTCAGTGTGAAGTGGGAAATGGGATGTGTCAAGTGGGAAGTGAGAGATGGAGGTTTCACCATGTTGGCCAGGCTGGTTTTGAACTCCTGACCTCAAATGTTCTGCCTGCCTCGGGCTCCCAAATTGCTGGGATTACAGACTTGAACCACCATACTCAGCCTCTACAGATTAATTTCTGTGTACATATATTTGGATATCCTGGACATTTCATATAAATGGGATCATATTATATGTGGCCTTTTGGAACTGGATAGTTGGAAACTTTAACACTACTCTCCCAATAAAGAATAGAAAAAATAGACAAAAAAAATCAGTCAGGATGTAGCAGACTTGAACAATACTGTAAACCTTCTTGACCTAATTGATGTTGATAGAAAACCACACTTGAGAACTCCAGATACACATTCTTTTCAGGTGCATATCAATAATTTACCAACTGAGACCATTAGGCTGGGCCATAAAATAAGTCTCAGTTCATTTAAAAAATTTAAATTTTGCAAAAGGCCAGGTATGGTGGCTCATGCCTGTAATCCCAGCACTTTGGGAGGCCAAGGCAGGAGGATCATTTGAGGTCAGGAGTTGGAGACCAGCCTGACCAACATGGTGAAACCTCATCTCTACTAAAAATAGTAAAAATTAGGCAGGCATAGTGGCACACGCCTGTAATCTCAGCTAGTCGGGAGGCTGAGGCAGAATTTCTTGAACCCAGGAGGCAGAGGTTGTAGTGAACGGAGATTGCGCTGCTGCACTTCAGCCTGGGAAACAGCGCCAGGCTCTGTCTCAAAAAAAAAAAAAAAAAAAGCCGGATGTGGCTAAAGCCTGTAATCCCAGAACTTTGGGAGGCCGAGACGGGCG
Source organism: Mandrillus leucophaeus (assembly GCF_000951045.1). Classification (NCBI taxonomy): domain Eukaryota; kingdom Metazoa; phylum Chordata; class Mammalia; order Primates; family Cercopithecidae; genus Mandrillus; species Mandrillus leucophaeus. Next base: position 540,334 of record NW_012106364.1, read on the forward strand.
GATCACGAGGTCAGGAGATCGAGACCATCCTGGCTAACACAGTGAAACCCCGTCTCTACTAAAAAAAATACAAAAAACTAGCCGGGCGAGGTGGCGGGCGCCTGTAGTCCCAGCTACTCGGGAGGCTGAGGCAGGAGAATGGCATAAACCCGGGAGGCGGAGCTTGCAGTGAGCCGAGATCTGGCCACTGCACTCCAGCCTGGGCGACAGAGCGGGACTTCCGTCTCAAAAAAAAAAAAAAAAAAAGCCGGATGCGGTGGCTCATGCCTGTAATCCCAGCACTTTGGGAGGCCAAGGCAGGAGGATCATTTGAGGTCAGGAGTTGGAGACCAGCCTGACCAACATGGTGAAACCTCATCTCTACTAAAAATAGTAAAAATTAGGCAGGCATAGTGGCACACGCCTGTAATCTCAGCTACTCGGGAGGCTGAGGCAGGAGAATGGCATAAACCCGGGAGGCGGAGCTTGCAGTGAGCCGAGATCTGGCCACTGCACTCCAGCCTGGGCGACAGAGCGGGACTTCCGTCTCAAAAAAAAAAAAAAAAAAAAAAATTAAATGCTGCAAATTGTGTTTTCTTACCAAAAACAGAACTAATTTTAAAATCAGTAGCAATAAGCAAAGCCCCAGATATTTGGAAATTAAACAACACACTCCTAAATTACTCATGAGTTGATTCAGAAATCATCAGAGCAATGAAACTAAATAATAATGAAAATACAACATTTATATCAATATTTGTGAGATGCAGCTAAAGCAGAGCTTTAAATGAAATTTACAGCTTTAAATTCCTATAGTAAGAAAGAAGAAAAATTTTAGGTCAATGATTTAAGCTTCCACTTTAAGAATCTGAAGAAAGAACAAATTGAACCAAAAGGGCACAGGAAAGAAAGAAATAATAAAAAGCAGCTGTGTGATCATAGGTAGTTCCTTCACTTGCCTGCAGTTTCCTCTCCTGTAACATAAGAGGGCTAAATTTCTTAAATGACTTCTAAGATTCTCTCTAGCTCTAACACTGTTTGGCTTTGGTGTGCTTGTATGCTTGTGCCTCTATGTATGTGTGTGCTTGTGTGTGTGTTTACATCATCTGCCTTTGTGTCCATGTCTGTCTGTCTGGATGTGCCTGTGTTCTCAAGTCTCTGGGTGTATTCCTGTACCCTGTGTACATGGCTCTATGTGTACCCTGTGTGCACACAATGTAACAAAGTCGAGGCCTTTCCAGAGTGGGCTTTGCCAGGGAGGAGACTAACTGCTTACAAAGCTGTGTTGTGAACAAACAAGTTCATTGTTGCCCACTTAGGAAAACTAGAGCTGCTGACAGCACTAGTAAGTAGGAAGAGCATACATTGCTGAGTTGCAAGATTGAGAATTAACGGATGACATCATCACCCTGTCCCCCACTCCCATTCCAAGCCAGACACTGTCCTGTGCTTGGGTGACACAGATTCCTAAGGGATCTATCTAATATTTGCTTTGCTTGGACCTTCTTTAGAACAGCCAGGCAGCTACTCCCAGTGTGCCAGTACAAGGAGCTGGATAGTTTGTTTCTCCAGGGAGACACTGGAGCTTCTGTGGAGTATCCACCCCCAGATGCAGTGTCTGTTTCTCATACCCCAGAGCCATTCATTTGACTTTTCGTGAGTCAGAACCCAGAAGCCTGGGTGTGGAAGCTGTTCCCAAGAACTCGGCTCAGTGACTCATGGGTACAGGGTGAAGAGAAGTGCAGAAGAGGCTCTGAAGGGTTCTAGAGGACCACAGTTGGTGGAAAAGCACTTGTCTAGCCGATTACCAGGATTTGGGGAGTGGAAGCATGACCCTAATAGCAGCGAGAGATGGTTGGAAAGTATCTCCTTAAACCCACCCTTGATCAAGGCATTATTTTGTGCCCTAAACTTAGCCCCACAAGTCTAGTGAGAACCATGAGTCCACACAGTATATTTATTTGGCATTAGAGAAAGAGTACAAGATGTGGTCTGGATAAAGACTAACTGGCTACTGTTTTCCATCTTCCTTAAGGACAGAAAATGAAAGGAGGGCTGGTCACAAAGGCTCATGATGGCTGTAAACCCAGCACTTTGGGATGCCAAGGTAGAAGAATCATTTGAGGCCAGGGGTTCGAGACCAGCCTGGGCAACATAGAGAGACTCCATCTCTATAAAAATTGAAAAATTAGCCAGGCACAATGGCACATGCCTGTAGTCCCAGCTACTCAGGAGGCTGAGGTACAAGGATCACTTGAGCCCGGGAAGTTAAGGTTTGTAGTGAGCTGTGATTATACCACTGCATTCCAGCCAGGGCGACAGAGCAAGACCCTATCTCAAAAGAAAAAAAAGAAAAGGAAAGAAAGAAAAAAAAGAGAGACAGAGAGAAAGAAGAAGGAGCAGGGATTATAGCAAGAGGTATCTAGGTTATACCCAGACAGAACTTTGTGACTATAAGACTAAGGACAAAGGGGCTGGGTGCAGTGGCTCACACCTGTCATCCCAGCATTTTGGGAGGCCAAGTTAGGTGGATCACTTGAGGTCAGGAGTTTGAGACCAGCCTGGCCAACATGGCAAAGCCCATCTCTACTAAAAATACAGAATTAGCCGGGCACAGTGTGCACGCCTGTAATCCCAGCTACTCGGAAGACTGAGGCAGGAGAATCGCTTGAGCCCAGGAGGCAGGGGTTGCAGTGAGCCGAGGTCATGCCACTGCACTCCAGCCTGGGCAACAGAACAAGACTCTGACTCAAAAAAAAAAAAAGAAAGGAAAAGAAAAATGAAGGACAAAGGAAAGAAGGAGAAAAGAAAGGGAGTCAGGCAGAGGGAAGGGAAGGGGAAGCCTTTGCCCAAAATAAAGGAAAGGAGCTGAGTTCACCCCACTGCCCTGAGGTCTTCACTAGCTCCCAGGAGCCAGAGAGTGAGAGCAGATCATTCTGGTAGCAGATGTTTGTCTTTACGCAGAAACATGCTTCAGTCCAGTCCAATGCCTGTGGCCTGTTAAACAACCTGTTTTGGGTGTGATGGAAAACAGGATCCCAGCCCCTATTTGAAAGCCAGCGCCCACTGCCTGAGCAACTTCTTTTCTCTGCTCTAATCCTGGACTTTCTTGTAAAGCAGATAAGAGAAATCCAGCCAGAAACACCCCAGTTTGACCTTTTTCTTGAGAGTCAGTTCGCCAGTAGAGACAGCAGCTTGGCCCTTGCCCCTTTAGTTTTAAAGCCTCTGAGTCACTTGTTTAAATGTAAAATAAAACATCCTAGGGTAGATATCAGAAGATTCAGATTAGAGTACTGGTTCTGTCACACACTAGGTCACTTTGGTAAGACACTACACTCCCCTGAGACTTAATTTCCTCATTTTAAAATGGGAATAGCAACACCTATCCTGTCTATATTCTTGCAAGGTCATTGTGAGGTTCAAAGAAGGTGTGATATCTTCAAAAAGCTCTACAGTTGTCTAGGGCTTATTGTGTTCCTGACTACCAGAAAATATTTTCTTTTTTTTTTTTTTTTGAGACAGAGTCTCGCTCTGTCACCCAGGCTGGAGTGCAGTGGCACAATCTCAGCTCACTGCAAGCTCC
>NW_012106364.1:544145-560663 GCF_000951045.1 Mandrillus leucophaeus
GCCACCGTGCCCAGCCCCAATATTTTCATATATAGAACACATCAAGGCACAATACCAGCTATCATTCGTCTCTTTTTTTTTTTTTTTTTTTTTTTTGTAGAGACAGGATCTCACTATGTTGCCAGGCTGGTCTCGAAATCCTGGCCTCAAGAAATCTTCCCGCCCCAGCCTTCTAAAGTGCTAGGATTACAGACGTGAGCCACTACCCCTTGCCATTCTCTGCATCTTGACTTGGCTAATAATGCCAAAGATACACTTAAATGATAAGCACAATCTCAAATAGTCACTATGAGAACTAAAATAATAATAAAATGTAACATGAGATGGAGTATATCATAGATAAAGTGACAGTTTCTGCATGCATTTGGCAATTTTTAAATTCTTAATTTCATTTCTGCTGCTGAAATTCTATGATATGGAGGATGTCTAAGAAGGTGAGTCCTGGCTGGGCATGGTGGCTCACGCCTGTAATCTCAGCACTTTGGAACGCCGAGGTGGGCAGATCACCTGAGGTCAGGAGTTCGAGACCAGCCTGGCTAACATGGTGAAACCCCATTTCTACTAAAAATACAAAAAATAGGCCGGGCGCGGTGGCTAAAGCCTGTAATCCCAGCACTTTGGGAGGCCGAGACGGGCGGATCATGAGGTCAGGAGATCGAGACCATCCTGGCTAACACGGTGAAACCCCGTCTCTACTAAAAAATACAAAAAACTAGCCAGGTGAGGTGGCGGGCGCCTGTAGTCCCAGCTACTCCGGAGGCTGAGGCAGGAGAATGGCGTGAAGCCGGGAGGCGAAGCTTGCAGTGAGCTGAGATCTGGCCACTGCACTCCAGCCTGGGCGACAGAGCAAGACTCCATCTCAAACAAACAAACAAACAACAACAACAACAAAAAATACAAAAAATTACCCCGGCATGGTGGCACATGCCTGTAATCCTACGCCTGTAATCCCAGCTACTCGAGAGGCTGAGGCAGGAGAATCCCTTGAACCCAGGAGGCAGAGGTTGCAGTGAGCTGAGATTGCGCCATTGCACTCCAGCTTGGGCAACAAGAGCAAAACTCCATCTCAAAAAAAAAAAAAAAAGAAGGTGAGTACTACACACTCACCTACCAAATGTCCCTTCCAGCAATAAAGCTCCATGACCATAGAGGTAAAAATAACATTGTTAATAGGGCAACTGTCATAAAGCTTTCCCAAACCATCTTCTTAGATGTTGACGATGCTCCTGTGAGAAAGGTAAACAGTGTTCTTTCTCCCATTTTATACATTGGGGCACAGAGAGATTAAGTAACTTTGTCTTAGCTTACACAGTTAGTCAGTTGCAGAAGCAGGGCTAGAATAATGAATAGAGCTGGAATATATATTAGAGCTCTAATAATCCAACCTCCTGGCCGGGCGCGGTGACTCACGCCTGTAATCCCAGCACTTTGGAAGACCGAGGCAGGCAGATCACGAGGTCAAGAGATCGAGACCATCTTGGCTAACACGGTGAAACCCTGTCTCGGCCGGGCGCGGTGGCTCAAGCCTGTAATCCCAGCACTTTGGGAGGCCGAGGCGGGTGGATCACGAGGTCAGGAGATTGAGACTATCCTGGCTAACATGGTGAAACCCCGTCTCTACTAAAAATACAAAAAACTAGCCGGGCGTGGTGGCGGGCACCTGTAGTCTCAGCTACTTGGGAGGCTCCCGGGAGGCGGAGCTTGCAGTGAGCGGAGATCACGCCACTGCACTCCAGCCTGGGAGACACAGCGAGACTCCGTCTCAAAAAAAAAAAAAAAAAGAAACCCTGTCTCTACTAAAAATACAAAAAATTAGCTGGGCGTGGTGGCAGGTACCTGTAGTCCCAGCTACTTGGGAGGCTGAGGCAGGAGAATGGCGTGAACCCAGGAGGCGAAGCTTGCAGTGAGCTGAGATCTCGCCACTGCACTCCAGCCTGGGTGACAGAGCGAGACTCCATCTCAAAAATGATAAGAATAATCCAAACTCCTAATTTTATGGAGGAGGAAACTGAAGCCCAGAGAGGCACAGGACTTGCCTAAGAACACACAGTTAGCCATAGTACCAGGAATAAAACTCAAGACTCTCAGTCCAGTGCCCTTGCCCTGCCAGTTCAATGATGCAGACTTCCTGACTCAGGTCTTGGGTTCATCTTGCTACACCTCATCATTGGTCCTGCCCTGCGCAGAAATGGCCAAAATTTCCCTTCCCTCAGGCACTAAATAGGCTTGGCTGTATGCACCCTCCCAGAACAAGTCAGGACTGATGCAGGCATAAAATCCCTAGCACTGTGTGATTCCACCAAGCTGGCTGGGTCCCGGGAGAACTAGTTCCATTTTACCCAGACTCCACAGCCACTCCCAGGGACTTTCAGAGGTGACTCCCCAGGAAAGTGGTCCCAGCCCTAACCAAGGGGGTAAGGCATGTTGGCACAAGCTTTTAGGCCAGAGTAGGGTGAGTCACCTAAGGGGCACAGCCTTCCAGCTTCCTCTCCATTCAGCTCAAGGCTTGGACTCCCTAAGAGAGAGGACGGGTGGAAAATAGAGAAGAGAGAAAACCTGGTCCTTGAACTTCAAGGCCAGGAGGAGCAGTCTAGACCCTGCCTCCATGAAGTGGGGCAGGGATGATCCCAGATGGAACTCAGAGAGTCCTTAAGAGAACCACTGAACAAGTCCCCAGGACAATGGAAGCCTAGAAGGAAAATGACCCCCAAGAGGGTTTGTGGTCAAGCTGGGATGAGAACTGGAGCTCCACCTCCCAGTTTTGTGTCTTCTCCTGGGATCCCTTTGTCATGCTTCCACTCTTCCACCCTGACCCCACAGCCCTGCTCCTTCTCCCATGCAGAGTAGACCATTTCTCTCGCCTTTGCAGGGGAAAACTGAGGCATGAAAAAAGCTTCACAGAAAAGGGTTAGGGACACTTCCAGGAGCAGAGGGAGTTTCAGCCCCACTACCTCCTCACCCGGGGATGTGGATCTGCCTCCACCCCACAGAATGTTAGAGCACTCAGCCCTGACATCAGTAAGGAGCAGGAGCCCCTTCCTGCATGTGTTTGAAATTTTTTGGAATATACGCATGTTAAGCATAAAAATATAAGAGAGCCCATAAATCCTGATAATCCCTGTTATAATACTTCAGTGCCTTTTTTTTTTTTTTTTTTGGTGGAGATGGAGTCTTGTTCTTGTCACCCCCCAGGCTGGAGTGCAATGGAGTGATCTCAGCTCACTGCAACCTCTACCTCCTGGGATCAAGCGATTCTCCTGCCTCAGCCTCTCAAGTAGCTGGGATTGCAGGCACGGGCCACCACTCCTAGCTAATTTTTTGTATTTTTAGTAGAGATGGGGTTTCACCATGTTGGCCAGGCTGGCCTCGAACTCCTGACTTCAGGTGATCCACCTGCCTCGGCCTCCCAAAGTGCTGGGATTATAGGCATGAGCCACTGCGCACAGCCACTTTAGTGCTTTTATAGAAATATAAAATGTCAAATGCTTAAAATTTCTTTTTCTCATTCTTTCAGTGGCTCTGCTTGGCTGGTGTCCCAGGCATACGCTCATTCTGCTTACTGAGACTTTTAACTCTGCCTTGCAACCCTACAGGGTCCCAGAGGCGAGTTAGGAAGAAAGGCCCAGGACTTCCCCTCTGAGCGACCCCTGAAAAAGGCCCTCACTCCCAACCCCCATCCTGCCCTCCACCCCACCTTGCCTGCCAGAGTACTAGGCACAGCAACCCAGCCAGGAAACAGGAGACGCCGCCAGTTAATTTCCCCTCCCTCCCACTCTGGCCAAGGCTTCAGAGTTCCAGAACCAGAGCCAACTCCCTGATAAGGGCTGGGTGTGTTTGTGGAGAGAGGCACAAGGGAGTGCCAGCCATGCCGACCTGTGACCTGGTCTCTCCCAAGTCACTCACCTAGCACAACTGCCTCTAAGGAGACATTAATTCCCTGGCTACCTTTAGAAAGTCCTCTGTCCATCCTCCCCGAGGGAAAGGGAGGAGACAAGGAAGAGAACCAGGCATCCAGATGTGGTCAGGCAAGTCCGAGATAGAAGCACCTGAATTGAGAACAGAGGTGTAACTGCCATGTTCAAAGCAGTTCCCTTTTTACAGATGGATTGCATTCCAAAAGTCTGTAGTTAATGTTCCCTCTAAGGTAAATCAACCAGATCAATTGTTTATTGAGCATTTACTATGTACCAGGCACTATGCTAAATGTGCATTCTTTTATTTAGTCCTTCTGAGAACCCTGAATAAGATCAAGAATAAATTGAACTTATTCTCACTTTGTGGATAAAGAAAGAGGAGCTCAAAGAGATTAAATAATTTGTCCCCATCTGGCCAGACATGGTGGCTCATGCCTGTAATCCCAGCACTTTGGGAGGCCGAGGCAGGCAGATTGCGAGGTGAGGAGATCCAGACCATCCTGGCTAACACGGTGAAACCCCGTCTTGACTAAAAATACAAAAAATTAGCCGGGCGTGGTGGCGGGTGCCTGTAGTTCCAGCTACTTGGGAGGCTGAGGCAGGAGAATGGCGTGAACCCGGGAGGCGGAGCTTGCAGTGAGACGAGATCACGCCACCGCACTGCAGCCTGGGCAACAGAGCAAGACTCCGTCTCAAAAAATAAAAATAAATAAAAATAATAATAATTTGTCCCCAGTTATCTGGCAGAGTCAGGGTTGGGAACAGATTTTCATTCCCAAACCTGGCGGCTATACCGTGATGCCACACGATTTTGAGCAGGAAATAACTTCCCAAATTAAGCCACTAGAACACTTTTTATCCATTATGCATCCAAAAATAGTGTACATTTGCAAAGGGAAAAAAGGAAACAATAGTTTGAAATACTAATGAATTAATGTAGAAAAACAATGAAATGGACTGGGAAAGTTATCTAGAAAGAGGAGTCTATGAAAAGTTACTTTATTGAGAAGAGGATGTGGAGGATGCTGAAAATGAATGTGAGTTAAATCCACAAGGGGAGGTTGGATACTTGCAAAGATTTAAGGGTTTGCTGGTCTTAGTATCTAGCTTCATTGCCAACTTGTGCATTTTCCTTAAGACAGCAGCTATGACTGGAATTATTTTAAGTTAAGAAACACGGCATAGTGGCCGGACGTAGTGGCTCACGCCTGTAATCCCAGCACTTTGGGAGGGTGAGGCGGGCGGATTGCGAGGTCAGGAGATCGAGACCATCCTGGCTAACACGGTGAAACCCCGTCTCTACTAAAAATACAAAAACAAAATTAGCCGGGCGTGGTGGTGGGTGCCTGTAATCCCAGCTACTCGGGAGGCTGAGGCGGGAAAACGGCGTGAACCCAGGAGGCGGAGCTTGCAGTGAGCTGAGATCGCAGCCACTGTACTCCAGCCTGGGCGACACAGTGAGACTCCGTCTCAAAAAAAAAGAAAAAAAAAAAGAGAGAAAGACGGCATGGTAGGCATGGTGGCATGCAGCACCTGTAGTCCCAGCTATTCAAGAGGCTATAGGAGGATCACTTGAGTCCAGGACTTTGAGGCTGTGGTGCGCGATGATCATGCCGGGGAACAGCCACTGCACTCCAGCCAGGGTGATATAGTGAGACCCCCATCTCTAAAACACAAAACATAAAAAAGAAAAGAAAAAAGAAATACAGCAAAGAAAAGTGGGGGTAAGAGAAGAAGACAGAAAATTGTTTCTGTATAGGTAGCACAACAAGGAGGGGTAAAAATTGAGACTATGTAGGTACAAGAATTCTCCGTGTGGAATTATGCAGCTGAGGTAACAGTCTTTTTTCATCCAAGGTGACATTTATGTAACTTTATCAGTGAGAAAGGCAAGCGGAGAGCCAAGTGCATCGTCTGCCCAAAGGGTAGAACTGGTGACAGGTGAGAATAATAGTCACACTTTTCTCTCCACTGGCTTCAAATCACTTGATTACTGAGACAACAGCTTCCAGGTATGTTAGGGCAGGCAGAGTCAAAGGCACCTGGACGCTGAGACGTTCTTGATTATACCAATTTCCCCAGAGGAGCTCGTCCTGGTCCATGGCTTTATGTCACCCACATGCTGAAATATTCAGACTGCTGCTTTGAGCTCTAGGATCACACAGCCAGTGCCACTTTGAAATCTCCAGGGTAATCTTATCCCCAGGCACCCCGATCTGTACCTCCTGCAGACTTCCTCATACATTAAATGGCATCACCTTCCAAGCCAAAAACTTAGGAGCATCCTGGATTTCTCTCTTTCATTCCCCACCAATTAATCCATCAACAGGACTAAAACAAACCTACACTTCTTGTCCTGGCTGACAGCCCTGCCTCTCTCTCTGACTTCATCTCACACTCTGTTTCTTCACACTTACTGTGCTCCAGTCTTCCTTCTGTTCCTTAAACATGACACCGTCATTCTTAGCCTAGGGCTTTTGAGTTTGCCTTTTCCTCTGTCTGGAACACCCTTTCCCACCTCATTGCATGGCAAGCTTCTCATTCTTTAGGACTCAGATTATGTATCAGCTCCTTAGAGACTCGACCCCTTCCTGACCTTCCGATGTGAAGTTTCTCTAAATTATTCTCAGTCACATCACTTGGTTTCTTTTCTTCATAGTACCAATTTATGTCCTTTATTTATTTCCTTTTTTTTTTTTTTTTTTAGACAGAGTCTCGCTCTGTCGCCCAGGCTGGAGTGCAGTGGTGTGATCTTGATTCACCACAACCTCTGCCTCCCAGGTTCAAGTGATTCTCATGCCTCAGCATCCAGAGTAGCTGGGACAACAGGTGCCCGCCACCACGCCCAGCTAATTTTTGTATTTTTAGTAGAGATGGGGTTTTGCCATGTTGGCCAGACTGGTCTTGAACTCCTGACTTCAGGTGATGTGCCCACCTCGGCCTCCCAAAGTGCTGGGATTACAGGCGTGAGCCACTGCGCCTGGCTTAGGGATGTCTTATTTTTTATTGTACCTAGCAGGGTACCTAGTACACTGCATTAATTAACAAATGAATGACTAAAAGAAGCTTTCTAATTCAAAAAATACATCTTTTAGAGAGTCAAGTTTTTATATCAATTATAAGGTTAGTGGTAAGTGCATTTCTTGTTCTAGGACCTTTAATAGAGCTACATTTGGGCCGGGTGCGGTGGCGCATGCCTGGAATCTCAGCACTTTGGGAGGCTGAGGTGGGTGGACCATCTGAGGTCAGGAGTTCAAGACCAGCCTGGCCAACATGGTGAAACCCCATCTCTACCAAATACAAAAAATTAGCCAAGCGTGGTGGCGCATGCCTGTAATCCCAGCTACTTGGGAGGCTGAGGCAGAAGAATCGCTTAAACCCGGGAGGTGGAGGTTGCAGTGAGCCGAGATGGCACCACTGCACTCCATCCTGGGCAACAAGAGCAAAACTCCATCTCAGACAAAACAAAAACAAAATAAATATATCTACATTGGTGGGGAAGATAACTGTTTTTTTTTTAAAGCCAGAATTAGACAATTCACAACCCAGCCATGGCAGAGCTAGCACCTGATTAGCTCCTAATCAATACCAGAAGATATTCTAGAGAATGTAGTTGTTTCAGGATGCATATGAATAGTGTATATGCACATAACACATATTATAATAGCTACTCTGTATGGAGTCCCTTCTATGTGACAGGCACTGTGCTAAGTGCTTTATAAGCACTCTTGTGATTAGTCCTCACACACAAAAAACCCCTGTAAGGTAAGTACTAGTATTGCGCTCACTTTGCAGTTGAGAAACCTGTGGTTTAGAGAAGTATCTTACTAGTTGGAATTCAAACCTAGGTGGGTCTGATTCCAGAGCCTGTTACTCTACTGTCTAGCATGTCCTGCTAGATTCCTACCGATGCCATAAGATATGGGTAGGTACCACTGGCCCAATAGGTACTGCAGGGCAGGTACTAGTGGCCCAGTTTTAGGCATAAGGAAGCAAAGGTTCAGAAATATTGAGTGACTTGCCTGAGATCATCAGCTAGTTAGTGGTGGCCTGGAATTGAGTCCAAGTCCTTTTGACTTTAATCCCAGGACTGATTCTGCTATAGCTTATAGACCCTCTTGGGCAAAAGACAAGAGGTGAGACTGGGCAGGATGTATATGCCATGGGCCCTTGGGGACCAAGGAAAGGAAAAGTATGCTATGGAAACAGCAGATATTCCTCTCTCCCGCAGGCATTCCTAGAGAAGTATGGATACCTCAATGAACAGGTCCCCAAAGCTCCCACCTCCACTCAATTCAGCGATGCCATCAGGTAGGGTGGAGGGATGTGGAGGACTTGGGGTAGGGGTGCTAGGATGCCAAGCTCTGGCCATTTCCTCCCTCCTTCTGGAAGCCTGGCTGGCCACACCCCAGGGAGGCAGACCTCCCTGCCCTCACCCTTACCACTCACCCTCCCCTTGTGGTCCTTTCCTCCTGACAGAGCGTTTCAGTGGGTGTCCCAGCTACCTGTCAGCGGTGTGCTGGACCGCGCCACCCTGCGCCAGATGACTCGTCCCCGCTGCGGGGTTGCAGATACCAACAGTTATGCGGTCTGGGCTGAGAGGATCAGTGACCTGTTTGCTAGACACCGGACCAAAATGAGGCGTAAGAAACGCTTTGCAAAGCAAGGTGAGCACTGTTAAAATCTGGCTAGGCTAAGATTTCCCAAAGTCTTGAAGCCAATGGCTAGGAAAACAGCTGAGCCTGGGACTGGACTTTATTGGTAACCTCTCTTCCCTAGGGCACGGGAGGAGTGGGTGAATAGGACCTCTTGGCTTGAGGACCATGATTGTGAATACAGACATTTAAGTCGGAATGACACCTACATTGATGAATTTTCATTGTACAAGTATTTTTCCAGATCAAACCCCACAAAACCCACGTAATTCCTTGATCAATTTTCAATGCAGGGCAGTTAAATTGTTGCTAACATTTTTCATTTATATTTACTGAAGTTATTTTCATCAGAATTCATTCTTTTTCAAACAGTTACTAAACAAAGTTGTGATTCATAAGATTTACTTTGTCCATAGCATATTTTTAACCACTTTGTTGAGCTATAGTTCACATCCCATACAATTTACCCATTTAAAGTGTACAATTCAGTGGTTAGGATATTTGTGGAATTGTGCAACCATTACCACAATCTAATTCCAGAACATTTCATCACCCGGAAAAGAACCTCCATGCCCATTAGCAGTCATTCCCCCTTCTCCCCTTCCCCTAGCCTCTGGCAACCGTTAATCCACTTCTGTCTCAGTGGATTTGCCTCTTTTGAACATTTCATCATAGCACAGTTTGCACATTACAGTTTCTGCTGTCATGATTTTCCTTTTGTAGCTTTATTTTGTTTCTTCCTTTTCTCCTCCTCCTTCTTTTAGCCAAATTTAATATTCCAGGGGTTAAATGGTACAGATCTAAGATTTATGAAGATTTGATTCTTTTGTCAGTTTTTCACAAATAGCGAGTTTTACTATGCATAATTTTTTTTTGAGACAGTCTTGTTCTGTCGCCCAGGCTGGAGTCAGTGGCGCAATCTCAGCTCACTGCAACCTCCACCTCCTGGGTTCAAGCGATTCTCCTGCCTCAGCCTCACAAGTATCTGGGACTACAGGCGCATGCCACCATGCCTGGCTCATTTCTGGATTTTTAGTAGAGACAGGGTTTTGCCATGTTGGCCAGGCTGGTCTCAAACCCACCTCGGCCTCCCAAAAGGCTGGGATTACGGGCGTTAGCCACCGTGCCTGGCCTACCATGCCTAATATTAACAACCTGATTGTTTTTACTAAGTCTAATTTTCTCTGCTCAATTTTTGCAGCTTTCAAGATTTCTAACAAGATGGGGTTTTTAACCAGATTTTCATCTATCATCAATTTTACTGTGAACACTTTGGGCCATTGCCACTTTAATGTGTTTAATTGACTACTTTTACTGATAGTATTCATTAGGAACAGGACAGAAGGCACATAGTTTGTTCTCATTTCTTAACTAACCTGTAAGGAAATTGTGGGCAGTTCCCCTTCACTGTTGGAGGGCAGCTGTTTCCAGGTGTTTGCCAACCCAATTCTGCTTCACCTATATGCCCAGCCACTCTAGGTCCTCAGTACTGACTGCTTGCCTTCCTGGTAAAGCAAGGAGTCAGCAATGGGGTCCGGCTCCAGAGTCAAGATGCCCTTGGTGTCAACATGTTCTGTGTCCCACCATGTTTCTGAGCAACAGAGAGGAAGAGTGAAGTAGAAGAGCAGAGAGCTGTGAGTTCAAGAGGCACTGGTAGAATAGAGAGCAGCATCCCTGGAGCCAGAGGCCCTGGGTTCAAGTCTCAGCTGTGTGGCCTGGGCCAGGTCACTTTGCTCACTGAGGTTCCGTTCCTTCATCCGAGACATAGGCCCTTCCAGGTTGCAAAGGAGAGATGGTCCCTGATTACCAGGTGGAAGGGGCTTGTTGTGAGAATGCAGTGGAAAGTGGGGCAGCCCCAGAAACAGTCCAACAGCTATACTTTGACCTGAGCTCTGGGGCTGCTTCCTTCTGGCTGTATCTCACCTTCTCATGCCCCAAAGGAAGGTATTAGATCTAATAGAGTTCGTCACTATACAATTTCGAGCATGTCTCTCTCTCTCTCTTTTTTTTTGAGATGGAGCCTCGCTCTTTTGCCCAGGCTGAAGTGCAGTGGCGCAGTCTCGGGTGACTGCAACCTCCACCTACGGGGTTCAAGCAATTCTTCTGCCTCAGCCTCCTGAATAGCTAGGATTACAGGCACACGCCACCATGACAGACTAATTTTGTGTGTGTGTGTGTGTATTTTTAGTAAGGACGGGGTTTCACCATGTTGGTCAGGCTGGTCTCAAGCTCCTGACCTTAGGTGATTGCCCACCTCGACCTCCCAAAGTGCTGGGATTACAGGCGCAAGCCACCGTGCCCAGTCAGAGCATCTCTTTTTGATAGAGGATAGTATTACTCAGTTGCCAAATAAAATATAAGATGCCCAGTTACATTTGAATTTCAGATGAACAACAAATAGTTTTTTAAAGTTAAAAAAAGAAATTTATCTGGCAGCTGGACACAGTGGCGCACATCTTTGATCCCAGCGCTTTGGGAGGCCGAGGCGGGTGGATCACCTGAGGTCAGGAGTTTGAGACCAGCCTGGCCAACATGGTAAAACCCTGTCTCTACTAAAAATACAAAAAGTAATTAGCCTGGTGTGGTGGCACATACCTGTAATCCTAGATACTTGAGGCTGAGGCAGGATAATTCCTTGAATCTGAGAGGTAGATGTTGCAGTGAGCCAAAATTGTGCCACTGCACTCTAGCCTGGGTGACAGAGTGAGACTCTGTCTCAAAACAAAGAAAAAAGAAACTCATCTGACAACCTCATTGCAGGTACCTGCTCTTCCTACCTACCTGCAGGCCTTCTGTTCCTTCACTGAGCTGGCAGAGGCTGGGAGCACCAGGGTGTATCTGGGTAGAAAAGGAAAGAAGAGGGGAATGTATATTTATTGAGTATGCACTACATGCCCAGCAGTTCCACGTTGCTATATCATTTAAGCCTCACATCTTACTATGGGGAAAGTCTTATCAACCCCATTTTGCACATAAGGAAACTGAGGCTTGGAGAGAGTCCATAATTTGTTATGTAAGTTTGCAAGTAGAGATACTGGGATTCTAACCCATGTTCTTTCTACAGTGTCAATTCCCTGCTGGGAGTCAGAACTCCAGGGTTCTGTCCAGGCAAAGCTTTTAGCTCTCCTCCCCCTTCCCATACTGTTTCCTTCCCTCTTTCTTTTTGAACTGTGGAGCAAGGGTGTCAGGAGGTACAATGCCAGGTGCTACTAGGGCCTGGGGGTCACCACGAAAACCAGCCCTCCCTGGCCAGGAGTTTGGGACAGGGCCTGAAGCGGTTAGCTTTCTCCATGGGAGCAAATCTGGAGGGAGACAGGGGCAAGGGCTCAGGCTGCTGGCCCCCGGCCAGGTCCTTTCTTCCTGGCAGACACACTAGTGTCACCCCCTACCCTGCTCCTCTCTCAGGAAAACAGTCATTTTCTTTCAAGTTCCACTCCTATTCATCCTCTCTATCCTTCCCCCAAACACACACATGCACACACTCAGAGTTTCCTACAGGATTTTATTCTGAGACCTGTCACCTTCACTGGCGGCCTAGAATGAGAAAACTGCCCACCACCCCCTCTTCTGCCTGGGAAGTGAGGGGCCCCGCTAGCTGCAAAGAGGCGGAAGGAGCCATCTCACACTATGCTAGTGGATTAAAGGTTTGTGAGGGGAAAGAAAGAGCCTGGGAGTCTGTCCCCACAGCAGGGTGTGAAAGAGCCCAGCGCCAGACAGTCTGGTGCCCAGTGAAGACTCACAGTGTGCCCAGCAGAAGTGTGACTGGCACATCACAAACCCTCAGCTGCACCTCTGGACCCCAGGCCTTCCCTCTGCCTTCCTTGTCTCCCTCGCTTCCTTAGAGCCATTCCCTCTCCCCTCGTTAAGGGTTGGTCACTGGCTGGGAGGCAGAGGTTGGGTGGTTGCCAGGCCAAACAGGCCCAGGGAGGCGGCATTGCCTTGAATGGAGCTTGACTCAGGGGTGGGAGAGGGGATGTGCCCCTCCCCCACTTGCATTGGTGAGGAGAAGGGAATCCAGCTCCTCTGCTCTCCAAGACCCTCCCTTACATCTGGAGAATCTCAGCTCGTGCTTTGACCAGAAGGAATGATGTTTGGGCAGATTTATAAGCCTGGAGTCCTGGCAAATGTGCCTGCCTGTCTATGTGGGATAATGGAAGAGCCCTGGATTAGGTGTCAGGGCCTGCCTCAGCTACTCACTCATTCTGGGACCCTGGGCAGGCCCCTTGTCCTGGGGTCTCAGGTCTCAGTTATCACACCCTTGGCCCAAGAGTCCTGCCTCCAAGCCATGAGTCTTCCACTTGAGGTTACAATCCCAGCCCCTGGGATTTGCAGGGCTCAGAAATAGCCCACAAGAAACTCGGGATCTGGCCCTTCCAGCCATGCTGCTGCCGGGTTCATGCTGAGCTGCAGATGGGCCCAGACTCAGTTGACGGGGGCTGGGGCAAGGGGCCAGAGTCTCAGCCCTCAGGGAGGAGTTGTAATTTGGAGCAAAGGGAGAAAAACCCTTAACTAAGCAGAGATGGAAAACTTTCTCTCAGTCAGTGACAAAACACACCCTTTGTTCCTATTTGTTTTCACCTCAGAGCTCTCCAGAGTCCCTGAGGAAGTGAAGAGGAGAGGGGCAGGAAAGAACCTCAAATGAATGAGTCTTGTGGTTGTTGGCTGGCCATAGACCCCAGGCCCTGGAAAGGGCAGAGTGAAGTGTCTAGAGGTGACAGGAGGGTGTGAGGCCTGAAGAGAGATGGTGGGGAGCTGGGGGAGTCACAGCTGTGGCCTCTGTGGCCCCACTCTCCTCCGCTCTGACACTGAAGGCGGGGGCTGGGATTTGCTGGTAGCAACAGACACAGAACTGTTTTCAGACTCAGTCCAGGCTGTGGGGAAGAACAAGACCCTAGACCAAGGGTTCAGACAGACTCCTTCAGACTGGGGGCTTCTCCTGGGCAGAGGCTGCATCCCCTCCAACACACTGGGACCTCCACAGTCCAAGCCACTGTATTGGGGACTGTCCAGGGTAAGGGGAGTCCTCTCAGTCTGAGGGCTGCCCTCGGCCGGGTAGTATTGCCCTAGTCAAAGCCTGAGCTGCCCAGGGCAAAAACTATGTCTTCCCCATCAGACCAGGGGCTGCTGGGAGAGGGCCTACACCTCGCCATCATACTGGGTCTGTGGGGACCAGACTCAGGCTCTGCAGCAGGTGTGACTGACGTGGGCTCTCTGGGTGGCAGGTAACAAATGGTACAAGCAGCACCTCTCCTACCGCCTGGTGAACTGGCCTGAGCGCCTGCCGGAGCCGGCAGTTCGGGGCGCCGTGCGCGCCGCCTTCCAGTTGTGGAGCAACGTCTCAGCGCTGGAGTTCTGGGAGGCCCCAGCCACAGGCCCCGCTGACATCCGGCTCACCTTCTTCCAAGGGGACCACAACGATGGGCTGGGGAACGCCTTTGATGGCCCAGGTGCTGACACAAAGCCTCCCTCCCACACAGCAGGAGGGGAACCCAACTTGGAGAGGCAGTTTGGGGGTGGCAATGAAGTATTCACCCTCCCTGTGGCCTTGGCAGAGCCACATCTCCCTGCAAAAAACCCTCAGTCTCCTCATCCTAGAATGGGAACAGTGGTCCCTGCTCTACTATGTGTCACATGTCTGAACAGACAGTCAGATAAAGCTCTGTAAGAAAAATGCTTTGCAAATTCTAAAGAGTATTGTGCATTCTGGGAGAATCTCCCAAGATCCCATCATCCATCCTCTGCCTCTAGACAGTCCTGTGCTCCTCTTGTTCTCCAGAGTGGATGTTCACTCCAGAGCCCTAAAATACATCCACTGCCCACCACTGCTCCCCCACCCCCAACTACCACAGCTGCTGCCACAGGGCAAGAGGCACCCTACTCCTGACAACCCCGACAGGGAAGTGCTTTATATACCTACACCACAGATAGTTCTGTTTGTCCCCAACCTGAAGGTTCTGGCTGCAATTTAAACCACTCTCTTCCCCTTCTGCCCAACGCTGGCCTTCAGAACCTGAATATAGGCTATTTGCATATTTCCTCTCCTAACGAAGAAAGGAAACCTGATCAGACCCCTTCAGGCTGGGGACTTAAGCCCTTGTATGGCCTGGGAACTTGAGCCCCCATCTCCCTCGCACCCTCCTGCTTTCAGTCAAGCCCACCTACAGCAAAGCCCACATCCAGGCCCTGCTGCTGGAACCTGGATTAGGACCAAGAGAAATCTAGGCTTTGCAAGAATCCACATGTAGTGCACACATGCACTTATTTGTAACTGACTTCATCCATGTGATCTACCTGAGATGGTTCTATCCATACCTAGTTAAGACAGCACTGCACTGGGAGTGAGGACTTTGGGATCCCCAAGCAACTCTCTGATTTGGGACAGATACCTTGTCTTTTTGAATAGTGGTCTTCTCCTCTCCCAAAGCTGCCCATCTCTCTCCCAGTGAGAGCTGAATAGAGTGAACAGTGCTTGAAACAGCTGGAGGCGTATTCAAAATAAGCATGTATTCCTCCTACACACGGCTGACCTTCCATGCCCCCAGGAGGCTCTCCTTTTAGTCCAGCCCCCCATTTTTGTCAGTCCCAGTTGGCCTGGGGTCCAAGAAGGCAAAGCTGGAGGAACCCTCAACAAGCTTCTATGCAAACTTTATCCTAGCGCAGTTTTCTGACTCCTGTGTCAGGGTCACCTGCCCCTGTGGAAGGTGAATCGTTAGGGGTGGTACCCTGGCACCTGCACATGTAATAAGCTCCATCTGGGGCACACTAAAAGCTTGAAAATCACTGATCCGGCCCAACTCCCTCTGCTCATTCCTATTATAAGTAGAGAGAGGCCCCCCAGAGGTGCCCTGGCAGAGGAGGTCAAGAATATATATATATATATATATATAAATAATTAATTATAATAATAATAATATATTTAATTATAATTATATATATAAATAATAAAAATATATACTTTTTATTAAAGAAAATATACATAATATAGAAGTGAATTATCTCAAGTTTAGCCTGATGAACTTTCATACACTGAACACTCCCAGCACCCAAATCCAGAAACAGAAGGTCCCATCACGCCTCCTTTTAGGGGTAACTATACTCTACCTACTTCTAGATATTTTTGAAAGTAATTCTTATGTAGCCCTTATTATGTGCTAGGCACTGTTCCAAGGATCACTTTTTTGTTGTTGTTGTTTCATGTTTTTTTTTTTTGCTTTGTTTTTGTTTTTGTTTTTGTTTCGAGACAGGGTCTCACTCTGTCACCCAGGCTGGAGTGCAGTGGCACAATCACAGCTCACTGCAGCCTTGACCTCCTGGGACTCAAGAGAGCCTCCCCACCTCAGCCTCCCAAGGAGCTGGGGCTACAGGTGCACACCACCACGCCTAGCTAATGCTCTTGGTTTTTAGCAGAGAGGAGGTCTTGCTTTGTTCCCCAGGCTGGTCTCGAACTCCTGGACTCAAGTGTTACTCCCACATCAGCCTCCCAAAGTGCTGGGATTACAGGCGTGAGCTACCGCACCCTGCTGCATGATTTGTAATACACATGTACACACACACACACACGCACATACACACTTATTCAGAACAACTCTGTGAGGAAGAAGCTCACCATCATCATTCCCATTTGCAGATCAGGAAGTTAAGACAGAGAGAGGTTAAACTAAATGCTGAAGGTCACACAGCTAGTAGATTGTAAAAGTAGGTATGGCACCCAAATTGGTGGGCCCATGCCGTATCTGCACCACAGTGCCTCTTAGGCCTCCACAACCTAGTCATCTGTTCACCTCTGCACACATCAGGTTCTGTCAGACTTTAGGAGGGAAACTATACAGCAGAAAACAGCCACACACACCCCAGTGGCATTTGCGCTGGGCCGCGAGTACTTGGGGGCATCGTGGGCCCGTGGCACCCCCTGACGTTCTGCCCCGCCTGCAGGGGGCGCCCTGGCACAC
>NW_012106364.1:560713-561740 GCF_000951045.1 Mandrillus leucophaeus
TTCCTCCGCCTCCCGCGGCGGCTCCTCGCCCTCCGCTGCGCTCTCCTCCGGCGGCCTCTGGTTGTCCTCGTCCTCGTCCTCCGACCCCTCCTTCCCTTCCTCTTCCGCCTCCTCGGCCTGGGGCTCTTCCGGTTCCTTCTTCCACAAGGGAGTCTTCACACCTGCGAGCCAGAAGGTCAGGGCAGTCCTGCTGTCCCCGAGAAAGGGTCCAGAATAATTTTTCATTTTATTTAATTTTTAATTTTATTTTTTTGAGACAGGGTCTCTCTCTGTCGCTCAGGCTGGAGTGCAGTGGCGTGATCTCTGCTCACTGCAACCTCCGCCTCACTGGCTCAAGCGATTATTCTGCCTCAGCCTCCCAAGTAGCTGGGACTACAGGCACGCCCCACTGCGCCTGGCTAATTTTTGTATTTTTAGTAGAAACGGCATTTCACCATGTTGGCCGGACTGGTCTCAAACTCCTGACCTCAGGTGATTTGCCCTCCTCAGCCTCCCAAAGTGCTGAGATTACAGGTGTGAGCCACTGTGCCCGGCCCTGGATACTTTTTCAAAAAAATTTTGTAAGTCCAGGCATGGTGGCTCACGCCTGTAATCTCAGCACTTTGGGAGATCGAGGCAGGCGGATGGCTTGAACTCAAGAGTTCGAGACCAGTGTGGGCAACAAGGTGAGACTCTTTTTATTTCGCTACAAAAAACAAAACAAAACAAACAAACAAAAAACGGCATGGTGGTGTACACCTGTGGTCCCAGCTACTTGGGAGGCTGAGGTGAGAGGAAGCTGAGTTAGGGAAGTCGAGGCTATAGTGAGCCATGATCGCACCACTGCACTCCAGCCTAGGTAAGAGTGAGACCCCTTCTCTACAATTAAAAAAAAAATTTTTTTTTTTGAGACAGGGTCTCACTATGTTGCCCAGTCTGGCCTCGAACTCCTGGCTTCAAGCAGCTCCCCTGCCTAGGTCGCCTAAAGTGTGGGATCACAGCCACAAGCCACCTCCCCTGGCTTACTGATCCCTTTTTTTTTTTTTTT
>NW_012106364.1:561835-562654 GCF_000951045.1 Mandrillus leucophaeus
AAGCCCACCACCATGCCTGGCTAACTTTTTGTATTTTTAGAAGAGACGGGGTCTCACCGTGTTAGCCAGGATGGTCTCGATTTCCTGACCTCAAGATCTGCCCGCCTCGGCCTCCCAAAGTGTTGGGATTACAGGCGTGAGCCACCGCGCCCGGTCGCTGATCCCATTTTAACAGGTGGTTATTTGTAGAATATTTTATTTTCTGAATGAGATTTCCTTCCTCCAAGTGGGTCTTGCCTTAAGGAAGCCCAGCATCTCCCCTGGTGGGGCGGGCAGGCAGGTGGGCTTACAGCACCTCTGTATGATTAGAAAAGGCGCCTTATAGTCAGGGAGATGGAAAAAGGACCCTCTATGGGCAGACCAATTGGGAAAAGGCTGTCCTTAGGGTGAGCCGATTAGGAAAACGTGCCTCAGACTTCAGCCACCATTGTCCCCTCTTGCTGGTGCCTTTGTTCAGGGCACAGATACCACAAGCAGTAGCCCCAGCAACACGTTCTTGGACTGACATGGAAGCTAAGCTGGCCTCCCCTAGAAGGTGTCCCCCGCCCATTCAGCAAACATTCACCAGGCTTCTTGCATCCTGTGTCTGTCACAGGATGTAAAGGAAAGGGGGGAGGAGGGCAGGGAAGACACAACTCGTGGAGTTTGCTATGGAAAAGTGAAGAAACTTTTCTAGGCCGGGCACAGTGGCTCATGCCTGTAATTCCAGCACTTTGGGAGGCTGAGGCAGGTGGATCACCTGAGGTCGGGAGTTCGAGACCAGCCTGACCAACATGGAGAAACCCTGTCTCTACTAAAAATACAAAATTAGCCAGGCAT
>NW_012106364.1:562709-568742 GCF_000951045.1 Mandrillus leucophaeus
CACCGCGCGCGCTCATGGCGCCCTACTACAAGAGACTGGGCCGCGACGCGCTGCTCAGCTGGGACGACGTGCTGGCCGTGCAGAGCCTGTATGGTAAGGCCTCCGGACATGCCCCGCTCTTGGTCCCACCCTTGCCCCCCGGGCCTTCTGTCCTTGAACACCAGCTCCTCAAATATGATTTCCCATCCTAAGCGCATAGATCTGGCCTCCCTGTCGCCGACTCGTCCCAATTCTAAAGCCCCATGCCCCCCTCAAATCTGAAAAACCTCGGACTCTTGCTCCCCTGAGTCCATGGCCCTCATCTCTCCATCAGTCCCAACCAATTCCTGTGCACAGTACCCCCAGCCCCAGCCCCTTGCGTTCCACTTACTGGATTTCTGCGCAACCTCCAGCCTCTGGAGCTCCCGCTCACATCATGTCCCGGCCCCCTCACCCATACCCAATCCTCGGGCCCACCTCGTCCCCCATCCCAGACCCCAAAGCCTTCATTCCTGCCCCAGCCACTAGCTCTCCCCGAGCCTTTCTCTCACCATGACGCTGATGCCCCCTACCCCCAAAACCTGCCCACCTCTGCCTGGTGATGGGCTCAGACCAGGTCTTCTTCCCCAGGGTGGGCCAGTGCTCCTGCCCTGGGACCTATCTCAGCGCAGGGCTGTCTCTCTCAGAGTGCCATGGGCAAAGCCAGGAGGCCTGGGTTCAAGTCACCTTCCATCCCTGATTAGCAGATGCTCTTGGGCATTTTCCCTCTGTGAGCCCTCAGTTTCACCTTCTGTGAAAAGGGAAAACAATTGAGGCCCTGCTTACCTCACAGGGCTGTTGTGCTACTGGGTATGCGCATGCTTTGTAGCGTGAGAAACTTATGCCCCGTAATACGAACAGCTACTATTTCATGAGTACCTACTGTGGGCAAGGCACTTGACATGCAACACACTCATGAAGTATGCTTCTTTTTGTCCACAGATTAAAATAATGGGGCTCAGAGAGGTTAGGTAACTTGCTCAGGGTCATGCAGCTAGGAAATTGCAGACTGGGATTCAGGTGATGGCACCAAATAAGAAGCTGGTTGGACTCTGCTTCACTTCTCTCATAAGTGAAGGATAGTGATGTAATTATTATAATCGCTGTAGTTATCACAGCCTGGGTCTCTGGACTCTGCCCTCATGACACTTGTGTTGCCCAGAAATCAGGGAAGAGGACTCCCTGCCCCTTTTAGTTCCAAACCCTTGCTTGATACCCCACTCCAATTTTATCTCAGGAGGTTCCTCTGTCCCAGGATGTTGGGTAGGACAAGATTCCTGAGTTTAGTTTGATGGTTAGCACCGACAACCAGAAACAACTCTTTTTTTTTTCTTTTTGAGATGGAGTCTCACTCTGTTACCCAGGCTAGAGTGCAGTGGCATGATCTTGGCTCACTGCAACCTCCACCTCCCGGATTCAAGCGATTCTCCTGCCTCGGCCTCCCAAGTAGCTGGGACTACAGGTGTGGGCCACCATGCCCGGTTAATTTTTGTATTTTTAGTAGAGACAGGGTTTCACCATTGGCCAGGCTGGTCTCAAACTCCTAACCTCAAGTGAACTGCCTGCCTCGGCCTCCCAAAGTACTGGGATTACAGGTGTGAAACACCACTCCTGGCCCAGCAACAACTGTTAACCCCCACTCCCATTCTCCTTCCTTGCCCCTCATATTAAATAATCATGAAAGTAACCAAGGGAAGGTCTTGAGTGCACAGCACACCCTCCACTCTATGTGTGCTCTCTCTCTCTCATTTCCTTACTCACAAAGGGAAGCCCCTAGGGGGCTCGGTGGCCGTCCAGCTCCCAGGAAAGCTGTTCACTGACTTTGAGGCCTGGGACTCCCACAGCCCCCAAGGAAGGCGCCCTGAAACCCAGGGCCCTAAATACTGCCACTCTTCCTTCGATGCCATCACTGTAGGTAAGAAGGTCCCACTGGGGCTTTGCTTCTTTATTCTCTCCTTCCACATCTCTTAGGGTCTCCAGAGCTGGAGTACAAGGTGGGGGGATGGATTGTAAAAGCCAGAAATCCCAAGCCACAAGCATGCTGCAAGTAGCAACCCCACACCAAGCAAAACACTGCTTCTTCCTGCCCACTTTCCCCTCTGCGTCAACTGTACACACCATACCCTACCCTTGTCCATTTGGGAAACTGGCTTCCAGGACAGCATCTTCCCTGGAAAGCCAGCAGGAAGCTGATGGTCACACCTCAACTCTCTCTTGTCTCTGGGCAGACAGGCAACAGCGACTATATATTTTTAAAGGGAGCCACTTCTGGGAGGTGGCACCTGATGGCAACGTCTCAGAGCCCCATCCACTACAGGAAAGGTGGGTCGGGCTGCCCCCCAACATTGAGGCTGCTGCAGTGTCATTGGAGGATGGAGATTTCTACTTCTTCAAAGGTACTGGCTCTGGGGCAGCTGGGAAAACTGAGCCCTAGAGAGGGGAGGTGTCCTGCCCAAGGTCAA
Source organism: Mandrillus leucophaeus (assembly GCF_000951045.1). Taxonomy (NCBI): domain Eukaryota; kingdom Metazoa; phylum Chordata; class Mammalia; order Primates; family Cercopithecidae; genus Mandrillus; species Mandrillus leucophaeus. The sequence goes on from NW_012106364.1 coordinate 565,190, forward strand.
AAGGACAAAAGAGGGGAAGACTCTCACACGAGTCCATCGTGGAGTCTCTATTCCAATTTGAACCTGTGACCCCAGGGGAGACTCTATCAGAAGATACCTTTCAGGGATGGATTAGGGAGCAGCAAGTGTCAAGGTCCCAGGGACAGTTTCAGAGAGGAGTCTAGAGGGAAGCAGAGGACGGCTCTAGAATTCTGCAATTCCACCGAAAGAGTGGATCTTCCTTGGAATCCTAGCCGTGTGGGGTTGGACATGTCGCTTAACTTTTGGAGTGTGCATTTCTCGAATGGGGAAAACAATACCTCAGAGTTTTTGAGGAAGGAGTATGAAAAGAGAATATTGCTTGAAGAGTGTACAATATCTTACTAGATACATGGTAATACTTAGGTAAATAGAATTCATTCATTTTTCATTCATTCAACCAATATTGAGTGCCTTGTATGCACTAGACACGGTTGGATATGTTAGGGATACAGGAGTGAACGAAACAAAAATCCTTGCCCTCATAGAATTATTAGTAGTGATGGCGGTGGAGAAAGCGCTGGGCTTTCCTTTCGAGGCTATCCGCCCTCTGCTGACACCTGCTGGAAGTCTCGACAATAACAGTGGTCGCTACTACCGCCCTGCTATTTATAACTAATTAGTAGTGCAATCCATTCGATTGGTATGAATACCAACCATCGTGGGCTCCAGCTTAAAGGAGAGCAGAGGTATGGGGGATAGAGGTAGGGTAGAGAGCTCACCCTGGCTCTCCCAATTTCCCACAGGGGGTCGATGCTGGAGGTTCCGGGGCCCCAAGCCAGTGTGGGGTCTCCCACAGCTGTGCCGTGCAGGGGGCCTGCCCCACCACCCCGACGCCGCCCTCTTCTTTCCTCCTCTACGCCGCCTCATCCTCTTCAAGGGTGCCCGCTACTACGTGCTGGCCCAAGGGGGACTGCAAGTGGAGCCCTACTACCCCCGAAGTCTGCAGGACTGGGGCGGCATCCCTGAGGAGGTCAGCGGCGCCCTGCCGAGGCCCGACGGCTCCATCATCTTCTTCCGAGATGACCGCTACTGGCGCCTCGACCAGGCCAAACTGCGGGCGACCACCTCAGGCCGCTGGGGCACCGAGCTGCCCTGGATGGGCTGCTGGCACGCCAACTCAGGGAGTACCCTGTTCTGAAGGCACCTCCTCATCTCAGAAACTGGTGGTGCTCTCAGGGCAAAATCGTGTTCCCCACCCCTGGGGCAGAACCCGTCTTAGAAGCCTCTGAGTCCCTCTGCAGAAGACCAGGCAGCAAAGCCCCCATCTGGAAGTCTGTCTGCCTTTGTTCCTTGAAGAATGCAGCATTGTCTTTGTCTGTTCCTACCACATGGAGGTGGGGGTGGGATCGATCTTAGGAAAAGCAAAAAAGGGTCCCAGATCCCTTGGCCCTTTCCTTCAAGGACTTCTATCCTCCCCAGGCCTTTGTTTCTTCTGCTAAAGGTACAGTTCCTTTCAAGAGGTGACAGCACTGGGATCCAAACAGCGGGATGAAAAACTCAGCAGAGAGATTAGAGACCATTTTGCAAGACTGCCCTTCTCCTCAGGACCTCCTGGCTCAGTTCTTAGAAAACGGTGTCATATTTAGTCAGAGGCCGCACCCCCAGGAAGCATGGATGGGGATGAGGGCATAGGTGTCTCCAACCTCAGAGGCCCTTTGTGGGGTCAGGACGCAGAGTGGGAGGGAGACTGATGCAGGCCTGCCAGTCCCTGGCTTTTTGTCCGGGGCTAGAATAAAGAGGGGCCTTCAGCTGGTGGGCCGAGAGGCAGGAAGCAGCCTTCTTTGGAGCAGTTCTTCCATCCTTTGCTTTGAGAGCAGGTGGGCATGGGTGCAGGGGAGGCCAAGGCCATGCTCTTCCATCCAAGCCAGGACCAGCCAGCTGTGTGTGTGTGTGTGTGTGTGTGTAGCTGTGATGGAGAGAGGGTGCCTGCCTCTCCTCAAAAAGCAAAACGTCGGCCGGGCGCGGTGGCTCAAGCCTGTAATCCCAGCACTTTGGGAGGCCGAGACGGGCGGATCACGAGGTCAGGAGATCGAGACCATCCTGGCTAACACGGTGAAACCCCGTCTCTACTAAAAAATACAAAAAACTAGCCGGGCGAGGTGGCGGGCGCCTGTAGTCCCAGCTACTCGGGAGGCTGAGGCAGGAGAATGGCGTGAACCCGGGAGGTGGAGCTTGCAGTGAGCTGAGATCCGGCCGCTGCACTCCAGCATGGGAAAGAGAGCCAGACTCCGCCTCAAAAAAAAAAAAAAAAAAAAAAGCAAAATGTCCTTGCCCCCCAGGCCAGATGGAGAATGTTGTGCAGCAGGGAGAGGTCAAGGGGCCTTCCTGGGGGTCTGCAACGCTGCAGGCGCTGGGGATGCAGCCTCCACAACAGGCAGCCCTGCAGGCTGGGGGTGGCCTTGTGCTCTCACAATGGCCGCATTCTCCAGGCCACACACGCGGCATTCCCAAAGCTCCTGCTGTCTGGCCAAGAATAGCTGGGATTCCTGGAGAAGGAACCAGCTCCCCAGTCTCCCTGTCTTCAGCCTCCACCCATGCCAGCATTTATTTTAGCATCTGGTTTTCCAGGCTTCCCCCACCCTTCCACACCTGCTAGTGCCTCATATGCACAGCATTGACCTCAGCAAGCCAGGGCATCTAGGGGAGGGGAGAATGGTCTGGCAAGAGTTCAGCCCTCAGCTCCCCAGGGCCACTGTTGGCCCTGCCCGTTCATTTTCTTCTCTGCGGCGAGCAGAAGGGCATTTACCTTTGGATACAAATGTTTGTACTGTTCTGGGGTAGAGAGGGAAGAGGCTCCCTGCCCACACTTTTACCTCTGGCTTGAACCCCAGGAGGATCATCCCCACCCGGAGCCACCGTGCCCCACCTCAAAGCACTGACACTTTGATCAGAGGTTTTACTGAATGGTTTCAGGGAAAGAGGCAGGTTTGTCAAGAGGGATGAGGGAACCCGGAGGTTATTTTCTCTAGGCGATGCCTCTGCCCACCGGGCCAGAGCAGATCTGAAATACCCAAGAGGTGAAGGTGAGGCTGTGTGAGCCTACAGAGTCAGGTGTGCGGTGGCGCTGGTGCTGCGTGGGGCGGGGAGCCCTCGGTGGGCGCCGTTGACAGTGGGCTCTAGGTTATGCTGGGCTTTGCACTGGGGGCACTAGGTGATAGGTGGGAACCAACCACCAACAGTGGGCCTTCTTGCCGGATGGGGGCGCTCTGGACAGCAGTTGAGAAGGGGCGGTTCTGGGAATGTGTCAGAGAGGAGTCCGCGTTGGAAGAGAGAAGGTCGGTATGGAGTCTGGGACTAGGAAAGGATGGAGGGCACAAAGGCTGGGAGTGGGGGCGCTCAGGAGCTCCCAGCGGCCCCCGCCTTACCCAGATCCGGGTGATCCAGAACGCAGTGCGCCACATAGTCCGGGTGGCTGTGCAGACTCCTGCATTTCTTGCAGAAAAGGATTTCGCAGCCCACACAGCCCCCGCGGCGCGGCGGTCGTCGCCGGATCTCCAACACGCACGGCTCCTCCGGGAGGCTCCGCTTCCTG
>NW_012106364.1:572062-573418 GCF_000951045.1 Mandrillus leucophaeus
AAAAAAAAAAAAAAAAAAAAGTATTCAGGAAGGGGAAAGGAGAGGGCTTGCAGCTACATGGATGGGTAACTGAGAAGAGGTTGGACTTCATGGTGATGGTCTTGACTGTCCAAGCTAGGGTCAAGAGGACCTGTCCACCAGCCCCACCCTGCCTCCAGCCCCACTCACCATGCTTATCCATTCTTCCCAAGGCTGTGCCCTGCTTTCCCTGATCAGGGACTGGGATGTGAGAGGATGCCTAGAACCCAGAGAACTTTGTCTCATGTCTAGGGCCTCTATTGGATCACAAGGGGTGGGGCTAGAACCTCACCTGCCCATAAGGCTCTGCCCAGGAATAATTTCCTTTTCCAGAGCCTCCCAAAGCACTAACAACTCAGGTGTCTCCTACCTTCCCTCTTAGGAAGGCATTAAAGGGGAAGAGAGGACGGCTTTGGCCTCTAATAAACTGGATTCAAATCCCAGCTCTACCACATAAATATAAAAGTTATCTGATGTTCAGCATGGTATCTCTCTGACTTTCACTCTCTTCATCTGTAAGTCAGAGTAGTAGTACAGTACCAGGCTCTACCTGGCCTACAGGAAGCACTGAAAGCATTGCATTTGTTGGTATCATTATATTCTCTCCTCCTCCTCCTATCTTATCCTTACCCTTCTTCACCCCATACTCCCCACTTCTCCTATTTCCATTTCATTGCCTTAGTGCCAAGGAACACAAGGGAATAGATGCCAAGTCCAGTAGGAAGTAGGACTTGGGCACGAGGAGGGTATAGCTCCTGGATATTGTGTATTTGTGGGGGGCAGAGGCTGGGGAGGGAGTAAAATCATGGAGCTTCAGGAAAATCCTTTCCTTTCCTGGACTCGAAGTGGAGTATATTGGCACAGAGAGGAATGTGCAGATGGGCAATGGACAGATTCAGCTCTGGAAAGCCCTCTTGTCTATTGAGAAGAAGTTGCTGACCTCAAAGAGATCCCAGTCTGATAGTGATCTGCAATCCTCCATCCAAGTCTGAGAGTGGAGGGCGATGGAGTCCCTTCCTTTGGGCATCTTTTTTTTTTTTTTTTTTTTTTTTGAGAGGGAGGCTCGCTCTGTCGCCCAGACTGGAATGCAGTAGCGCGATCTCGGCTCACTGCAAGTTCCGCCTCCTGGGTTCACGCCATTCTCCTGCCTCAGCCTCCCGAGTAGCTGGGACTACAGGCGCCCGCCACCATGTCCAGCTAATTTTTTTGTCTTTTTTAGTAGAGACGGGGTTTCACTGTGTTAGCCAGGATGGTCTTGATCTTCTGACCTCGTGATCTGCCCGTCTCGGCCTCCCAAAGTGCTGGGATTACAGGCGTGAGCCACCACGCCCGGCCGCT
>NW_012106364.1:574473-575587 GCF_000951045.1 Mandrillus leucophaeus
AGGCAGGTGGATCACCTGAGGTCGGGAGTTCGAGACCAGCCTGACCAACATGGAGAAACCCTGTCTCTACTAAAAATACAAAATTAGCCAGGCATGGCAGTGCATGCCTGTAATCCCAGCTACTCAGGAGGCTGAGACAGGAGAATCACTTGAACCTGGGGCGGGCGTGGAGGTTGTGGTGAGCCGAGATCACGCCATTGCATTCCAGCCTGAGCAACAAGAGCGAAACTCCGTCTCAAAAAAGAAAAAAAAAAGAAGAAAAGAAAAAGAAACGTTTCTATCAATCCCAGTCCATCCTATTTAAAGAGCAAAGGAAATGCTCATAATTGGTGTTTTAGCCTTCTGGTTGTAAAAGGCCAGGCCTAGTACACAGCTAGAAAAGGGTTCCAGAGATGTTTCAGGAGGAAGGGGAGGAGGGAAAGGGGTTGAAAAGAAAGGGTTGGACATTGAGTGCTGCGCTTGGAATTTGGACTTTGCCTGTCAGCAGTGAGGAGCCACTGAACATTCTTGTAGAAGGACATGTTCCAAGCTATCTTTTAGGATGTTCCCTCTGACAAGACAGAGGGAGACCCCACCTAGGAGTCATTACAGTGGTCCAGGCCAGAAAAGACAAAGGCCTGAACACGAGCATGTGGAGATGATGAAGCAGATGTGAAGACTATTCTGGAGCCAGATGTAGTGGCTCACACCTGTAATCCCAGCACTTTGGGAGGCCAAGGCGGGAGGATCACTTGAGCCTGGGAGGTTGAGACTATGGTGAGCTATGATGATAACGCCACTGTACTCCAGCCTGGGTGACACAGCAGGACTGTTTCTAAAACAAACAAACAAACAAAAACAGGCCAGGCACGGTGGTTCATGCCTGTAATCCCAGGATTTTGGGAGGCCAAGGTGGGTGGATCACTTGAGGTCAGGAGTTCGCTACTAGCCTGGCCAACTACTAAAAATACAAAATACAAAAATTAGCTGGGTGCTGTGGCATGTTCCTGTGGTCTCAGCTACTCGGGAGCCCGAGGCACGAGAATCGCTTGAACCCGGAAGGCAGAGGCTGCAGTGAGCTGAGATCTCGCCACTGCACTCCAGTCTGGGTGACAGAGCAAGACTCTGTCTCCAA
>NW_012106364.1:576947-582517 GCF_000951045.1 Mandrillus leucophaeus
CCAGGATGGTCTTGATCTTCTGACCTCGTGATCTGCCCGTCTCGGCCTCCCAAAGTGCTGGGATTACAGGCGTGAGCCACCACGCCCGGCCGCTTTGGGCATCTTAATTTGGTGGAGGCAAGTTGATGGGCTGGAGAACAGAGAGCAGACCTGGCCCCAGGAATCTCCTAGTCACAAGGGGGCAACCCTATCAAGAACTGTGAAGGATCTGAAATGTTATCTTACTTGCAAGCTACCATGTTAACCAGTTGTAGTTTCATGGGTGCTGCCAGAAAACACGAGGCTCCGGGTCAGAGACAAAGGACTTTATTACTCGTGGCACAGCAACTTCGGCCTATTTGCCTCAGCTTCCCTTGCTTTAATGTCCGATGAGTGACACAGATGAGTGCCAGTGAATACTGGTATATGCAGAGGTTTGCATTACTAGGGAAATCCCAAGCTTTGGAAACCTGAATCTTTTTTGGGGGGGGGGGCCGGGAGGGACAGAGTCTCGCCGTCGTCCAGGCTGGAGTGCGGTGGTGCAATCTTGGCTCACTGCAACCTCCACCTCCTGGGTTCAAGCAATTTCCTGCCTCAGCCTCCCAAGTGGCTGGGACTACAGGCGCGTGTCACCACGCCTGGCTAATTTTTTGTATTTTTAGGAGAGACAGGGTTCCACTGTGTTAGCCAGAATGGTCTTGATCTCCTAACCTGGTGATCCGCCCGCCTCGGCCTCCCAAAGTGCTGGGATTACAGGCCTGAGCCACACTGTGCCCAGCCAAGAAACCTGAATCTTTTATAATGGGTAGTGAGCAAACCTGCTGTTTGCTCAGAAAGGAGGCACTACGTCTATTTTCCAAGATTGTTCACTTATACAAAAACCCTTGAAAAGTCAGGGTCTCTGCTTTCAAGACATGCATAAACACAAAAGGCCTAAGGAGAATTGTCTCCCAACAAGCTCATTCTCCTTAAATTTCCTGAAAGCATTTGTAGCCACCATGACTCTTGATTGCAAAATTCAAAAGCTCCCTCTGGTTGATTTAAAGAGAAAGAATAGCGAGAGCTCACAGAATGACCAAAAGACTTGAGAACTGGATAGGAATCAAGGAAGAATGGAGAATAAGAACATAGTCAAGATCGCATTACAGGAACAATTCACTTTGGAGGCCACTGCTGGGGGTCACCCATGGACGCTGGCACCATGAGCAATCTCAATGAGACACTCACTAAGATTTAATGCCCCTGGCAGGCACATCTAAACCAGTGAGCCTGTGCTATGGTCTTTAGGGAGCATCTCACCAAGACACCACAACAGAGTGTCCCCTGGCATGGTCATTCTTCTTATCCTGCTTCCCCAACCCTAATCTGCCCAGTAGCCATCCATCCTTAGGATGTGCATTCCCTCTTCCCAGGGCTATTTTGGGTTTTCTGGGACCTTCATAAAAAGTCAGATTTTCAAACAACCCATACTAGCATTAAAGCACACTAAAATTTATTTTATTATTATTATTTTTTTATTTTTGAGATAGAGTCTTGCTTTGTTGCCCAGGACGGAGTACAGTGGTGTGATCTCAGCTCGCTGCAACCTCTGCCTCCCAGGTTCAAGCAATTCTCCTGCCTCAACCTCCTGAGTAGCTGGGATTACAGGCGTGTGCCACCGTGTCCAGCTAATTTTTGGATTCTTCGTAGAGACGGGGTTTCACCCTGTTGGCGAGGCTAGTATTGAACTCCTGACCTCAAGTGATCTGCCTGCCTCGACCTCCCAAAGTGCTGGGATTACAGGTGTGAGCCACCGTGCCCAGCCAGCACACTAGAAATTGATCTCACAGAGGACTAGTACAGTCTTCATTGAAAACATGAGAGCAAGCAGGTAATCCCACTGGCCCCAGGAACATATGCATGCCTCCTGCACTCAGACATCAGCTTGGGAGACCTCTTGAGAGGGGCGAAACCGTCCTGGGAATGAGTGAAAACTCAGAATTGACTGAATCTCTGTCCAAAAGAGACTGTTTGAAACCAGAAGAGAATGGGCTATATTTTATTGGCAAGCTCAAGCATTATTTTCTGTTATTTATGGAAATCATACCTAAAGGACAAGACAAAGTCAGTTATCACAGGTAAAGCTACAATTTTTTCATATTAAATTTTAACTTTTGAAATTAATAGTATAAATAGCTCCTTAACTTCTAGTAGGTATAACACGGAAATGCAATATCAGTTTTGGCTGGGCCATAAATATAACTTAAGAGAAAATAATATCTAAGTGGGGCACAGTGAGGGGAACCCATAGTCCCAGCAACTCAGGAGGCTGAGATGGGAAAATCACTTGAGGCCAGGAATTTAAAGCTGCATTGCACAATAATTGTGCCTGTGAATAGCCACTGCACTCCAGCCTGGGCAACAGAGCAAGACCCCTGTCTCTTAAAAAAAAAATTATTAAGAACAATAATCCAGTAAGATAGTATGTAAGTGCTACTTGATTGGGAATATTTGTAACAACATCTTACATTTGTATAGAGAAAAGGAATGGGGCCTCCTAAACTTACAGCATCACGTCAGTGAAGATGTAACTGGCTAGTAAAATCCATAATGCCTAACTAATAATAGCTCAAACTTTATAAAATGTATTAATTTACTTAGTAAGGGGCTCCAGGATTGGTTCAGTGTCTTGCTGGAGTTATTAAGGGCCCTGCTTATTCTCACCTTTCCTCTTTGCCTTCTTTGTCTCCTCTTGGTTACAAAATGGCTGCTGCAGATCCGGGCACTGCGGCTTCATGCAGCTATGACCAAAGCAGGAAGAAAAGGAATGGCAGAGACTTCTCAGAAACTCTCTAACAGACTTCTCTTTGAATCTCATTGGCCAGAACTGGGGCACAAACCCATTCCTGAACCAACTTATGGCAAAAAGAGGGTTGTCAAGATTGTCCTAGACCAGTTGTAACCGGTACCTTTGATCAAGTGGGACTCATGGAGTATAGTTATAAAACAATTTCATTTTTGTCTCCTACAGTTTTTTTATTTTATTTTATTTATTTATTTTGAGACAGAGTCTCCCTCTGTTGCCCAGGCTGGAATGCAGTGGCTAATTCTCCTGCCTCCTCCTGAGTAGCTGGGATTACAGGTGCCCGCCACCAAACCTAGCTAGTTTTTATATTTTTAGTAGAGACAGGATTTCACCATGTTGTCCAGGCTGTTCTCGAACTCCTGACCTCAAATGATCTGCCCGCCTTGGCTTCCTAAAGTGCTGGGATGACAAGCATGAGTCACCGCGTCCAGCCCAGTCTTTTTAAACATGCTCAAGGGAGGAAAATACTTCTTCCCTTGTCCCTGGAGAACTACTCAGACAGGCCCTATGACTTATTCTGAGTCCTCTTAGGAAATAGAAAACCCTGAGGCTTGCCACAGCCAGTGACCTGCAAATAGGATGGTGTGGGAGGCCGAAGACATGGTCCCTCTACCCTCTTTCCCAGCCTGTCTTTTCTCCTCAGCTGCCCAGCTACTGGTCTCTGTCTTTCCCTGCCCCAATCCATGCAATTCCTTGGATACAGGCTACACTGAATTCTGGGGTCCCTTATGCCCTCTGTAATCCTTAGGAGTCTAATCAGGAACCAACCAGATGATGATCCACTTCCAGCTTCCTATCCACTGAGGCCGGTCCACTTTCCAGGAGGGTCCATTGAATGTTTTGTGTTTGTTTTGAGATGGAGCCCGGCCTATCTTGCTATTAATTAAGGTGTTCTCCGCTGGGCACAGTGGCTCAAGCCTGTAATCCCAGCACTTTGGGAGGCCAAGGTGGGCAGATCACTTGAGCTCAGGAGTTCGAGACCACCCTGGCCAACATGGCAAAACCCTGTCTCTACTAAAAATACAAAATTAGCCGGGCGTGGTGGTGTACCTGTAATCTCAGCTAGTCAGGAGGCTGAGGCAGGAGAATTGCTTGAACCCGAGAGGCAGAGGTTGCAATGAGCCAAGATCATTCCTCTGCACTCCAGCCTGGGTGACAGAGTGAGGCTCTGTTTAAAAAAAAAAAAAAAAAAAGAGGAACCTGGTCTGTTCTGTCCTCTCTGTTCCACTTCACTGCAGCCTGAGGACAAAGTTCTGGGAGGTCGGCATTGACTATGTAGGTAACAACAATGGCCTAAAGAAGCAGCAAGAAAGGAAGCAAATGCCTGGAAAACTTCGTGGAGCAGAGCCACTTGCCTACTTTGGATCATCTGTCTCTAAGAGAGAGAAATAAACTTTTCTCTTGTGTGAGCCACTGTTTTCAGTGGCCTTTTTGTTATATCTAGCAGCTTAGCTTGGCCCTAACTAATAAAGGAAGATACGTGACTGCCTCTATTGCAGAAGGGCTTTCCCTGTGTAATAGGAATGCATCCCCCAAATCTTCGCCATCTGATTGGGAAAAGAACCTGGCCCTATAGCTCCAATTTTAAAAGCCCAGGGAAGGGCTGTTTGGACTAGCTGAGTCCCATGCTTACCTCCTAGATTAGTGGCTCTCAGTGGGGAGGCAGAGGGACATTGCCCCCCAGGGACATTGTCCCCCAGAAGACATTGCCAAATGTTAATGTCTGGAGACATTTTCGGTTGTTTTAATGGGGGCAGGGGGCCAGGCATGGTGGCTCATGCCTGTAATCCTAGCACTTTGGGAGGTCAAGGTGGGTGGATTGCCTGAGCTCAGGAGTTTGAGACCAGCCTGGGGACATGGTGGAACCCCATCTGTACTAAAATACAAAAAAATTAGCCAGGCGTGGTGGTGTGCGCCTGTAATCCCAGCTACTCAGGAGTCTGAAAGAGGAGAATCACTTGAACCCGGAAGGCGGAGGTTGCAGTGAGCCAAGATTGTGCCATGGCACTCCAGCCTAGGCAACAGAACGAGACTCCGTCTCAAAACATTAAAAATAAAAATAATAATGGGGGCAGGGGTGCCACTGGCTTTTGGTGGGTAGTGGCCAGGGATGCTGCTAAATGTCCTACAATGCCCAGGACAACCTCCACAGCAAAAGAATTATTTCACCTAAGATGTTAATAGTGCCAAGGTCAAGGAACCCTATTTTGGACCAATCCTATTAACTTTTCAAGGTTACATGGAATGTGACTACTTGTCATCACCTCCATAGGCACCACTTGGTTTAAGACACCCTTGCTGTGCCTTGGATGACTGCAGTAGCCTAACTGTCCCCCTGATTCTGCACTTGCCCCTGCAGTTCTTCACACAGCAACCTGAATCAGAGCATGTCCCTACTCTTCTCAAAACACTCCAGGGCACTTCTCATTTCACTCAGAGAAAAAGTCAGACTCTTCAGAGTCACCTATAAGGCCCTGCATGATCTAGGACCTCGTTTCCTAGACTCTTATCCTATATACTCTACCTTTCTTTGGGATTCTTCTACCTTTCTTCTCCTTTTACTCTTTTTCTCCTTCTTCTTCTTCATCAACAGGATCTCACTCTGTTGTGGTGCAGTCATAGCTCACTACAACTTCAACCTCCTGGGCTCAAGCAATTCTCCTGCAAACCTCCCATGTAGCTGGGACCACAGGTGTTTGCCAACCATGCCTGGCTAACTTTTTTTGTTTTTGGGGTTTTTTTTTTT
>NW_012106364.1:584492-586386 GCF_000951045.1 Mandrillus leucophaeus
GTTAGCCAGGATGGTCTCGATCTCCTGACCTCGTGATCCGCCCGTCTTGGCCTCCCAAAGTGCTGGGATTACAGGCTTGAGCCACCGCACCCGGCCAATGGTCTGACACTTTCACATACATTATTCCTTTATCCCTCACAACACACCAAAGAGGTAAACATTATTGTCCCCATTTTACGGTTGAGAAACTAAGGCACAGAGAGGCTAGGTAGTATATGATGGTCACACAGGATTTAAGGCTAAACTCATGAGTGTCGTGCTCTATTGCTATGTCTGTTTCATTCCCATTCTCCTGTACTCACTAAACACCAAGGGGTATGGCAACTCGTACCCCTGCTTTCCCTGCACTCCCCCAAAGTTCCCACTTGGTCAGCCCTGTGAGAGAAACCAGCCCCAGCCTCTCCTCCCTCTCCCTCTGTTCTGCAGGGCAGTCCTTGCCTGCTGGGAAGGGTTAACAAGGAGTGTTTGTAGCAGCCGCGGTCTCCAAGGAGAGGGGAGGAAAGCAGAGTGGGGAGGCCAGCAGCCACCCCAGGCTCCGTGGCCGCAGCCAGCAGAGGGTAGGAGGCAGCCAGCTTGATCTGTCCAGCCCTGGGGGAAGAAAGGAGTGTCCTCACCTCCACCCGGCCTGAGAAGGGTGAACTCTGAGTGGACTGGGCAGCCTGAGAGCAAGGTCGCTGCAGGGCCACCAGGGAAAGCTGTGGCAAGGACTGAGGAATGTGGGGGAGCAGGGGCTGGGCCTGGCCTGGTGGCTGAAGCCAGTGGCAAGTAGCAGCGTTGGAAGTCCGGGGCTCTCAGCGAATACAGGGGAACCTCGGAATCAGGGAGAACCCAGCCGAAACCCAGCAGCGGTGGGAGGAGAGAGGTGGCAGTGGGAGGGGGGAGGTGTCCACCTCCTCCGCTGCTGGGGTCCAGCCATGTCCCAGCCTGCGGGAGGCAGGAGGAGGCCCGGGACCCTAGAGCCACCTGTGTGCAGTATCCGGCCTTTCAAGTCCAGCGAGCAGTACCTGGAGGCCATGAAGGAAGACCTGGCTGAATGGCTTCGCGACCTCTATGGGCTGGACATCGACTCGACCAACTTCCTGCAGGTGCTGGAGACGGGCCTGGTGCTGTGCCGGCATGCCAACGCTGTCACTGACGCTGCCCTGGCCTTCCTGGCTGAGGCACCTGCCCGAGCCCAGAAGATTCCCATGCCCCGGGTCGGGGTTTCCTGCAATGGGGCCGCCCAGCCAGGTTCCTTCCAGGCCAGGGACAACGTCTCCAACTTCATCCAGTGGTGTCGAAAGGAGATGGGCATCCAAGGTAACCACGCTGCACCCCCTTCCCCATCCCAGATGCTTATATTGGGGGGTATTCATCTTTTCTCAAATGCACAGGCTAGGTCTGGGGGGCAGGATCCTGGGTCCTCATTCTAGATTTGCCTTGAACCACCTTTTTTTTCATGCCTCAATCTCCCCACTTCATAGTAAATTCTCAATAAATAAATATGTTGATGATTGATAAATGCTGATGATTACTTCAGTAAGCATATATCAAGCACCTGTTCTGTGCTGAGCACTTTGCTGGGCGCCAAGGACACAGAGGAAAGAGACCCAGCGCCCAGTGAATTCATGGTCTAGCAAGAGAGGCAGAAGGCCAGGCGCGGTGGCTCACGCCTGTAATCCCAACACTTTCGGAAGCTGAGATGGGTGGATCACCTGAGGTCAGGAGTTCAAGACCAGGCCGGCCTAACATGGCAAAATCCTGTCTCTACTAAAAATATAAAAATTAGCTGGGCATGGTGGCAGGCTGAGATAGGAGAATTGCCTGAACCCAGGAGGCAGAGGTTGCAGTGAGCTGAGATGGCGCCACTGCACTCCAACCTGGGTGACAGAGGGAGAGTCTGTCTCAAAAAAAA
>NW_012106364.1:586951-601583 GCF_000951045.1 Mandrillus leucophaeus
GCTGGCCTGAGTCTCGAGGAATAAATATAATTTTGTAGGAAGGAAATTCTAAGCAGGGGGGACGACAGGGGCAAAGGCGCAGAAAAAGCAGTGTGTGAATGACTGGGGGGAGCCTGGTGGGGAGGGCACAGGGCTAGGATGAGGAGAGAACACAGGAGGAGACAGATGGGATGACGCCAGGGAGGGGCACCGTCATGCTGGGGCTTGTAGAGTTCAGGGAGTGACATGTCAGGATCCTTCATCTCCTTGGCCTCGAAACCAGGAATGGGATAAGACTGGATGCTGCGCCATCCTCCTGGCAAAGGTGGCAGGGGTGAGACTGGGGAAAGGGTGCGGCCTGGGCTACTGGCTGGTGGCTGGGCACTGAGGAGCAGAATTGGAAGGTTAGTAGAAGCTAGTGCTTTAAGGAATGCTTGCATGTGCGGAACATTGTGAATGGTTAACAACTGTTAGCATATCCAATCTTTACAACAACCCCATGAAACAGACTACATCCCCATTTTACAGAAGAGGAAACTGAGGCTCAGGGTCTAGCTCAAGGTCATGCGGTTGGTAGTGAGTCAGGACTCCAGCCTTAGTGGTTGGCTCCAGAGCATGTCCTCAGTGTGCCTGGTTGGGCCTGGGTGGGAGCTGAGTTTGAGATGCCTGGCAGAGATTGGAGGGGAGAGGCGTGGGTGGAAAGTGGAACAAACCGCTTCCTGCTCCTGGACCCACCCAGGCAAACTGAGTGGGGAGAGGGGAAGGTGGAGTTCATCCTTCTCTCACTCACACTCACAGCCAGTCTCCAGGTGCCTTTGCTTTGCTGTCACCTCTTCCCACCCGCAGCCTGTCCTGTGAGATGGGCCACATGTCTGTACCCAGCACCTGAGCAATTCCGCCCAGACCCCTCCTAGGGGGCTGACTTGACCCCAAGATTCTGAGACCCAAACCACTCCCCATGTGACGTGTCAGGATCCTTGCTGCCCCAGACCGGGGATGACCCCAGGGCTTTCCTCCCCGCTCGCCCCTGCCCGGAGGCTCAGGTCCTCCGGGGGCTCACGCTGCTTCTACCCTTTTCTCCCCACCTCCACTCCAGAGGTGCTGATGTTCGAGACGGAAGACTTGGTGCAGCGCAAGAACGTGAAGAACGTGGTGCTGTGTTTGCTGGAGCTGGGCCGCCGGGCGTGGCGCTTTGGCGTTGCGGCGCCCACCCTCGTGCAGCTGGAGGAGGAGATCGAGGAGGAGGTGCGGAGGGAACTGGCCCTGCCTCCGCCCGACCCCTTGCCGCCAGCGCCCCCCAGGCGCCAGCCCTGCCACTTCCGGAACCTGGACCAGATGGTGAGGGGCTCTGCACACGCCCTCAGGGCCCCCTTCCCTTTGTCCTTCGTGCTCCTCTCCCCAATCCCACTCCAGCCCCCTCTAATCCACCCGCTTCTTGAGCTCCACTGTCCGCCCTGACACGAATTCACTGTGTGGCCTTAAGGCACGGTTCCACTCTGAGCCTCAACCCTAACCACCCGTAGTAATTAATGGCCATGTCATTTCTCAAGCATTCTTACCAGCCCAGCACTGGATGCCCCTCTCATTTAACCTCTGCTGCCACAGTTTTCAAGAACACCGACAGTGGCACTCTCTGAGACACCTTGGTTCAAGTCTTAGTTCCACTGCTTTGCAGCTTGCCTGACTTTGGGCAAATTATTTAACCTCTCTGTGTCTGGCTTCCCTTATCTGCAGCATGAGGACAGTAACAGCACCTACCTTCATTTAAACGAACCAGCACATACAAAGTGCTTGGAACAGGGTCTGCACAGAGGGTCGCTTCACAGCAGTTAGTTCTGTGTGGTTAACCCCTGGGGGAAATGGAGCTCAGGCAGGTTTCTTAATGAAAAGCCTATGATGCGGTGGATGCAGGGCACTGACCCCAGCCTGTCAGATCCCACAGTCCCCCCGTGACACTCCGCTGCTTCCATCAGCTGACCCATGAGGGCTCTGGACCTCATGGTAGGTAGGTCCATGGGTGACCACCCAGCTCTCGTTCTCACTGGGTCATTTACAGCCTTATCCACTCCCTCTTTGCTTCTCAGCCCGCAGCCCTGACCTCAGCAGAAACCTCAGGGGTGACTGTGGGGGCAGGTAGGCCCCCCATTTTGACCCAGAGTGGGGAAAAGAGAGGGCTGAGTTCACCACCCGCCCGCAGGTGCAGAACCTTGTGAGCCACTGCACGTGCCCGGTGCAGTTCTCCATGGTCAAAGTGTCTGAGGGGAAGTACCGTGTGGGTGACTCCAACACCCTCATCTTCATCCGGGTAAGTCCAGGCTGGGGGTCAAGGGACCCCCAGAATAGGGTTTCTTGGCCAGGCTTGGGACAATGACAGTAAGTCCCCCAGAATATGGGACTTTGCCCAGGCTTAATGGCAATGACAGTAAGTCATCATTCACCCCAAGCCATCAGGCCTTGGAGCTCTCCTTCTCTCCCTGGGGGAATTCCAGGAGATCCCTGGCAAAGGTGACAAGACTATCTCTTCCTCCCATCAGGGCAGCCAGAGCCACCACCCTCCCTCCTCTCCGCCACCATGGCCCAGTCTAGAGCGTGTTCTCAGGCGGAGTGGGGTATGGAGAAGGGTGCTCACACTTTTCCATTCCACTCCACCCACAGGCTTGATTAGAGGAAGCGGCTTGAGAACCCCAAGTTTGGTTTCGGTGCGTGGCCCCAGACACACAGACCCCGTAATTCCACCCCCACCACTTGCCTGGGGGTACATTCAGCAGTGAGTAGCAGCACAGGTCTGAAATGTGCCTTCCACCCCAATACCTGGCCTCACCAGAAACGATCTGTACCCACGGGTGTGGCTAGCAGCTCGGGTCATGGCCCAGCCCTTTCCTGGGGCACAGGCCACATCTGGGAGCAGAGCCAGCCTTCTGGGCCCTCCCCTAGACCTGAGGCAACAGTCCTGTGATGCAGATAGGGGCAAGAACTTGTGGCCCCACTTTCCAAGACAGGAAGCTGAAGCTTGAAGAGACATGTGACTTGCCTGAGGGTGGAGTGGGATCAGGACTCCCATGGGCTCTCCCACACAGGCCACAGAGGCAAAGCCAGTGGCATTAGGGTCCCATTTTGGACACAGGCATGTGTAGATGCAAAACCGTTTACAGCGAAAGGAGCGCTCTGGGGGCAGCCTCTGCAATGCTTTTGGGATCCCTTGTCCAGCTGTGGGACAGCTTTCAGCCTGGCCCCCACCCTTGACCTCATGTGTTATCTGATGCCAGTCATGGAGGAGGAGATTTGGGCTGCCTTTTTACGGCACACACATACATCTATGTGTGGATGAGTACCTGGATGAGAGCATCCCCGAGTGGGTGCCGGAAGCCCGCAAGCTGGTCCAGGAAGAGAGGCTGCCCTCCACCCTGCCCTCAACCTCACCCTTGCCCCCTCAGATCCTCCGGAACAATGTGATGGTACGTGTAGGGGGCGGCTGGGACACGCTGGGCCATTATCTGGACAAACATGACCCCTGCCGCTGCACATCCCTCTGTGAGTCCCCTGAGGGTCCTCTCCCTGCGGGGTTGGTTGAAAAGGCGTAACTCTGGGTTGGGAGGCTGGAGGCAGAGGTGGGAGGTATGTCTGATCTCCAGGGGGAAGAGGTTTGTGGGGAGGCTGGAGGAAGGAAGGCAGTAGTTGGGCACAGTACAGTACTAAATGTCACCACAAGATGGTGTGCAACACACGCAGAAGCAGCATTTGGCCAGGGTGCATTTTGGCAGAGCTTAGGTCTGGCTCTGGGATCCACAGTGTTGGTACCAAGTGTGACTTGGAAGGTCTTTAGTTCTTCCATAATCTCCATCAATGCCTCCAGCCACTCCAAATAAGCACACGCTCTAAGGGAAAGTTGTGTACCTGCACTACAAACATAGCTTTAAACAAATCCCCCAGCTGGGTCCCCAAGCCCCTCCTGTAAAGAAACTCTGGTGTGGCCACTGTAGGTCCCACTGTTTTTAGTGTGGGGTGTGGGGCATGGGACCACTGGGGGAGGAACAATGGGCCCCATCAGCAGGAATTGAACTCTTCTCTCCTCTCCTTTCTCCGGGGCACTGTTGGTAGCACACAAGCCAGGCAACTTCCTGAAGCCCCCGGCCCCACCAGTGCAGCACGAAGTAAGGGTACAGGATGGACCCTCACAGACCCAGCCTACGATGACCATCAGCCGCTCACAGAGCCCGCCACCCCCCGTGGACTGGAAGACATATGCCTCTTCAGGCCGAAGGCTGAGGTCCCCCACCCCATCCTCCCCCAGACCCCGCAGGGAATGGGGAGCAGGGATGGGGGCGTCCAGAGAGATGGCACCATTCCTGAGGTATGGGGAAGAGATAGGGAAGGGGCTCTTTTTCCTTTGGAGTGCACATTCTCAGAGGCCACCACACTCCAAGATAAGAGGAGCAGATCCCCAGCAGTGACTCTATCCCGAGACCACAGGTGTTTGGAACCAGAAGCACACCCAGTACCTTTGGGATAATGTGGTTACTTCATATGCCTTCCCATTTCACAGATGAGGCTCAGAAATGGAACAGACTTACTCAAGGTTTCCTACCATTTCACGGTAGAGCACAGACTAAGACAACCCATGCACTCCCCTCTGTCTCTCCACTGCCCTGCAACTGGTCTGGGGCCATCCCTCGAAGGATCTGAAGTCACCTCAGGCCAGGATCAGGCTTCCTTCTATCTGCTACACAAGGAACAAGGGCACATAGACTTAGGCAGTGACTGTCATAAGGAGGATTTCAAGGCAGTCAGGGAGGAGAGGGAGCATAGGTTTCATTCAGCGTGAAGTCGAGCCCCCTGGGTGTTCTCACTGGGGAAAGGCCGTCACTTCCCAGAGCCAGGGACCACACTAGATGACCCTGCCGGCCTGAGGAGTCTCCCTTTGCAGCCTTGTGATTCTCCCTTTCAGGTGCCAGGAGAGGCCTCTCACCCCATCTTGGAGGCAGCCGACAGCTGGGGACAGCCCACCCAGCCCCCAGTCCTCGTCTTCCCAAAAGGGCCGAGACCCACAGTGCACCTTGTCAGGAAAGAGGGAGGATAGATACCCCCCTGGACTCCCCAGGGGAAGGATTCCCACATCTTGGGTTCATGAAAAAACAGACAGCCCGGGAACTGATGCCCGGAACCCCACCCCACAAAGACTCCGAGACATTGAGGCCACCACCAAAGGGATATCAGCAAGAGGACTATCTCCCCTGCCTCGTTCCTGTAGCCCAGCCGAGCAACTGGGCCTCAGGCTGCCACTCCAGGATAAGGCCAAGGGTGCGTTCTTCCAGTTCAGGGAGCCAGAGTCTGTCTGTTCTCCAACCCCTGTCCAAGACCTAACCAAGACCCCCATCCGGCTGCCCTCTCCTCACCCCCCGACACCAGGAAGGAGCTTTCCTGGTGCTACAAGTAGAAGTCCCGGGACAGAACTTGGGAGAGACCCCATTCCACTAAGGGCCGTCACTGCGGACCTGGCTGGGTCCACGCATGGGGACTGCTCTGTGAAAGTGAGGCAGGAGGGCCAGCAGTTGGACATCCAGCTCATGGCAGAGGCCAAAGTGTCCCAGGACCTGGGCCCACAGGAGCAGGAGGGGCAGTACACACCTCTGCCCCTGGGCAGGAACAAGGAGCAAGCCATCTACTGTAGCCTTGAAGAGGAGATTTTGGGCAACATGAAGCTGCTAGAAGTCGGGAGTGCCTGTCTGCAGGGCACAAGGTCTGGGGTCATCCCTCGCAGTGGGGTCTATGTCCCCAGCCTGGGTGGGCGGTGGCCTGAGCCTGGGGGTCCTTATGACAAAGTCATCCAAGAACTGGCTCAGGGCCCCCCACCCCTCCTTAAAGTGGACCTGGAAGCCTGGAAGGCAGCCCCGACTGGCTCCCCTAAGCCAGCTGTTACCCCAGGACCGGGAAGCCTCAAAGGGAAGTTGGGAGCCATACAGAGTGGGCCCAGCACAAAGGCAAGCCTGAGTGCCAAGGGCACCCACATGAGGAAGGCCCCACCTCAGGGAGGGCAGGACTGCTCGGCCCCTACTGCGTCTGCCAGCCCGGAGGCCCCCACACCTTTGCCCTTGGACCCCAACTCTGACAAAGTCAAGGCATGTCTAAGTGAGGGCAGGAGAACTCTCCGGAAGCCCAAGAAGGTCCCGTCCATCTACAAGCTGAAGCTGAGACCCAGGATCCGGCCCCGAAGAGACCACAGGCCTGAGAAGCAGCCTTCACGAATCCCCAAGCCACTGGCCTATGTCTGCCTGGGTCCAGCCAGGCCGCCCCGCAGGGACAGACTGTTGAGAGCTGTGCTGGGCAGCAAGGGAGGGGAGGCATCCCGGGTGGACGGAGCTTCAGTAGGTGAGGAGGAGGAGGAAGGAAAGGAGAAAGAGCCAGCCGCTCCATTGGAGAGCAGGCCCCAGACTCCAGAGGACCTGCGACCTCACTGGCTTGATCAAGCTCCACTTCCACCTGAGGAGGAGTCCTGGGTCTGAGGCACATGAACGTGTCGGGGAGGAGGGAAGTAAAAAGAATGGCCATGTATACACTGGATTCACAGCTGCGGGAACAGAAGGGACGTTCCCTCATCTCCACACAGGGCCTTGGGCAGGAGTGGGTCAGAAGACAAATATAGACTCCATCTGCTCATCTGAGCAAAGGGGCAACCCACTGCTCTCACTCCAACTCCAGAGGTAGGCCGGGGCAGTGAGACCATCCTATATCTCATGACTCTCCCTCAGAACATCTCCCCACACTCCTGGCCTCTGGCCCCTGGCCATGCCCACCTGTTTCCATAACTCCCCTAAGTTATTAAACGCATGTGATTCTACCTTGAGCCCCAGCTTCTTTTTTTTAAAGTTTAGAAACAGAGTCTTGCTCTGTCACCCAGGCTGGAGTGCAGTGGCACTCTCATGGTTCACTGCAGCCTCAAACTCCCAGGCTTCAAGTGATCCTCTCACCTCAGTTTCCCAAGTAGTTGGGACTACAGGTAGGTGCCATGACACCTGGCTAATTTTATTTTATTTTATTTTTTAGAGATGGGGCCTTACTATGTTGTCCAGGCTGACCTCAAGCGATCTTCCTGCCTTGGCTTCCCAAAGCACTGGGATTAAAGATGTGAACAACTGAGCCCACCTCCCCCTTCCCCCTAGCTTCTTGAGCCCCTCTAGGACTGTGGTGGTGCGGGGAGGTATAGCTTCAGATGTTATCCCACTGCAGGAGATGGGGACTAGGAGGAAGGAGTTGGTGGTGAGAGAGGCTTCCTCTTTTGAGGCTCAGCCAATCTTTACAGGCAGCCCCATCTTTCCTGGAAGTGGCTGGTGGGTCAGCACCACGGACAGAGACATCCTGCCCTCAACACACACGCTCCTGGAAGGCACCCTTGCCCAAGACTTCAAAGCTTTGCTCTGGAGTTTGGGTCCTGAGATCACTCAGGGACAAGACGGGTGGCTGAAAGTGTTCCTAACACATCTACATCCAAGAAGTTATGACTGAGAGGCTGCAAAGTCTCAGCCTTGAGTGGGAAGGACGAGACGCAGACGGAGAAGCTGGGATTCAGTCCCATTATGGAAATTTTCCAGACTGGCAGGGGAGAAGTTCTGCTTCCCTTCTGAATGGTTTGAATTAGTTGGAGGGTTTGGGGTTAGGTGGAAAGGTGATACGTCCCAAACTCTTCACCAGTGGTCTCCCTGTTGACCTGGGCTTTGGGACTGGGGGCCACCTCACCACCTTCACCCTCCTTCCACACGGAGCTCAGCAGGCAAGCCCTGTGGGGATCCCTCCCCTCCTACCATGAGGAACGGAGCCAACACCTTGGTACAGAAACGAGGGAAAACACTCCCTGATTTTTAATCTGACTTCGGATAACAGCTCAATGGGCGTCACACACACTTCCAGACCCTGTGGTGGGAAACCCTGGGAGGGGGTGGGAGGGGAAGGACAGAGACTCAGAATGGGGGTGGAGGGACCTGAAATCCAAGACCTGGGTTGAAGTGGAGGCGGGAGGGGGCCTGTCAGAGGATACATTCCAATGGCTCCCACAGGGGAGCAGCCAGAGGCCTGGGCCCCCTCCCCCCACCTCAGGTGCCTCAGAGTTGGGGGTGATGGGGCATGTGAGATGCTGCCATCCCTCATCCCCTCCCTCTGGTGAACCAGGAGACAGGGGTGCAGGAGACTAAGGGGCAGGCCCTCTTTGTTACCCTCCCAGCCACTCTAAGGTGTGGGGAAGGGGAGCCACCTCCTCTGTGTCAGAGGGAGGCTCACAGAGGGCAGGTCACTTGCCCGAAGTCCTGCAGCACAGCAGGGACTAGAACGCAGGAACACTAGACTGCCCAAGGTCAAGGCGGTTGCTGTGGGGCTATGCTACCCCCACTTGGTGGACAGAGTGGGAATCAGCCGGGGAAGCAGAATCATAGATTCCCCCTACAATGGATGTTGGTGATAAATTCCCCACCCACGACCCTTCCCCCAGACTCCGCTCCATCACCACTCTGGGCTACCTGATTTCCTAGTCTATATGCTGCAGCCTTGGCTAAGTTGGCCAACGTGGAGTTGTCCTCTCTGCCCGTCTTATAACAAGGGACCCTGCTGTCCTCCCACCAGGCCAGGGCTGAGGGCTCAGCCTCAAGGACAGCTTTCTTTGGTCAGGGGGCAGGGGACAGGGCACCACTTCTCCCTCCCTCCAATTCCCGCATCAATCCCTTATGCCATTCCTAGAATCTTCACTATTATTGTTATTTCTAAATCGGTACAAAACTGACAGTGATCAGCTCCGGTGACGAGAGGTAGAAACCCGGCCAGGCAGCCGGAGAAAATGGGGCGGAGTGAGTTAGGGCATAGGGCTGACTGGTGTTGGGACAAAAGGGTGTCAGATCCTGAGGGCCTCCATCTGGGGCCGGCGGGGGGAAGATGCAGGTGTGTCTCCCCCAAGCACAGGGGTCCCCACCATTCTTTCCCTGGCTCTGTTCTTCCCCAGATTAATCAGGATAGTCTGAGATCTGAGGCAGGCAGAGTCTGGGGTAGTCAGATGGGGTTGAGACGGGGCAACAGAATCTTCACTGGGACAACCTGACCCCCTTCTGGGCACCATCCTGTCCGTGACCAGACCCCAGAACCTAATATTCCCCAGTCTGACAGACCAGATTGCAGTATGCAGGAGGTAATAGAAGACTGGAACCTGGCATCATGGAAAAGAAACTATCCTTTGGGGGATTCCCTTTCCACACTCTGTCCAAAAAAAAAAAAAAAAAAAAGTTTTAACCCAGGGGGTGATCTGGCTTTGGGGTCAGGAAGAGTGAGGGGCACCTGGCAGGGACGGACCATCGAGTTAAGGCTGGAAGGTAGGTTGTTGTGTCTCTGGGGGCTGCTGGGCGGGGAGGTCTCCCTGGAAGCTGGAGAGCTCAACCTTCTCCCCTCACTGATCTGGGACCTCAGCCCCCGGACCCCTTGATGGTGGTCTTTGGGCCACCCGCATCTCTGCCCTGTGCCGGTGGTGCTGACAGTCAGAAGGCCTGGCCTCACAAAGAAGCTGCCAGGATCTGCGACAAGGGGGTGGACGAAATGAGAGCCCTGTGAGCGGAGCTAGGGGGGACTGGAGGGTGGGTGAGACAGGTAAGGACCAACAGACGCTTGGGTGGGCGGGCATGGGAAAGGAAGACACCCGGCAAAGACAGACACATTCTGGAAAAGACAGGTGGGGGCCCGGCCAAGGCGGCACCTCGCCACCCCCACCCTCCATTGCACGCTCACCCCCATCCCAAAAGGCTGTGGCACCCCCGCGGGTCGGGCCGGGCACTGCACTAAATACAGCACTGAAGACGGCTGTCCCAGGAAGCCACGGGGGCAAGGGGCAGGGCTTAGCAGTTACTGGGGGCTCCCTCTCGCGCTTTGCTTCTCACCGGGAGATGCGTGGCTGCAGGGGCCTCAGGCCGGGACCGTCACAGTTCCATTTCCCGCCCGCTCCCCGCCCCAGCCCCGCAGTACAGCCCCACCCTCCGCCCGGCCAGTGCCGGTGCAGCCCGAGGGGCGCGCAGGTGTCACATGATGGCGCAGCGGTTTCGGCGCAGCGCGCCCTGGAAGCGCAGGGCAGCGTGCACGTGCTTGCACCGGGCGCAGCCGACGCTCTTGAGCAGCTCGCTAAAGAGCAGCAGGATGTGCCAGTTGTACTTGGCCGAGCATTCCACGTAGCCGCACTTCCACGTCTTGCGCACCAGGTGCGACACGTTCCAGCGCGGGAGCACGCGTCCACGCTGCAGGTCCCGCTTGTTGCCCACGATGATGATGGGCGTCTCTGAGGTGCCGATCACCCTGCGGGGCGAGGCAGGAAGCTCAGAACTCTGTCAGTCTCACAACCGCTGTACTCCCAGCAGGGCAGGCTGTGCCTGGCCAATACTACCACCACCGTATGTTCTGCTCCAGGCGCAGCCCTAAGCCCTGGAGGTGTTATAGTCTCTGATAAGCACAACTGATCTAAAAGATGAGTTCTACTGTTATCCCCATTTTACAGATGAGGACATAGGCTTAAATGTTTACTGGCTTCAAGTCATGCAGCTGAGTGGCCCTGGAAGTCTTGTTCCAGAAGTCCCAGTTCTTAACTACTGCACTACTCTAGCCACCCCCACAGCCAGGGTCCCCACATGAGTTAACAGAAATGGGGACAGCACAATGTATGCATGTTTGAGTGTATGTGTGGGAATCTTAGAACACATATACCTCTGGCTCTGTCCCTATACTGTCCCCTTTTCACAGGGACTGGCTAGCACTGGGTCATCCACAGAAGTGGCAATGGACTGTGTTCCAGCCTCTCACCTCGTCTCCAGGATCTGCTGGCGGATGGTCTTGACGTACTCAAAGCTGTCAAAGCAGCAGATGTCGTAGACCAGGATGTAGGCGTGGACGCTCCGGAGTCCCCTGCAGCAGGCGTCTGCCCACTCCTGCAATATCCCCAGCCAGTACCAAGGTCAGAGCAGCCATGAGGGCTCCCCTAGCCCCCAGACATCTCCCATCAGAGGGGCAGTGCTCTCACCTGCCACTGCACCTGAAGCCTTCCATACCTGCTCATCCCCAGGAGACCAGGCCCAGGGAGAATGGAGGAGCTGTAGCCTCCCCATTCCCAAGCCAGGATGGAGCAGGTCACATTGTTTGACCTTTGTGCACATCTGGAACTTAGTTCTGCCCTGCTCCATTTTGTCCCCTCATCCATCCATCGAGGCCTTTTTTCAACAAGTACATTTATTAAGTACCTCTTAAGAGTCCAGCTCTGAGCTGGGTGTCGGACCTGTTAAAATTCTATCTTCCAAGGCTCAGCTGAAGTGCCACTGCCTCCAAGAAGCTTCCTGATTTCCCATCCTTCCTGCAAGCAGGGGACTACTCCCTTCATCTCCTGTGTTCTAACAATCCTTCGATTACACTTTCATTAGAGCTGTTCCATCTCCAGTTCCCCACTTCTGCTGTGAGCTCCTGAGAGGGCCACAGCCAGGCTGTCCTCATTTTTATATACTCCCTCTTCCTCTCTGAGTGTCAAAGCACGTGCTCCTTAATGCCACTACCTGGGCTGGTGAGCTCTCCGTAGCCCCATCTGGGATCAATGCAACTCCTGCCTCTGCCACTGCCCTTAGACTGCTACCTGATGTGTCCCTTCTGTATGCTCATCTCTGCCCTCAGGCTTGAGAAACAGAAAAAGATTCAGACTGGATGCATAATGGGCTGACGTAGAGCAGGGCCCCAGGGAAGCTCCAGGGAGATGAACTTCCTGAATGTTTGTGCAGCTTCTCAAGGGATTGCGGGGTACAGCTCAAGATGAAGAGACTCCTAGAAAGGCCAAGTACACTAAAGAGAAGTTTCCTTTAGAGATTCATTAGTCAACGTGCCAGTAGTTACAACTGCAAGAGTGGTTTCAGGCAGCCAGTGTGTGGAAAGAAGTGGGTCCCTAAAGTTGGGGGACAGAGGCCCCCAAGGACAAAGGAAACCAGTCTTCTCCCACCAAAGCTCAGGCAAAAGACTAGAAGAAGGTGGAGGTATGTCTCCTGTCCCAGCATCTGAGTCAAGTGGGGCAGGGGCCAGGCACAAAGGAGGACTACAGTTCTCCACTTCCAAGAAGGATCAAAAGGAAATGACTTTGGTGGCAGTAGTGCAGAGTTAAGTCCAACTTCAGAACAGCACTTCCCAACTCAAAGGCTTAGAAGATGCTGCAGTGGATTTCCCCAGGGAGATGATGTGGCATCTTTTCTTTGTGCTGAGGTTTAAATTTTTGGTGCAGCAGGAGGATGCTGAGGACAAACCTAAAACCATAGGATACTGAACTGGTTTCTTAGGCCAGGGAAGACTGCATTCTGCTAGACACAGTGATCTCCAGGAGCCTGGAACCTGTGCATACAGATGCTCCTCTGATCTCCCAAGACGAGTGGAGATCAATGAGAAGTGGGAGGGATGAGAGGCTCCCAGTCTCTTCTATCTCTCTGCTGGGGAGAGGGAGCAGCTGCCAGCTTTTGAGGGTGACAGGCCCACCTCTCCCCCAACATGTTGCCTCCTTGAGGGGACCTCCTGGCTTCCTCCCACCCACTCCTCTCTGGGGGTTCCTAAAAGAGAGCGGAGGAAGGCCCCTGATTGGTTAGCTTGTCCCTTCCCCCTTGATTGAAGGGAGGAAGCAGGTTTCCAAACTGTAAAAGGTCATCTTGGGGCTGTGTCAAAACAGAGAAGGAGCAATGGAAAGGGAGTCCAGTTTCAGGGACATGCAGTCTGAGAGAGGCTCAGTCACCTGCGTCTCAACCATGCATTTGCTGATAATTCCTTTGGTGGTTTGCAAGCACCTGATAATCTCAGCTTCCTTCTCTGATTGAAGGGGCTGCAGAAGACACTGAGGCTCACATCCAGGAAACACTACTCTCCTGGGCTCTATCTCATCCGGCATTGGAGAAGAATGTATTACTTTATTTTCAGATGGTGGCCATCAGGAGTCTTAGGTTTTATACTTAATCTTTGGCACCTCAAGGATCCCTTTTTCACAGCATTTCTCTGCCGAAAGTCCCTTACTGGGCTCCTTGAGTGAAATCTTGGATATTCTAGAGTCCAAAACTCAGAGTCAGTCAAGAAGAAAAAAGCCAACAACCCAATAGAAAAATGGGCAAAGGAAATCAATAGTTCTTGAAAAAAGAAACACAAAGGCCCTTAAACCTATGAAAAGATGCTCAATTTCACTCATGATCAGAGATGCAAATGGAGACTACAAGGAGAATATCACATCTCATCTCTCAGATTGTCAAATATACTGTCAAAAGTCTGACAATATACTCTGATGGCAAGACTGCAGGAAAACGGGCTCTCATATACATTGCTCACAGGAGCACAGCATACACCACTGCTATAGAGGGCAATCTGGAAATAACCTCCCCTCAAAACTCCAGTTACAGTCACACTTTTTTTTTTTTTTTTTTTTGAGACAGGGCCTCACTCTGTCGCCCAAGTTGGAGTGCAGTGGCATTATCTCAGCTCTCTGCAGCCTCAACCTCCCAGGCTCAGGCGATTCTCCCACCTCAGCCTCCCAAAGTGCTGGGATTATAGGCTTGAGTCACCTCACCTGGCTCTGTATTCACCATACCATTTCCAGGCATTGTGATCCAGCAATGCCATTTCCAGCAATGCCATTTCTGGGAATTAATCCCACAGATATACCTACTTACGTTCAAAATGACTTATCTACAAGGCTATTCATTGTGGCACTGTTTGAAACAGCACAAGACTGGATATCACCCACTTGTCCAACAAGAAAGGACTCCATGGTACAGCTCTTCAATGGAGCAGGGTGTGGCCATGAGGAAAGAACAAGGAAGTCCTCTAGATAACAGCCTGGAAAAATCTCCAGGTTATAATAGCAAGTTAAAAAAAATTGAGGTACAGCGCCAAGCATAGTGGCTCACATTTGTAATCCCAGCACTTTGGGAGGCCAAAGCAGGATTGCTTGAGGCCAGGAGTTCGAGACCGGCTTAGGTAACACAGCAAGATCCATCTATACAAAAAATTTTAAAAATAAAATCAAGGTACAGAACAGTATGGTTCTTGTTTTTGTTTTGTTCTTTTTTTTTTTTTTTTTGAGATGGAGTCTCGCTTGTCACCCAGGCTGGAGTGCAGTGGCGTGATCTCGGCTCACTACAACCTCCATCTCCCGGGTTCAAGTGATTCTTGTGCCTCAGCTTCCTGAGTAGCTGGGATTAGAGGCGTGTGCCACCATGCCCGGCTAATTTTTTGTATTTTTAGTAGAGACGGGGTTTCACCATGTTGGTCAGGCTGATCTTGAACTCCTGACTTTGTGATCCACCTCCCTCAGCCTCCCATAGTGTTGGGATTACAGGCGTGAGCCACTGTGCCCAGCCTAAGTTTTGTATTTTTAGTACATATGCTTAGTACAGTATGATTTAACCATATTGGCCAGGCTGCTCTTGAACTCCTGACCTCAGGTGATCTGTCTGCCTTGGCCTCCAAAGGGCTGGGATTACAGGCTTGAGCCACTGTGCCTGGCCAGTTTGCATATTCAAAAGTTTCATATAAATGGAATAATATAGTGTGTAGCCTTTTGTGCAAGATTTGTTTTATTAACTCAGCCTATTTTTGAGATTCATGAATATTAAGTATGTAGTAGTTTGTCCTTTTTTTT
>NW_012106364.1:604508-611411 GCF_000951045.1 Mandrillus leucophaeus
TTTTTGAGATGGAGTCTCGCTTTGTCGCCCAGGCTGGAGTGCAGTGGCGTGATCTGGCTCACTGCAAGCTCCGTCTCCTGGGTTCACGCCATTCTCCTGCCTCAACCTCCCGAGTAGCTGGGACTACAGTCGCCCGCCACCACACCCGGCTAATTTTTTGTATTTTTAGCAGAGACGGAGTTTCACCGTGTTAGCCAGGATGGTCTTGATCTCCTGACCTCATGATCCCCCCGCCTCGGCCTCCCAAAGTGCTGGGATTACAGGCGTGAGCCACCGCGCCCGGCCTCCATTTTGTTCTTTATGTAAGAAGCAGGGAAGAATGCATTTTCTTACTTGGGTAAAGAAACACTGAAAGTATGGATAAAAATCTGATAAGAGGCCAGGCACGGCGGCTCATGCCTATAATCCCAGCACTTTGGGAGGCCTAGGCAGGCGGATCACTTGAGGTCAGGAGTTCGAGACCAGCCTGGCCAACATGGTGAAACCCCGTCTCTACTAAAAATACAAAAATTAGCTGGGTGTAGTGGCAGGTGCCTGTAATCCAGCTACTTAGGAGGCTGATGCAGGAGAATCGCTCGAACCCAGGAGGCAAAGATTGCAGTGAGCCGAGATCATGTCACTGCACTCCAGCCTGGGCGACAGCGGGAGACTCCATCTCAAAAATAAATAAATAAATATATTTTAAAAAAGAAAGAAAAATTCGATAAGAATGGTTATAGAGAGTGGGGCAAGAATCAGGGTAAAGGGGGCAAGATGAAATAAAGCTCAGTGTCTAGGCTTGGAGCAAGATTTGAATGTCCAATCAGGTGATTGTTAAAGTCTCCTTTAGAAGAGAACTAGAAGGCCCTGTGCCCAGACTGTTTGCCCTGATAGGCTCAGCCTCACTGCTTCCAGGGCAGAGGCGGGATCAGGCTTCCATCTTGCTGCTGACCCCAGGGGCCTGGGATGGGTGAACAGGTGTCTCCGGCCAGGGCCCTCCTGCCTGGTGTTGCTGAGAGTGCTGAGTGCCGAGCTGCCCGCCAGCTCCCAGCCCAGGGTCGCAGCCTGAGAGACTGCTTTATTTGCTCCGTTACACCTGGACAAGCCTTGTCTCCTGCCTTCTGGGTCTCCACCACTGTGCCTGTCCTTCCTGGAAAAGCTCTGTACACTCTGGTCAGAGGCTTCCTTCAGTGAGCAAACACGTCTTAGAGCTCAGCTTCCTTTTTCTCTCCACTCCCTCTCGAGTCAGAGGTTGAGAGAGGGCAAGAGGACCTGGTTCCAGCAGGCAGTGGGGAAGGAACACAATAAGTGAGGACCCTGGGGGCATTTAAATCCAAACCTGGCAGGGAGGGTACCCAGCAGGCAAGTCCTGAGGTCAGGGGCAGAGCATCACTTAAGAGAAGAGGGCCTTGGGCAAGAGAGCAGACTGGGGTCTCCAGAGTCTCTGAGAACACACCTTTCCCAGGGCCCTGTCTATTCTGCTGTTGTCCCTTCTCCAGGGGACGTGGACTGAGGCTATGGTAGGCACAGCCCCGAATACTCACTGCAGCCTAGTGTTCCCTGCCCTTTTCTCTACTGCCTCTTACCTGCCTAAAACCTACTTAGTTGAGACATCACCCTCTGTGACCCCCCAACTCCACCCCAACACATCTGGATGACCTGGATGCCCCCTTAAGGGCTGCTCCAGCTCCCTGCTCCTCCAATCACAGCACTTATCACACCATGTAATAGTTGCCTGTTAGCCTTTTCTCACCAGACTATGAGTTTCTTGAAAGCAAATTCCATAAATTGTTTGCTCACCATTCTGCACCAGTGCCCACTGCAGGGCCTGGCACACATTAAACGGTCATCAAATATTTGTTGAATAAACTAGTACACCAGTGAATGAATTCCTGGAATGACTCTAAGCACGGTGGCCCAAGGTGCAGTGTGGAGCTCCCAAACTCAGTGACGCGGCCCTGGCAATAGGGCCCGAGCTACAGCAGGTTGGAATCCAGGCTCTCCCCTACCCATCCATTTCCCCACTAACCCATGTCCCCCAGGGTCCTCCTACCTGGAGCGTATTGACAGGGAAGGCGCTGATGGGCGGAAAGTCGAGGATCTGGAGGTCGTGCACGTGGCCGTTCATGACGACAGCAGGCAGGTAGAGGCGGCGGGCGGTGGTGGGCACGCAGACCTCGCTGAACTCGTTGTACAGGAACTGGCGCACGATGGCACTCTTGCCCACACCTCGCGCCCCCAGCACGGCCACCCGGTAGGTGGAGACCATGCCTCCCGCCCCACTCCGCCACCTCGTCCTTGCCGCTGTCTGGGGCTCCCCCGGGCTGCATATTCCAGGGGCTGGGGGCTCAGCCACCGTCAGGACCAACCATTGCTGCCTCTGCTTGCCCTGGGCCCTCTGCGGCCTCCACCTGGACTGTGGGGACAAGAGGTGGGCTTAGTGCACCAGCTTATCCCTGGACATGTCCTGCACTTTTCCACATTTGGGACTTTGCTCAAGCTGTTACCGCCACTTGGAATGCCTTCCCTTTCCCAAAACCCCGGTGGCCACCTATCCAAAACCTCTCCATCCCTCCTCCATTTTTCCCGGCATTCCAGTAGTAGGACCCAATCTTTCTTGACTTATGACCTGACTTTTCTCCAGGTCCAACTCCAACCAAAACAGGCTGCAGAGCAGAGTGGGAAGGGCACTGGACTTGGTTTGATCCCAGCTTCCCCACAGAGCCTGGGATAAGACGGCAACACCACTGAGTCTGTGTCCTCCTGAGTGGCTGGGACTGGGCAGGTGTGTCTCAGTGCCGGCACTCCTGACGTTTTGTGGGGAGAGAACTCGATTGTGCAGGACTGCCCACACATCGCAGGACATTTGCTTTCCATGGCTCCCAAGAGGTAGCTGCCAGCAGCAGCCTCCAGACACCACGATGACCAAAAACTCCCCCTCCCCTCATTTCCAAATGCTCCTAGTTGAGAATTCTGCACTAGATGACCACGTTGCCTCTGGGATGCAACACTGCTGAGCACTTACTCTGCTGGCATGCCCATATGGGTATCCGTGGTCAGTACGACATCTCTGAGGGATAGGTACTGTTATTCCCACTTTAGAGACAAGCTTAGAAGCAGTAAGAAGTGTGTCCAATCACAACCCGAAGGGCAGCTACTCCTTTCTATGATGTCGCAGTACTTCTTCCAACTTTCAAGTTCAGTGATTCTTTTTTTTTTTTCAGACAGAGTCTCACTCTGTCACCCAGGCTGGAGTACAGTGGCATGATCTCGGCTCACTGCAGCCTTCACCTCCCGGGTTCAAGCCATTTTCCCGCCTCAGCCTCCCAAGTAGCTGGGATTACAGGCATCTGCCACCACACCCGGATAATTTTGGTATTTTTAGTAGAGATGGGGTTTCTCCATGTTGGCCTCGATCTCCTGACCTCAGGTGATCTACCTACCTTGGCCTCCCAAAGTGCTGGGATTACAGACACGAGCCACCGCGCCCGGCCAAGTTCAGTGTTTCTAATCGATGAATGCATACAGGCCAAGGTCTGGGTCTCATTTTCTGGCATCCCCTAGAGCCCAGAGGGCCTGGCACATATTAGGTGCCCAGAAAAGGGCTGCTGGGGGTTGGCCTTGATATGAATTCATTAGCTCCTTGCCTGCTCAGTTTCAGTGACTTTAGGGCCTGGGTATAACTCTCAGCTCTGGTGTGTCCTTGCTGCATGTCAGTGGGCAAATCACCTTCTCAACTGGAGCCATGCTTCTGCACATAGGTACAATGAGGTAAACAGCCCCTATTTCTGAGAAAATCCACGTAAATCTCTTAGCCAGGAAAA
Source organism: Mandrillus leucophaeus (assembly GCF_000951045.1). Lineage (NCBI taxonomy): Eukaryota > Metazoa > Chordata > Mammalia > Primates > Cercopithecidae > Mandrillus > Mandrillus leucophaeus. Next base: position 608,312 of record NW_012106364.1, read on the forward strand.
GGAACCTTTCTTCTTTTGTTGGTGATAGTGACCAAAGAGGCTGTTACATGCCTGAGACCTCCTGTCTGGATTCCCAGGAAGGTGACATCAGCACTTGCTAACTGCATCCAGGGCAGGTGGATTCGCTGGATTCTGGCAAGGCCATGCTTTTCCTCATGGGTGCGCACTTTTCTGCGGATGCATGTCCTTTCCACACATGCACAATCCGTAGCTGAATGTCCCCCAGGTTGTCCTGGTTCAGAGGACTCACTCCACAGGGTATGTGCGCACACAGCATAGTAAATAAAGGTCAGGATGTGGAGTGAGAACAACTAGGGCTTGATTCCTAGCTCTGCCATTCACCTGAAGTGTGACCTTGGGCAAGAAACTTAACAGAGTGTTATGATGTGTGCATGTAAAGCCCAGGGCCTAGGCCAGCATAGGTGTTCAATAAACAGTGATCACTGCTATGGGCAGGGGTCCTTCATTCATCTAAGTTCCCCACAAATTTAGCAATGGCACCTCCTAGCAATCCCAGGAGGGCTTGCCATCTACTGTTGCATGAGCTCACATGCATGCAGGGTGTGTGTGAGATTCTCCTCATCTTATTGAAGATTTAAAAAACAAACACACTCCAAAACAAACCCAGTGACTTAGGGAAGTGAAGACCTCATAGCCAGTCAGTTGTTAACTAAGATTAGGACCCTAAACTCCTTCCTGCCCCATGCAGTGTCCCTTCTCCAACAGGTGTTTATACACTTACATGGGCTCCCAACTAGGGGGAAGTACCTATTGCTCCTTCCTATATGTCCCTCCAGGTCCGAAGCCCCTTAGGCATCCCTGGACACCACCAGCATGGCAGAGAGACTCAGCTGGGTTAATTACATAACCAGCACAGGCAGGTGGGGAGTGGGGAGTCCTAGGGGAGTAAGAGAGGGCAAGGAACGCCAAGAGGAGTCCTGGCCTCTCTCTGGGTGTGGCAGCTCAGAGGTTTCCAGGATGCATCCTACCTGCAGACTGTCCCGGACACCACACTCCCTGCCCAGAAACCAGCCCTTTCTGGGGAGTGGCAGGGAAATGCAAGAGGGGCACTGCCCAGGAGCTAGGGAAGGGGCGCAGGAGGCCCCTAGGCTGGGGCCAGCCTCCTGGAACTCACCAGGCCCAAGTGTGGCCCTGTCCCCAACTCAGAAGCGATCGGTGCCCCTTCCTTCTTTCCAGGCAGAGGTCCTGGATCTAAGAGTATATTAATCCAACACCCTTGGCTGGGTGCGGAAGGGAGGGGGCTGTCCCAAGAAGCAGGGCCCAGGCCCCTGAGCGCTTTCTCCCCAAGGCCTGCTCTCTGCAGTGAGTCTGCAGACAGCGCCCGGCAAGAGACTGCCCGGCAAGAGAGGCAAGAGACCAGAGACACACAGAGGGGGCAAAGCCTAGTTCCGTCCCCTTCCCTGCGCCTGGACAGCTGGGTCGCTGCCCAAGACTGACAGCGGGGGCTTCGCGGATCCAGAGGGCCGGGTCACAAGTCTGCCAGCTGTTTGTTCCAACCACGTTCGCCTGGGGGTGGGTTAGGGGGCGACAGAGGATGCTGCGCTCCCCATGACCTGATTGGTAGGAGTTTGGGGGGGATGTAGAAGCCCAGCTCGCTCTCCGCCTCCAGCACCTTGCAGGCACCCCCACCCCCAGCTCCAGCTCTCACGTGGCGGCCCCGCACCGCTTCCCCGCCAGCCCGCCGGCCCCCTCCTAGTCCCGGACTCCCTTCGCCCTGGCCGTCTCCTCCTCCCCCGACCCCGGCCCGACTCCCCCAGCCCCTGCCCCGGCCCCGCTCCACCCCTGACCGCTTCCCCTCCTCCCGCCGCTTACCCGGGGCCGTCCTAGCTGCCCCCTGCCCTGGCCGGCCGGTCGGCTGGGCTGCGCTCCCCCCGGGCTCTGGCGCTGCCCCCCGGCTCCCCCGCCCGGGGGGAGAGAAGTGGGGGCGCCCCCGCCTGCCCAGTCGGGGCGGGCTCAGGGCGGGCGCGCGGGGGCAGATGCGGGCCGCCGAGAGGGTAGGAACCTCCAGCCCCAGCTCTCCCTCCGGAGCGCGCCGCCCGCTCGCGCTGGAAGGAGGAGGGGGGCGGGGGTGCGGGCTGGCATTCCGCTGGGTCCCTGAGCCTGACATATTCGCTAGGGCGGCCCTGGATGAATTCTTTAATCCCTGGCCTCGACCTTCACACCCCTCCAGACTCTCCCTGCGAGAATTTAGCTCTAACCTGGAAGAGATGAAGAAAGGCATGGGAAAGCCCTCAAGGCCTTTGCTTCATTCCGAATCTTGGCCTCATATGCCCCTGGCCCAGGCCTGTAACCAGGCCACTGTGTGCCCTGCACTGTGTGCCCTGCACTGTGTGTTAGAGACATCCAGGCTCTGCTCTTCCACCCTCCTCAAGGGCTGAGCGAAGGGTGATCACTCTCACCCTTCACTGACGCAGTGAAAGGCAGAGCTGGTTGGCACAAAGCAAGGTCTCCCCTGCCAATGGGTGACCTCCATACCCCTAAAACTACCATAGGTCTCTTCTCGCCAGAATGGGAGATACCAGCGTTTGTCAGGATTGAGGGCAAAATCACCCAGGTATTTATTCTAACACTCATCATCGTCTAACCTTTGATGATCAATGTCATGTCATAATCAATGTCATCACTGATAGGCAACCTCTATTTTGCCGGTGTGCTACGAGCTTTGCATGCACCCTCAGATTGAATCCTCACGATTCTATGGGGTAGATTGTTTCCCCTACTTCACTGATGAGATAGTTGAGGTTCAGAAGCTTGTCTCACTTAGATGTAAAATGTGAATACAACGATTGAGAGTCACTAGCTGAGCAGTCACTGATGAGTTTGGTATGAGGCTCACAGTCCAATGTGAGACCAAAAGCAGATACACAACATTAAAATGTGCTGTGTGCAAAGTCAAGGCTCTGCGGAGGGCAGGGGAAGTGGGACAACTCATTAGAGGAGTCACTGAAGCTTCGCAGGAGGCAACTTTCAAGGAAGCAACCTTGAAAGAAGTAGATTTTGGGGGCTGGGGGGAGGGAGATTGTAGCAGAAGAAAGCTACAGAAGTTGGCTGGGCGCGGTGGCTCACGCCTGTAATCCCA
>NW_012106364.1:611966-630105 GCF_000951045.1 Mandrillus leucophaeus
AGTGGCACAATCTTGGCTCACTGCAACCTCTGCCTCCCGGGTTCACGTGATTCTCCTGCCTCAGCCTCCAGAGTAGCTGGAACTACAGGCACGTCCCACCACACCCAGCTAATTTTTGTATTTTTAGTAGAGACGGGGTTTCACCATCTTGGCTGAGATGGTCTCAATCTCTTGACCTCAGGTGATCTGCCCGCCTCAGCCTCCCAAAGTGCTGGGATTACAGACATGAGCCACTGCACCCGGCCCTGTGGAAGAGTTTTAAAGCAGGGAAAGCGCCTGATCAAATTGCATTTTAGAGCCTCCAGGGCAGGAGGAGGAGCAGGAGCACGAGAGATATCCCAACTGTTTTTACCCCGGGACCCTGCATCCTCCACTCTGACCTCCTATTATCGTGTGCTCCCAAACAGAACTCAGTTTTCCTCCACACTGGGACCTCTGCATTTTGGGCACCCTCCCAATTCCTCCCTTCCTTCTCCTGTTCAGTCACAGAGGAGAATGGGTATGAGCCTGGGCTTCAGTATCAGACAGCTGGATTTCAATCTTGGCTCTGCCACTTGCTGTTGTAACTGAGGCAAGTAACTTGAAGTCTATAGTCTCATTTATTAAAAGGAGTGTGATTAGTTGTCCCTCACTGTTGTTGACAGGGTGTAGATGAGCTGAGGTGTGTAAAGTCCTTAACACAATGCCTGGCATGTAGGAAGTCTCAGCACGGGGCCTTTATTTTTTGCCTTTTTTAGGGACACGCAGGCATCCTAGGGGAGGATGAGCATCACCGTGGCACAGCGGTTCCATTTATTCTATGTAGGCTCCCAGAGGGTTGGGGTGGAGGTATGAAAGGACCAGGGCAGCAGCTAGAAGCAAGTATAGGGCTGGAATGAATTTGGCTTCCTCCTGGAACACCACTTTTGGGGAGAATAAATCAGATTTTAACTGGCCCTGTGGGATCACATGGGGTCGCTAAGAGCCTCTTGATTGCATCACTTATCCCTCCACTGTATCTGAAAATCTCTAATCCTCACCCTGCCCGAGGATCCCAGGCTTTATGTCTGCTCCCCCAGGCTGTGGCCCTCCATTCCGAAGGTGGACTAGAAGGAATAAATTAAAATACACTGGGCGCAATGGCTCATGTCTATAATCCCAGCACTTTGGGAGGTCAAGGGGGGCAGAATATTCGAGCCAAGGAGTTCAAGACCAGCCTGGGCAACGTGGTGAAACCTCGTCTCTAAAATACATACAAAAACAGCCAGGCGTGGTGGTGTGCACACCTGTAGTCTCAGCTACCTGAGGGGGATCACTTGTGCCTGAGAGGTCAAGGCTGCAGTAAGCAGTGATAGCGCCACTGCACTAGGGAAATACAAAGCCCCAGGTTAATTATGGGACCTCATACTGGCCTTCAGTGAAAGGTCATTTAAAGGATTATTTTTATTTAAAAAAGCAAACAGCAATTTCATCTACATAAAGTGAAAGATTTGCCCGAAGTTAGGACACAGATGTCATCTTGGTTTGCTGAGAGTCACTTCGGCCTAAGAACATGCACCCCTAGGGGCCTGTTCACTCTCCCCTATCATTAGGAGCACTTTGATGGGAACATGTGAAAAGACTCTGTACTTGGGTCTGACCTTGAGCCTCAGGTGGGTCTGGCTCAGCTGAGGATGCCTGTTGGCTGAGGTGCAAACTCAGGGAGCAGACACATGGGACCGCCTGCAGTAGCTGAGGCCCACACACGAAGTGGGATAGAAGTGTCAAAGACCCAAACCTGCCTACCTCTGCCCCTGCTCCATCATAGCTGAGGATCCTACTGAGCTTTTAGAGGCTATTTGGCCAGATCCTGGGGTTTCCGACCATAAGTGAAGAGTAAATGAAACAAGGGAGGGTGAGCCAAAGGCTGGACTTGAGCATCATCCTCTAACATCTACCCGGTGGGAGAAGTGGGATGAGTGGAGTAATCCCAGCCCCAAAGCATTGAGAAATGATCCCAGAGATGGCAGTCTTGTCTCAAAATGATACTTTTGGAAACAGTCCTTGCAAGCACTTTTACAGCTGAGAATCTGGGTCTAACCAACCCCCAAATTAGCCTTCCCTCTGTTGGCAGCATCGAGCACGGCGGGGCAAAAGCTAAATGAGAAACTGAGATGGTAAGTTTGGAGCCAACTCGGAAACTTTTCAAGAAACATCCTTGTTGCTAATAACATGTCTGAGGGCTGGTTGGGATTCTAGGATTAGTGTTCAGGAGATAGAATTGGGTAACAACGGGGGAGGTGTGATCTTTTCCAAGTGCCATACCAGGTATTAAAATAAACAGGCTCTTGCCTCCTGGAGCTGGGGGTGGCAGGGAAAAAGAATCTGGGTCTAAGCAAAACCAGAAAAAGCATTAATGCATGAAGTGGGAGTAGAAAGCCCAAACCTGCGAGTCCTCAGCTGTTTTCTGACCTCAGAAACAATGTACCTGAGATCTCAGTGTTTCCTAGTTGTCACTTTACAGGCAGAGAAAGACAGTGTAATCTCAGGTGCAAGTCTGGGACCAGTGTGCTCTGAACATACTGGTATCCTGGGGGCTTAGGAAGGTGGGATGTGGCTGAGAGCAGAGGTAGGAGAGAACCTATTACAGAATCTCCAGTGGACGAAGGAGGAAGCTACAGTGTAGTTCTAAGGACGCAGAGAGGGAGTCAGAAGATGTGGCTCTGTCACATCTTATCTGCAAACTGGAGATGAAATTAAATTCATGAGATAGGTAAGGGAATAAGCTGGTATTGTACATATGAAAGTGCTTTAACCATTTTTCAACTGCCACAGAACATGAGTATTACTGTAGAAGAGGAAGTAGGCGAACAGGTGTGAGCCTCTCTCTGGCAGTGATTCTTGACCTTGACTGCAAGTTAGAAAACACCTGGGGAGTTTTAAAACATGCTGATTCCCCCAGGTCCCATTCCAGACTGAACTGAACCATGTCTTTTTCGAAAGCTCTCCAGGTGACATTAATGTCATTCTTAACTGGCGACCCCGATTTGACCCCACTCTCACCAAGCGTTTTTCCTATTACAGCCAGGGCCAACTGCAGCAGGGCAACACAGAGACAACCAGAAAGTTCCTAGCTGCCAAAGGCAGTTTGCTCATGGGGTCTGGACATCCAAGTAATAAAGGCAGCTACGGTTGCTGAGCACCCACCAAGTCCCAAATGCTGCAGTGCTTGATCTACATTCACTCTAGTGGTGAGAGAGGTTCAGGGACTTGTCCAGGGGCATCTTGGTGTTCATTCCAGCCTCTTCCCCCAATTCCAGGCAGTGGGAGATCTCAGCAGCTGTCAGCTTATCAGAACCTAGGCTTGGGGGGGGCCTCCTGTCTTGACAACAAATGGGTCACATGCCCCCAGCAACACAAATGCAGGCCTCTAGTCTTGGAACTCCCTGGGAAACTTGTTTTAAAGCAGCATTAATTCCATTTGCTTGGGAATATGCAGGCCCTGAGGCCAGGTCTGAGAGACTTTTGTAAGTTGAGAGATGATTGAGACATCCTGGGTAGTAAACTGATGAGAAGCTCTGCCGCATTCCTCTCGCCCTGGGTCCTGCTGGCTGGATGCCAACTGACAAGTCAGAAAAAGGCCCTGTGGCTCCGGCTACTGCCCCTGGGACCGTCTGCCTGGGGCCCCAGCAGGGGAACTGCCAGGAAAGACAGATTGGCTCCTCTGAGCACTCCCTGTCTGTAGAGATGCCTGGAGTCGCAGGGTGGTTTGGGGCTTGCTCAAATGGAGCCTCCAGGAGGTATATGATTCTCCCTTAAGTTACTCTTAATTTCATGTGGCTGAATCCCTGGGAGGGCTGGGGCAGTCAGAAAAGTTTTAATAGAGTGGTTATGAATGTTCTGTCCCTCTCTGGCTGGCTGTGTTTTCTCCTAGAATGTTAATTCTGGGGGGAAAAAAAAGTACATATCACAAATTTCATTTTGTGTAAATGTGAGTTTATTGACGAAGACACAAGGTCAAGCTTCCCCCAACCCCCACCCTCCCCAAAAACAGGACCCAACAAGAACAGAGGAATGAGAAGCATTCTTAGGGCAACATTTCCCCCACCCCCCTCCCCATTTCTTTCCAGAGTCTCAAGCTTCACAACACAGACACACAGAGCAGGCTTGGGTGAGGACAGACACTCAGGGAATCTCTGACCAGCAAAAGAGTTCTGGGTGTTTGCTTCTCCTGCCCTTTGTATGATGCCAGCTGACATTACAAAGACACACTCAGGCAGAGGAGGGGGGATGCAGGGCAACCTCCACCCTACTCCCCTAATTTGGCCAAGTTTGGAATGAGCCGAGAGGGAAGCTGTGGTGGAGGCACCAGGTTCTGCCCCTCAGCAGAGGTCCTTTTACGGGAAGTAGAATTCCTCCCTAACTCTGCTCAGGGGTGTGACGGCAGGTGGCCTCCCCAAGGAGTGCAGAGTTCAGGGGTTGGCTCAGTCAGGTCAGCTGAGAATAGGAGCTGTTATCCATCACTGGTGGGGAGGCTGACAGAAGCCTTGTTTTGGGGGTTGAGGGACATATTCTGGTAGGAAATTGTGTTGTCTGCTTGCCCCGACGTACTTTTCCTTCTGGAATGATAGTTTGCTTTGAGATGAGAACACTATTTGCAGTGTGAACCTTCTTCACTACTTGTATCCACTGACTCCAGGAATGAGTCCCAAGAAAGGAACTTTACCAACCTGCTTTTCCACCCCACACATCACCGACCTACCCACCTCCCACATACAATCCTGTGGTTTCCTACTGCCATGTGCTTGAGGGGTGGTGTGCAAGGGATATATTTCCACTCCCTCCCCAAATATTCTTCTCTTGGAGATTCTCAACGTTTAAGAAAGTGCTTTGGGGGACCACTCCCCACAAGCTTTGCAACTGGTATGAAGCAGGGTTATTTCAGACATGAAATAGGGGTGTGGGGTAGTTTTGCTCTTGTTTTCACGATTCCTCCTCTGAGTCCAGTGAGTTAGGTCTCAGTCCAACATGAGGCCCGTGGAGCCTGAAGTGCCCCAGATTTAAGCAGGGCATCTGAGAAGAACAGTCTTAGTCAAGGACCCTGAATACTGGGTGCCAGGCAATGCAACAAGTGCCCGCAGATCAAACAGTATAACACTGCTAAACAGGTTGGTATATTGGGCATAAAGCATCCTTTGAAAAACCATATCCAATGTGTTAAGGGGGGTAGGGGGAAGATTTCATATCCCCCAGTCTTTTCAGAGATGACAGGAACTGCCTGAACCTCTGGGATGATCTTAATATGCCCTGCAGCCTAAGCATCATTAAGAAAGAGCAGATCAGAGAGCTGAAGGGATAAAGAGCATTTGCGACATCTCTAAGCTCACTTCATCTCTGCACTTATTCTGCTGGCCTCAAGAAGTGGGGCTCCGGGGACATATGGGAAACACCGGCTATGCCTTCATTCTGGCATCTGGCTTTACCTTCGAGTAATTCAAAAGATACTCAGCTGCCACCTGATGCCAATAAACGGGGCGTCAAAATCAATATGGAATATGTGAAGAGCCAAAAAGTAGGCACAGAAAAGGCAGGAGAAGGCATTAGGGGAAAACGACAAGAGATAGTCCTGTGGTGAAAACCACACTGACGGGGACTTAGGAGACTCAGTCTCGGCTCTGCTACTACACAGCTGACAGGCCTTGGCAGTGACCTTTGTGCCTTTTATCTTTCTCCTTTGTAGAAAAAGAGGGTTGGTAAGTTATTACTCTGTTTCAACTCTAAAAGTAGGATTTTAGATTTGAACTGGACCTGAGAAATGCAGGAGAGGGGGTGAGGGGACAGCATCTGGGTTCTTGTTCCCCATCTCTACTCAAATTCCTGAATTAGTGGGATTAGCAGGTTTGTTCAGGGGAAAGGAAAGGAGTAAGGTGTAACTTCTCTCAGCTTTGGTGCTGACAGGCTCTATAGTTTTTGCACCCTGAAACATCATTCAAGAAGATCACCGTTCCCAATTGCAGAGCAATCAAATGAGATTATGATATGGAAAAGGGGAAACATGAAGGCTTGGCCAAGGAAAAGGAGTCTGGAGGGGAAAAAAAAAAGCAAACTGAAAATCCAAATGACCAGGGATAAGGCTATCACAGATAAGACAACCCCTCAAAAGCTAGGGCAGGTAACTGCATCTCTGCCTCCAGGACTGTGTGTTAATGACAGTCATTTCAATGCTTTCTACCGGTTGCACTACTCCCTTGGTTTCTCATATGTACAAAAGTATAAAACAATAAAGTGCAGTGTTTCAGTGACACTTTTCCTTGCTTTAATATTTGTTGTCTTTTTCTGCTTTTGAAATGAGCTCTCAATTACAAAATACCAAACTACACTCAAAAGAGGGTGTAGAAAAAGCCAGCCATTGGCACAGCATGGAGAAGCCCACAAGTAAGGACAGATAGCAGCAGCAGGTGGCAAGAGGTGGGAGGTGACTGAAGCAGTGGTTACAAATGTTCACAGGAAGCTAAAACTATCCAACAGGTTGTGCCCTAATGTTAGCACAGGTTAGACTAGTTACTACCTTGCTGGGTGGCCTCAGTGTGTTTGGGTTCAGATTCTACACAGCAATACAATTTCTTCCAGTTAAGAGTTCTTGGCTTGCACTGATCACAGCATGATTGAAGGGTACTGGACCAGTCTTGTTAGTTTTTCAAAATGCTGTCGTAGACCTGATAGATGTACTGAGAGACTTCAGGAGCTCTACACTTCAGTGACAGCTGTTAGGAGAAAAAGGAGATGGAAGATTAGCACAGAGGTTGGCATTAACTCTAAACGTATCCAAGCACTCAGTTCAAGAAAACTTTTGATACAGTGGGAGAGAAACTTCTATCACAGGAGTAGCCAAACAAAGAGATTATGTTAATAAGTACTGTGGGTTTTAGCAGTTCAATTTAATCAATATCGAGTTGTGCTGTGCTTCTACCTCCATTCCATGTGGGTCTATAAGATTAGGAAATAATCCATACTAAAAACACCAAAGCCACTGACTGCAGAGGAACAGCTGCTCTAATGCTTTGCTAAGAGTTATAGAGATTATTATTAAATGAAAAGGGAAGGGCTAAAGCCCTTAACTTGTTGATGGTCATTTCAGCTGCCTTCTCAGTTTCTCAGTCTGACAAGAGGATGGCTATATCTCAGTCCCAACTTCAGGAGGATGTACAATCAATCAAGTGAAACAAAACCATAAACTAGGTAGGTCCAAGGTATTAGTCCTTTCTGTATTATGAGGAGAGTATACACCCCTACGAGGGAAGACAAGAACATGAAAAGACACTCACTTAGTGTAACCCAACCTTAATTCATGTCAACAGCTTAATCTTTTATTTTCTGCCTCTTTAGACGGGCAAATCAGACACCTCTGATACCCCTCTACCACCCCCTCTTCTTTTAGTCTAACGAATACCAAATTAAACATTAATATTAAAAAGATCTTAATGGTGAATATTGAGAATTTCACTTTGTGAGTCAGTAAGGACAAAATTTAAACCCAGATTTAGAATCCTAATTGTATTAGATTAGGCAGAATATTATTAACAATAACATAGGCATGCAAAATGCACTCTAGAACCAGCAAATTTAATAGCTATATATTTTATATTGCTGACATCATTCCTCCTGTTAATTAGGGCAGGTCAACAAAAATTGTCTTGAATGATGTAGCACCACGAGATTTTAGACTATTTTACCTCTTTATTCTCTTATTAGAGACTAAGGACAATTTAACATACTGCAAAAGGTGAGACTATCTTTGAATAAAAGGTCAAGAAGATTTTGGTTCATCACGAATTTCCTAAAAACTAACAACCTAAAAAGTTAAAGTAAAATTTAAAATGCAAAAAAAACCCCCAAACCAAACAAAAGAACATCAGAAGATATTCTATTGATTTACAGCTTACAGTCTCCAAGGCATTCCCAAAACTGCTGCTTGGTATAAGTCAGGAAGACAATTCTGATAAATGTGAAAAAAAAAAGCAACTAACTTAAGAACTAACTTTCTATATATAGAAAACAGCTCTCTACTTTGGTCCAAGTTGCATCTTTAGGCATTTCCTTGACTTTCAAACTACCTATTGAAGGAATTCTTTTTTTGAGACAGGGTCTTGCTCTGCCACTCAGGCTTGAATGCAGCGGCATGATCTCAGTACACTGCAACCTCCACCTCCCGGGTTCAAGCGATTCTCCTGCCTGAGCCTCACGAGTAGCTGGGATTACAGACGCATGCCACCACACCTGGCAATTTTTTTTTCTTTTTGTATTTTTAGTAGAGACGGGGTTTTGCCATGTTGGCCAGGCTGGTCTCGAACTCTTGACCTCAGGTGATCCACCTGCCTTAGCCTCCCAAAGTGCTGGGACTATAGGCATGAGCCACTGTGCCCGGCCTGAAGCAATTCTTGTACCTCCTTCTCTACAGCCTTCTCTACTGCCAATGTTGTGGAAAATTCTAGTGGGAGAATATGTGGGTTCAGAAATGGAAGAGAAGAGGAATCTAAAAAGAGAAACAACAGCTTAAGAGAGTTAACTCCCAGACTAAAGAGAGGTAGTCCCCAAATACTCCCCCAAAATACTATCTTGTATTTTTCCACATCTTTGTAACAATACTTGAAGTTCCTCCAGCTGGAGGTTCATTTTTATGTTTACGACTAGTAAGGAAATGTTGCCTTCCTCAACAACGGCTCAAACTGCCAAGGCTGGCATTGGTGGGGAGTCATGGACTGACCAGACCCTAGGCCCTGGGCATTACAGCTGGTCTTTGGAGGATGGGGAATAAACTTCTGTCTCTGGACTCTTAATATCCACACCTCCCCACTCTGACCTCCATCCCAGCCTCTGACAAAGTGTCAAGTTTATTAAATACAGCTAGGACTCTGGGTCTCACTTTGTATGGCTCCTAGGGAGAAAGAGGCCTTCCCTGGGGCTTAACTTTCCAACTGCTAATTGCTTATGTGACATATCTTTAACATCAGCCACTCAGGAATCCAGTCCAAACTAGACACACCAAGGGCAGAAGAGTCACCAGTCCTGCTTAATTAAAGTTAAGGGGCTACGCATCCACTTTTGGCATATGGTATGGAACATACACTGCTTCACGTGGGACAAGTTATCTTTCAGGTGAGGCTTACTTACTTACAGAGATATAGCCTCACCCTTATAGGAATAGGATAAACCTATCTTGTTAACAAAATACAATAAAAACTGGGGTTTGGGAGGTGTTTTATTAACCCCTCTTAGGAGACTAAGGTACCCTCAGTCTGTCATGCATTAGTGCTGGCTCAACCAGATTTCTTTCTTTTTTTTTTTGAGACGGAGTCTCCCTTGTTGCCAAGGCTGGAGTGCAGTGGTGCGATCTCGGCTCACTACAAGCTCCACCTCCCAGGTTCATGCCATTCTCCTGCCTCAGCTTCCCGAGTAGCTGGGACTACAGGTGCCAGCCACCATGCCCAGCTAACTTTTTGTATTTTTAGTAGAGATGGGGTTTCACCGTGTTAGCCAGAATGGTCTTGATCTCCTGACCTAGTGACCCGCCCGCTTCGGCCTCCCAAAGTGCTGGGATTACAGGCGTGAGCCACCGCGCCCGGCCTTCTTTCTTTCTTAATACTTAGCTCAGATCAGATTAATAGTGTAATAGGAACTTAGGGTGATGAAGGGAATGGATCAGAATGACTTTAGAGTCTGGGGTGCCACTTAGGGGAACAAATTAGACCTATTTGTCAAGTGCTATGATGGGAGATTTAGATGGTATTATGGGCAGAGAGAACCTAGTCACCAGATAGGATGAAGAATAGGAAAGGGAGCAAGGAAGTATAAACAAATTCACCATTTAAAAATATGGGGTTGGAGGGGGCCGGGTGCAGTGGCTCATGCCTGCAATCCCACCACTTTGGGAGGCCGAGATGGGAGGATTGCTCGAGGCCAGGAGTTTGAGACAGCCTGCACAACATAGCGAGATCCCATCTCTCTATATATAATACACACACACACACACACACATATATATAGAAAATAAAAATATATGGGACAAAGGAAGGTGGGTGTGGCTAAACCATGAGGACAGAATCTATTTTTTTAAACTTTTATTTGCATTTATTCCATGCTGAATTTATTCCCAGGCTATACATTTGTGTTTTCTTCAATTTCTTCTGGGATATCTTTTTCTTCCCTGCAAGCCTCTCTTCTGGTTTAGGAACAATTTACTCTTTTTCAGTAAGGATTATTTCAATATGTGGCAGGGGAGTTTATGGTGGGTTAATGTGACATGAGCTCTGTAAGTTCAGCAACATTTCCTGGGGCTTTGTTCACCTGGACATGCTCAATGACCAGAGAATCTGCATCTAAACCCTTAGGGTCAGTATTACTCTTTGCCTTTTTAAGCGTGTACAGCCCAAATGTAGCACTCTTTTTGGGCTACCTATCATCCTGTGCCCAGCCCCTCTGTTTGGCTTAGGCACACCTACCAACTCCATTATAACAATATGGAATGACACACATTGCTTCTATAAAGTGACATCTTTCAAGTACTTGGTGGCTATTTGGATATGCATACATTTGATGGCCTGGGCACTTCCACGGGTGTTCTTAAAGTGAACATGAAGATTTGAATCTCTTGCTTTGTATGATTTTAGAGGTTTTCTAGGCCAACTGAACAGAAATCATCTCAGGCCACTTACAGGAAGAGCTCACTGTATAATTTCTTTTAAAAAATATTTTTTAATAAAAATGGGGTCCCACTATGTTGACCAGGTTGGTCTTGAACTCCTGTCCTCAAGCGATCCTCCCATTACAGCCTTCCAAAGTGTTGGCATTACAGGCATGAGCCACCACACCCAGTCACTGTATAATTTCTCACAACTGCATATGACTTTAAAATTACCTCAAAACTTTTGTTTAAAGGAGAAAATATTCTTCAAAGGGTGAATGGAGAAACTGTGGTACATGGATATAGTGAACTATTACTTGGCCATAAAAAAGAACAAGCTATGGATAAATGTAACAACTAGGAAGAATGTTTTGAGTATTATGTGTGCAAAAAACAATCTTAACAGGTTACATGCTACATGTGTAATTTATACAACATTCTAAAAATGACACAATTATAGTAATGGAGAAAGGCTGCCAGGGGTTAGGGCTGGGGTGAGAGTCTGACCATAAAGGTATTTTTTGTGTGTGGTGACAGAACAAGTCTGTGTCTGGACTCTGGCAGCAGTTATCAAATTGATACATGTAATAAGAGTTCATAGTACCATACACTACCAATTTCCCACCCCCAAAAGTAATGTAAAAACTGGTGAAATGAGAATAATGTCTATAGTTAATTATTATATTGTAATAATATCTATTTCCTAGTTTTGAAAATGTAGTATAGGTGTGTAAGATGTTATTATTAATGGGGAAAACTGGTAAAAGAGATGTAGAAACTCTGTTGTTCCATTTAAAAAATTTGTTAAATCTTTAATTATTTCAAAATTAAACATTTTTTTAAATTTTAACAAACTATCTTTAGGACAGTGATACTAAGAAGCTCTTCTCAAAATCAAGAATATGGTGTTAAGAAGAGTGTCAAGAAACACCTGAATTCTAAACAAAACTCACCTACCAACAAATTACATGATCTTGAACTAGTCACTAATCATTCTTAGCCATGGTTTACTTATCTGCAACCTGGGAGTAATCATGCTTCTTTAACCTAGCTGAGATGGAAGATTATATATAATAAAATAATGGACAGTAAGCAAAAAGAAAAAAAGGAAAAACACACACACACACACACACACACACACCCATATACAAACTTTTGGCAAATTTTTAGAGAGTAAATGGAGTTATTCTCCCCTCAACCCTTTTTTTCTTCCAACTGAGACAAGGTCTCACTGTGTTACCCAGGCTGGTCTTGAACTCATGGGCTCAGGTGATCCTCCTCCTGCCTCAGTCTCTCCAGTAGCTGGGATTACAGGCATGCGCTAACTTGGTTTTATAGTAAAACTTGTCCCTCCAGAAACAGCACAGAGGGGTTTTCCTTTCTTGGGAAACTCAAGATAAATGACAGTGTATGTTACTCTTCAAAAAAGATGAGACTGGTGGGGGGTTGGGGAGAGGAGCACACATTTTATGAGGGAAGCCTAAAGTTTTTCAGCTCATAAGTGCTTGGGCAAAAGTCTAACCTGTTAGGCCTCAGGAGCAAGCGTGCACACATACATACACACACACACACACAGACAACCCGCACTACTCCGACTTACTTCAAGGAAGGGAACTAGTGGGAAAAACACCAAGAATGTTCAGTTCTGGATGGTACTATTCCCTTGATATATGCTAGTGAAAACAGACTTAGCTGTCAAAATTAAGGAACGGGTCACAGACTTTTCTCAGCTAAATGACTAAAAGGCTCCCTTAAGCTACTGACTATTCAGCTTCCTCAGAATTAAATAGCTCCCTCTAAAACCCTCAAACACAACAGAGGAATAAGATATTTCTCCCATCCCAAGGGTTTTTTCTTTACTTTTCAAAATGCAGATGACAAGCAGCATCCTATTGGGAAATTGCATTTTACAATAGCAAACAAATGCCTAGTGCTTGGGTATCAATCTTTGCTGTTTAACAAAGCAACTGCTTCTGCCTTATTATTGCCACAATTTTTACTTTAGTTCAGTGTGATACTGAAGGAAGTTTCCCAAACTAAAGTCCCCCTATGCGCTTCCAAAGGTGTGTTCCATTTTGCCTTACCTTTAATAACAAGTATTTCAGGTCATACAATGCTGCTGAAAAAAGTTCATGTGTTAATGACTCTGATAGCCTTAGGTCATGAACTCCAACAGCAAGAAAGGTCTTCTTGACATTAGCTATGTAAACAATCCTCTCGGCAGCTTGTTATAGTACCACATGCACAGATACACTAGATTCATATTAACTGATATTGAGGATGAAGATGCCAAGTTTTGTGAGCAGCTCTGTATATACCAGAGGGGAGGGATGGATTTGAGGCACTTGCCAGAGGTACCATCCCTGTTGGATGGGGCAGACACTGCAGAGAGGAGGTCTTCCATTGAGGCAAATGGAAGCTTCTTCACTGACTACTTATTTTGTATATCTCGGGTTTGAAGCACCTCCTCCAGGTCTTTCTAGAGTACTAAGTAAAAATGAAAGGGCTCTCACCTCCCTCTTCTAATCCATCTTACCCATTCTGAGAAAGGCCTTACCGTATAATTGGGGTTTCCTGGCTGGATACGTAGCTCAGCCAAAATCCAAATGCCATTAGTGAGCTTCAGGGATTGGTACAGCATGTCCTGCCCTTCCACATTTCTCTTGGCAATAGTATAAACATTGTTGTTTTGCAACTTGCTGGAAACAGTGTCTAGAAATACAGATTCAAAATCCAACACCTTCAGTTAAAATCTCAAACAAATGTGTACTCTATTCTCACATCCTTATGAGACACGTGTGTTCAGTTCCCTGACAAGTACTGTCACAGGGACATGTGTACATTTCAGAAGCCATTCTCCCACACAATAGCAAAAAGTAAAGAACAGGTTCATGAATTGTCTGCCTATCAGATTCCAGGACTGAACACAGAATAAGGTACACCTATGGATTAGTGCGAGTTACCTTTGGAGATTATGAAATTGGTGGGCCTAAGGAGTTGGCAATCTCAAATTAGGTGCTAGACAGGTAAAGAAGGCTCTGAAGAGGACAAAGACAGAAATGAGTGTGTGGGTAAGCCATAGTGACTGTCATGTTGGTATTTGTTTCTGGATGCTGGCTCCAGACCAATGGGGACACACAGACTGATGACCACATCCACAGCGCTACTTCCCAAGTCACTACTACTTCATTGTGAGCCACTCGGGCCTCAACTGCCAGGATCTGGAAGGGCCCAGAGCTGCAGAATTCAACTGCAAATCAAATTTATTAACCTAGATGTTTAAGATTTTTTTTTTTTCTCAAAGCAGGCAAAAATGATTTCTTAAGCCTTTAGGGAATACTATGCCTTGAAAATAATAACAGAACAAACTGTCTCAACCACAGATTTTGAGAAAGACTGAAGCTGTGCAAAGGTGACTGCTGCTAGATCCTAAGATCCCAGCTGCTGCTGCTGGTCATGACAGAAGTTTTCATAGTCACCAACTCAGGGTAAGAATGGGTTGGTATTTTGGCTCTTCCTCATGACTATAGCTTCAAAAAGACATAACGTTCCAGAATTAAAGGTTATTTCTCTCTTTATGAGATGTTGCTGTTATCAGAGAAACTTTAAGAATAGAGATGACAAGCACTGCTTCTTTGTTGACTGTTTATTATATTCATTTCTGAAGACAGCATTCAAATTACTCATGCCTACTTCAAGAACTAAATGCTCCCCACATAAAAATCTGTCATATTCTATTGTGCACTCTGGGAAAAGGTTGCCATGATGGATGGTCTTTCTACCCTTCTAAACAGTAAGCTCTCTGAACAAAGGGATCCTGCAGTTTTTCATCACTGTGTTTCCCACGTTATCTGCGATACAACAGGTACCTCTCATCACTATCTGCTCTGATAGGTGTTGGAGATGCCAATATTTACATAATACCATAGACATAGATGTGAACTACTTTTGCAGGTAGCTCTCACCCTGGTGTCTTTCTCCCACATTCAAACCACCGACAGCTCAGGAGAGGAGGCACTAAGACTCCTTTCATGAGACGTTTTTAACACACTTAGTTATTACTTAGCTTTTCCTCTTTTATTTCCAAGGTTTTCATTAACACCAAGCAGAGTAGTCAAGAAATGGCTCTATTTGAGGAGTCAAAAAATGTATCTCAGGGTACTTACATGCAATATTGCTGGAAGAAGGGGCCTTAATATGCCCTTTTAATCACCTAGTGGGGGATGAGGCAGTTCTGGCTGCCATCCTGGTTCCCACAATGAAGGGCTCTTGCAGCTTTGACTGGGTTGCTAGGCAACATCATCAGCTAGGCTTTGGCTAATGCCTTTTGACACGATTGTCTTGAACACAGAGGGGCTTGCTTTAAGTTGTAAAAATCATTCCTAACTTTCCAGGCCTTTGCTCATTTCCCAGGAAACCCAAACACACACAAAGTAGGAGCCTTTGTTGAACAGCCACCTTGCTGCACAGGCACAAATACATTCTAGCGTATATATGTGGCAAGGGCCAGACTCCTACAGAAATAATTATGAAATAATCTCAATTATTTCACCACCTAAGAGATGACAGGCTAAGAAACTCTCTCTCACTCACTCACTCTCACTCTTCTAGAATTAGAAAACATGGCAAACAGCCAGGAAGAATAAGCAAGTTGAATTGATGTAACTTTAATACATTTGGAAGCATTCTGGCCAGCAACCTAGCTCTGTTCCTAATGAATGACTGCACTGTGATTTTTATCAGAAGGCTAGAGGGTTCCATAACATTAGTATGTGTGATTTGATTTTTATATATTTTAGGTATTAGGTTTGAGTTTGAAGATTTACAGATTGCAGAATGATCAGATTTTGCTAAATGTATGATTAAGAATGGCAAGGGAAGCCAGATATAAGGAGGCTTCTTGGTCAGAGAGGGATATAATTCTTGACAAGATATTACAGTTTTTAATTTTTTAAAACACATTTTGAACTTCTGGGAAACATGACGGAATCTTATAGTTGTGAGACTTTGAGAATGAGCACGTAATCTAATGTTGTTTCAGTGTGTGCTTATGATATCACCTTAGGCATAAGACACTGAGATTTATCCCAAAGCACAGAATAAAAAAAGATGGTCAAATAGAGTTACACTTCATTCAAGATATGATTTCTTTTCTTTTTCCTTCCTTGCTTTCTCTCTCTCTCGACAGGGTCTTTCTTTGATGCCCAGACTGGAGTGCAGTGGCATGATCACGGCTCACTGCAGTCTCGACCTCCCAGGCTCACATCATCCTCCTGCCTCAGGCTCCCAAAGTGTGGGATTACAGGTGTGAGCC
Source organism: Mandrillus leucophaeus (assembly GCF_000951045.1). Taxonomy (NCBI): domain Eukaryota; kingdom Metazoa; phylum Chordata; class Mammalia; order Primates; family Cercopithecidae; genus Mandrillus; species Mandrillus leucophaeus. Next base: position 627,920 of record NW_012106364.1, read on the forward strand.
ACTCAGCCCAGCCAAGATAAGATTTCTTATGGTTTTTTTGTATCCTTCCATAAATTTGGCATTTTGAATCTGGGGTCTGAACTCTTAGAAGGTATGGATGTGATCTTCCTTCCTTTATCTTTCTACTTTAGTTAAGGTCACACATCCTCTGACAGCAATAAGGGTGAAGGAGGTACTCATATTAGAGAGTGGGAATGGGGGAATTTACATCTGTGGACCTGCTGTGGTATTTATTAGCAAGTTCAAAACCACTATGATTGCTGAAAAGAGTGCTTTTTACCATTTAAGCAACCAAATTATAGTTAGGTGCTAGGTGGAAGTGTTTCCATTTTTGAAATATTCCAAAGGATGGGGAAAGCCACAACAAAACAATGAAACAGAATTCACCCTTACCTAGCCCCCAGGCTGGAACAAATATTGGTCTCTCATTACAGTACCTAACTAATGAAAATAGATACATAAAGTCTCTGAGCTTTTCTTAATATTATAAACACTTAATTTAAAAAACAGATTCGTAGAACTGTTTGTTACAAAGATTCCTTTCCAGATATGGCTGGAGAGGCAACTACTTCTTGTGCACTTAAGACAGTAGTCCCAGATACCTATTAACCCCAAATGTAGCTGTAATGGTAAGATGTAAAACAGATTCATACAGATCTCCCAACATCCACAGAAATGATCAGTGCTAGAAAGGAGAGAGTTCTGTCAGCAGCTTTCTGATCTAACATTTTCTAGTATGTAAACAATTAGTGGTATCATAAGCACTCCCATCATATACTTTTCTCTTAAGATCTGATTAATTATTAAGACTTGGGAAGACGGTCCGTTTCTTTATTCTCTAGAAAGACATGAAAGAGCAAAGTAAAGCTCAGTGCTAAGTTGGTAAGTCCTTTAAGCCTGTGACTTCCTGTAGCCCTCAGAGTGTTAGTTCCATCTGTCAAATGTCTATGCTAGCACAGAAAAGCTATTTAAAGTGTTGGTGCTATTGTGATTAGGGCAGATCAGCTGGAAAGGATGGTATTTTTAGCTCTCAGCTAGACCCAGGGTGTTAAATCAGAAGGCACTAAGCCCGAAAATGTTCACGTTAATAGAGCCCTCGAGACTGGAAGGAAATCTAAAGGCCAGGGCACTCCAGACCTGGGGGTGGACTCAAAGGAAGAGCTGGAAAGGATTAGTTGCAGGAAGTGGTCTTGCAAGACTAGCTGTGATTTAGTGTGGGAAAATGATGGCACTGGACTCCTGGAGAAAATGCAATGGCTGTTTTCCCGTTTCATGTGCGGCATGGCCACAGAGCAATGTATCACTGGAATCTGATTCACTGGTATTTGGAGCACCTACAGCATGGAGCGACTGGCGTGAGGCCATGACAGAATTGATCAAAACTGAATTTGCTCTGAGAAACAACATCAAAGGGCACAGCCCCACTAGGAGAAATGCCAGACACTTCCTCTTTGATAAGATCACAAAAACATGCTGAGGTGCAATAAGAGTTCAAAACTCCAGTCTAAAAGCAGGAGGATTTTTTCATTCTGTTACTTTGACACACCAAAGTCCTCAGTCACCCAAACTTCTATTTTCTTTTTTGAACAACCATGTCCCTTTCATACTGAACATGTCTGAAACCAAACCTGCTTTCCAATCACTCTGGTTTATCTTTGCTCTCTCTCAGACAGTGTTTTCCAGATCATGTTCAAGGAACACTGGTGGTCCACATGATGTTACTAATAAGCATTTTGTGATTTTAAATTCCAAGGCCAAATAAGTTCAGTTAACACACTGAGTTAAATAGGTTTCTTCAATATAGCACTTCTCAGAACTTTTAGTCTGCTAACGTGCAATGGCAATTTCTAGGTGAAGCCTAGCATATGCTGTATATTTCAACTTTCATTGATAACAAAACCCTTTTTCTTTTCTTTTCTTTTTTTGAGATGGAGTCTCGCTCTGTTGCCCAAGCTGGAGTGCAGTGGCACAATCTCGGCTCACTGCAACCTCCGCCTCCTGGATTCAAGCCAATTCTCCTGCCTCAGCCTCCCAAGTAGCTGGGACTACAGGCGCCCACCACCACACCTGGCTAATTTTTTGTATTTTTAGTAGAGATGGGGTTTCACCGTGTTAGCCAGGATGGTCTCGATCTCCTGACCTCATGATTCACCCGCCTCAGCCTCCCAGAGTGCTGGGATTACAGG
>NW_012106364.1:630194-634947 GCF_000951045.1 Mandrillus leucophaeus
CTACAGGCGCCCACCACCACACCTGGCTAATTTTTTGTATTTTTAGTAGAGATGGGGTTTCACCGTGTTAGCCAGGATGGTCTCGATCTCCTGAGCTCGTGATTCCCCTGCCTCGGCCTCCCAAAGTGCTGGGATTACAGGTGTGAGCCAGCACGCCCAGCCCAAAACCCTTTTCCTTAAGGGAAAAGTGTTCTGAGGAACATACTATTTAAAATGTTGCCATTGAACCAAGTCCCACAAAGGTGAATATAACCAGAGGCCTGGTCTCTTCCTAGCTGGGTACAGAGGCAGCTCCTCTAACAGGATCCACCAGTGAGCCTCAAAGTGAGGGACAGATGACACTGTCATCTTCTTCAAATATGGCACAAAATGAAAAAAATCAATTATTGAATTAACTTGAAACAATTATTATGATGGAAATTACAGAAGACCATGCTTCAAACACCTCTCCAAGAGCTCCAGAGGCATGAAACAATTATTATCAGAGGCAAACATCTGCCTGAAGTTTCTATATGCAAAGATGCCTGTCTGAATGTCTTTTGAGGGTTCCAGGAGGGCTTCAGTCTCCTGAATGTCTCAGAGAGGGCCTATAGGAGCATCAAGTTTAAAAGGTATCACAGGAAGAAGCTGATCACTATGATGTTGGGTTTCAAAAGGCCTAAAAGATTCATCTGAACACGGAAGATGAATATTACATAGAGCCTTAAACAACTAAAATTAAAAACAAAAAGCTGGGCTGGGTGCAGTGGCTCACGCCTGTAATCCCAGCACTTTGGGAGGCCAAGGCGGGTGGATCACGAGGTCAGGAGATCAAGATCATCCTGGCTAACAGGGTGAAACCCCGTCTCCACTAAAAAAAAAACAAAAAAAATTAGCTGGGCGTGGTGGCAGGCGCCTGTAGTCCCAGCTACTCCGGAGGCTGAGGCAGGAGAATGGCGTGAACCCAGGAGGTGGAGATTGCAGTGAGCCGAGAGCGTGCCACTGCATTCCAGCCTGGGCGACAGAGCGATGCTCCGTCTCGGGGACGGGAGGAGGTGGGGGAATCTGGAATGAGAAGGCATTATTATTATTATTATTATTATTATTTGCTTTCTGTAGTGCCGTGTTGCCTCCTTCCCCCAGCACTATGCTCCAGCTGCAATGGGAGGACGGCAGTGTGCTGCAAATCCCTTATGAGAACCACCAATGTATGCAGGAGTAAATGAGGGGTAAATGAGGAAAGAGGAGGTACCGACCAAGCACCAAGGCTCACTTTCATTCAAACTCACAAAGCCTAGTACTAACCTCAAAAGAGAGAGAAAGAAAAAGCTCTAAAGAGAAAGAGAGCAACAGTGAAACAAAGGCAGGACTCTGAATAACTTAGGGCTCCTTTCATTCCTGAGAAATCCTTGAGAGAAACACAGCCCAAGGGACTAATAGCTGCTATTGTTTCTCTTCTTGGGATACCCCTTTCATGTTCCTTTGCAGTAATAAAGTTAACTACGAAAGAGTACAGAGCTTTTTAATGGTGATTAAAGAGGTTAGTATCATCATATGAAAGCTGGCACAGGGCAGTGTAGTAAAAGGTTACCAACTAGGCTTTTTTTTTCTTTTAGAGAGATAGGGTCTCACTATGTTGTCCAGGCTGGTCTTGAACTGGACTCAAGAGATCCTTCCGTCTTGGCCTCCCAAAGTGCTGGGATTACTGGTGTGAAACACCATGCTTGGCCCAACAAGGCTTTCACTAACTATGATACATTATTTAATTATAAACACAGGGTTCTAAGTACAGAATCTCAGAAAGAAAGTTAACCTTCCTCCAATACCAAAAATTGATATAAAAGAAGAAATGGTCCTTTCAATTACTAGGGGAGTGCATGTTCTCAAATGCCACTTCAGTTTTTGATTATTAGATGTTTAAGTAACAGAACTAACACATCTTTAGTGAAGAACTGGGTAGATGGGTCGATTCTAGCTTGTTTCTTAAATCTGTTAGCTTGTAAGTAATCTAGTACCTACATCAAAACATACCTACATCAAATATACCTTTTTAAACAGAGGTTTCCAAAGTAATGTATCTACCATATACACCCACTAGAAACACAGTAGATACAGGGGAGGATAAAAGGGTAGGCAAAAGAAAGATTAAAATTTCAAATATCTAATTTGATTTACTAAGATGAAAATGAAATTTAGAGTATATTACTCACCAGCATTTAAATGACATTCTTTAATCTGAAATTGAAGTTCATTTTCATTGGGAATATCCTTCCATGTTGCAAGGAAGACCTGGCGCTCTGTATGGGGAAGCAGAGGGGAAGGATGGATGTGCATAATCTGTCAGTATTCTGATTTTTGATGCCTTGCATCATATTTTCCTTTGTCATGCTGGCCCTTGCAATATAGCTAGCAGCAGGCTAGGACTGGAGCCAATGCTGAGTTCTGCAAAAGTGCTATACTTCAGATCAATTAATCCCTCATCAATAACACTAGGACACATTGGAAAAGAGTCTACATCTAAGGTTTCATTTTGGCTCGTTTTCCTATTTTGGTGACTTATGACCTTTCTGAGCCTTAATTTCTTTATCTATAATTACATCTGTCCTGCCTACTCCAAGAGCTATTGTGAGAATCAAATCAATTAAGTGCCAACATAGTTTAATATGCACCAATATAAGCCAGTTTTATTAGATTGTGGTTCATAAATAAGGGAAGAGAGAAATGTCAATAGGCACGTCGGGAGTTCTGATGGTTTATTACAAATTACTGAATTCTTAGCTTGAGGCAGTATGAACTTAGTACAGAGTAAAGTGCTAAATTTACATGTATTATCTTATGAAATAATTATAAAAATTATTTGCACTGCAAATTTGGAAATGGAAGTTCCAAAAAGTATATCACTTTGACCAGTCACATAGCAAATAAACGGCAGAGCTGAGACTCGAATCCATATTTACCTGGTCCCCAAACCTCTTACTCTGTATCCTGGGGTGACTGGATTATTCAGATATTGGGCACTGTGATTTAGAGACCAATGGCAGAGCAAGAACGATTGTGACACAGAAGAATAAATAATAAACAATTATTAAGAGCTTTAGAATATCCTTACTCCATTTTTTAACCTCAAAATAACTAAAAACTTCTGGGGCTATGCTTTGACTGACATGCAGAGGAAGGGCAAAGGTATATTCAGCAGGATAGGCAGGAACGCACTTACCCATTTTGCCATCTTCTACAAAAAGCACATTGAGTGGGATGAGGCAGCTGAAGTAGAAGACATCGATATTGTTTTTCACAGCCACCTGCCAGGAAAGCAACAAGGTAAAATGAGGACATCGCAGGGAGCCAGGTAGGAGGAAAAGAACAGCGTTGTGTCTAGAAATATGCATCCCTATTTCCTTTCTCTTTCGGTCAGTGCAGGTCTCCCCAAATCAAGACAAACTGGCCCACATAATGCAAAGTACACCCTTATTTACTCCATTGTCATAGAACTGTGACAACCTGCAACTCTACCTCCTTCTAGAAGGCCTGTCTTCAAGGCACAACTTGTATACCAGGAATAATCAAGTCTGTGATTTTTTTTCTCTATGATTAATAGAAGCTGCTACCACTTACTAAGTTACCTATTAATGATATTATTTCTAATTCACATTACAATGATCTCAAACAAAGTAGATATCATTCCCCTCTCATTTCACAGATAACGAAACTGAGGTTTAGAAAGACTAACATCCAGAGTCACGTATGTGGTACACAGAATTAGGATTCAAACAGAAATTTGATGCTAAACCTTGATTTTTATTTCTCCCCACAATAACTAGTGCCATACTACCTCTTATTTTTTATTTTTTAAAATATCAGTTTTAAAGTTGTTTCTTTTGTAAAACCTTATTTCCCAGGTCTTATGGTTGGAAAAAGCTTATTGAGCTCAACATTGGTAAACCTGATGACTATAAGAACAAAAAACCTCTAAGCAAGCAAATAAATGAATTTTCTTCTCACAATACAAACTTCTTGACTATGATTCTACCATAGCCTACTTAATTCAGAGCATGCTGTTTTTTAAAAAAGCTACAGGAAGTACTTTTATTGAGGGCAACGCTGATTGGTATATACATTCAGGAACAGGCAGATTGCAAAGCAGCAGATTATAAGGCCCTTATACTGTAAGAGGGAGTAGGAGGAGACTTGCTCTAAGTCACCACCTCCTACTGTTTTCTGTCACTAATGACTTTCCTAGCTATGCTCTTAGCGCTGTAGGAAAACATTTATCTGAGCAAGTTCTATGATCAGTAACTATACCTGTTTCTCTCTCATTTTGCTCTAAAAACAAAGTTAAAAAGTGCTTGTCTAGTACACTATTCTCACTCTCTGCCTTTTATGGCAAATGCCTACACTTCAACAGCATACTGACCTCTTAAAACTGTGGCTATGAGATCCAAATAGCCTCTTTCTCAAGTACTTCCAGTCCTTCTACATTTAGTATCAACTTACCTTCCTTACTTTAAATGGTGCCTGTACTCCCTTCTCCATAATATGTGTGTTCTCTCTCCCAGAAGTGTCCATCCAACTGTTTTCCTTGCTTTTAACCTGTCAACTAACAAGGCTAGGAGTTTGTGACCTATATATAACATGGCCTGATGCCCAAAATGCTGAGACAGGATTCTCAAAAAGCTTGAATCTGGTGAATTTAAGCAGAGTAATGTCAGGAAAGAGGAACTAAAGGTATTCTTTAGGACGTACTAGAGCATGGGTGGGTGTGGTGGTTCAGGCC
>NW_012106364.1:636221-639700 GCF_000951045.1 Mandrillus leucophaeus
AAAAAAAAAAAAAAAAAAGTGAAAACTGGGGTGATGGGGGTAGGCTAATGGTGGGTCATGTAAAGGTCTCATGTGAAATACAAGTGATTATCTTTGACTATAAAGTAGTATCCCCATTCTCTAGAGGATACTATTAGTGGTTCTTAACTGACGACCTATATCAGAATCATCTGGAAAGGTTTTTCAAAACAGATGCCAGGCCCTACCCTACATGAAATAATTATAATCTCTGAATCTGGGACCTGGCATAAATATTTGTGAAAAAGTTCCCAGGAAGATCAACCGGATAAGCAATTAATTTAGAACATTGTTATCTAAGAAGTCTGAATGGGTTTGTAAACATCTTGTTCTTCCAAAAGAATCCTTATGCCAACAAGAGCCCTTTAACAATGGAAAGGACACGATAAGGTAAGCGGCGCTAAACTGTTCTGCACTGTAGACCCTTTGGACAAACAGAGGAAAGCCACTGACTCTCTTGCTGAAAAATGTACACACAACATTTTGCCATAGAATTTCAGGAGTTTCGGGACACCCTGAGGGCCTTCCTGGGACTTCTACTGTAGAACAATTTTCTGAGGAGCTAGGATACCCATACATCAGAAGCAGCAGATACAGAGGTTCAGAGCATGGACTTGGGAGCCAGAACACCTGATTTCAAATTCTGACTCTGACAGTTTCCTGTCTGTAAAATGTAGATCACAAAGTACTGAATTCATGGGGTTGTTATGAGGACAATGAGTTAATATTTGCAAAGCACAGTGAACAGCCTTGACTCATAAGTACTGTAGTAAGTGTCTGTTCAAAAAAGAAAAATTCGGCTGGGTGCAGTGGCTCATGCCTGTAATCCCAGTAGGCGTGAGCCACCATGTGAGCTTTGGGAAGCTGGGGCAGGCGGATTACCTGAGGTCAGGAGTTTGAGACCGGCCTGGCCAACATGGTAAAATCCCATCTCTACTAAAAGTACAAAAATTAGCTAGGCATGGGGGCATGTGCCTGTAGTCCCAGCTACTCAGGAGGATGAAGTGTGAGAATCAGTTGAACCCAGGAGGCAGAGGGTGCAGTGAGCCGAGATTGCGCCACTGCACTCCAGCCTGGGCAACAGAACAAGGCTCCATCTCAAAAAAAAAAAAAAAAAAAAAAAAAAATTCACTCTGCTTTCACCATCTCCTGTTTTACCTCTTTTACTCAGAATCCTCATTAAGGATAACCACATTAGACTTATCTGAAATCTTACACATGCTCAGATGTAGTACCACTATCTCGTTAAAAAAGAGATTAGAAGAAATTTTTAAAAAGGCTTATCGGCAAATTGTTAGCTTAATGGTTCCTTTTGCTACTGCCTTGGTAAATTATCATCTCTTTACAGGATCAACTACACAGGTCATTCATTGGGGAAAGCAGTTCATCTCTTTTACATTAGCTTTTCAAAATCTGTATTTTGCAGCTCTCAAATTTTCCCTCTAGGCTAGAACTGGGTTCATTTCAAGAATATAGGCTTCCCCAGATCTGACTCCTGCCTACCTCTCCAGCCTATTTCCTTAACTACAAATACATCAAAATTACTTCTTATTCCCCATATACTGGAAGTCACAGCTTTGTACCTTTTTTATATGTTGTTCTTCCTTTTTTTTTTTTTTTGAGACGGAGTCTGGCTCTGTCACCCAAGCTGAAGTACAATGGTGCGATCTTGGGTCACTGCAACCTCTGCCTCCCAGGTTCAAGCGATTCTCCTGCCTCCTGAGTAGCTGGGATTACCAGGCGTGTGCCACCACGCCTGGCTAATTTTTCTATTTTTAGTAGAGACGGTGTTTCACCATTTTGGTCAGGCTGGTCTCGAACTCCTGACCCCGTGATCTGCCCACCACAGCCTCCCAAAGTGTTGGGATTACAGGTGTCAGCCATCACACCCAGCCTATATGTTGTTCTTTCTGCTTAATATTTTCTTCTGCTTAAGCTTAGTACTGTCTGGAAAATACTTATTTAACCTTAAGGTTCAGTTCAAGATTAACACTTCCCAGAAAGCTCTAACCCCTCCCCACAGCACCCAACGCATTCAATTCTATGATAGCATATAATAATGGCTTACTTCTGGCTCACCTATAATACAATGAGCTCCTTGAATGCAGGGTCTGTCTCTCATCTTCGCTAGCATATTGACTACCTCAATAAATATTTGTTCCATGAAAATAAGGGGAAGATGTTCAACAAATAAAAATGAAACACTGTGTTTCTCAACATTGTTTCTACCTCAACATCATTCATATACATAACAGAATCCCATCAGTAACATCTCTCATTAGGCACACTGATTCTCAATGAGGCAGGAATGGGGGGATGGGATGATGTATGGGTTCTTTTGGTTTCAAATCACTGAGCTAAATAATATGTACATGCTAACAAAGGATAAAATAGGTAGTGGATCACAATCCAAAGAATGCTAGGTTCTCCAAGGATATGCCAATCATATTTTGGGTGTCAAAAAAGAACCAAGGGAAAAACACAGTAGGAAGTCAGTTTAATTCCAATCCTGATGCTGACTGCTCTTAAATATAACTAAATCAGCCTTAAAGAGCATGATATTGTTGTTGGAGGGAGAGAGGAAAAGAGAACGACAGTTTCTTGTTTTCTTATTTAAAAATTCACTATCCCAACAGGTATAGAGAGTAGGAAGATAGAATCCAGACAAGTTTCTAAACTATTTTCCAAGAGCTATAACATCATGCCTAGATTGCCTGAGGGAAATCAATGATCACATATATATCCAACTGCCTACTTAATATCTTCACTTGGATAATAGGTTGCTCAAAAGGAATATGTCTAAAACCAAACTTTTTTTTAAAAAAATTAACTTTTATTTCAAGTTCAGGGGTACATGTGCAGGCTTGTAATATAGGTAAACTTGTGTCATCAAAGTTTGTTGTACCGCTTATTTTATCACCCAGCTATTAAGCGTAGTACCCATTAGTTATTTTTCCTGATCCTCTCCCTCCTCCCACCCTCCACCCTCTAGCAGACCCCAGTGTGTGTTGTTCCCCTCTTTGCGTCCATTTGTTCTCGTCATTTAGCTCCCACTTATAAGTCAGAACATGTGGTATTCGGTTTTATGTTACTGTGTTAGTTTGCTAAGGATAATAGCCTCCAGCTCCACCCATGCTCCTGCAAAGGACATGATCTCATTCTTTTTTATGGGTGCATAGTATTCCATGGCATATATGTACCACATTTTCTTTATCCAGTCTATCACTGATGCGCATTTAGGTTGATGCCATGTCTTTGCTATTGTGAATAGTGCTGCAATGAACATATGTGTGCATGTGTCTTTATGATAGAATTATTTGTATTCTTTAGGGTATGTATCCAGTAATGGAATTGCTGGGTCGAGTGGTATTTCCATTTTTAGGTCTTACCTTTTTTTTTTTTTTGAGACAGAGTCTTGCTCTGTCACCCAGGCTGGAGTGCAGTGGCGGGATCTTGGCTCA
>NW_012106364.1:639750-645661 GCF_000951045.1 Mandrillus leucophaeus
GGCTCACTGCAAGCTCCGCCTCCCAGGTTCACGCCATTCTCTTGCCTCAGCCTCCCCAGTAGCTGGGACTACAGGCGCCGGCCAGCACGCCCGGCTAATTTTTTTGTATTTTTAGTAGAGACGGGGTTTCACCGTGTTAGCCAGGATGGTCTCGATCTCCTGACCTCATGATCCCCCCGGCTCGGCCTCCCAAAGTGCTGGGATTACAGGCGTGAACCACCGCGCCCGGCCCATTTTTAGGTATTTGAGGAATCACCACACTGTCTTCCACAAGGGTTGAATTAATTTACACTCACACCAATAGTGTATAAGCCTTGTGTTTTTCTCTACAACCTCACCAGCATTTTTTTTTTTTTTCATTTTTTTAGTAATAGCTATTCCAACTGGTGTGAGATAGTATCTCATTGTGGTAAAACCAAACTCTTAATCTCCCCTCCCCACCTCCAAGTACAACCTCCTGCTGTCTTTCCAAATTCAGTAACTACTATGGGATTCTGCAACGCCTTTAACAGTCTCTCTGCCTCTCCACTAGTTTTCCAGCCACATCCCCCTATACCTTCCCTTCACAGCACCTAGCTTCCCCGGTATATGCTCAACATAGCAGCCAGAGTAGCTTAAAATGTAGGTCAGCTCATAAATACTTCTCTGCTCAAACCTTTCGATCTCACTCAGAATAAAAACCAAAGTTACAATTGCCTATAATCCAACTCCTCCAACCTCTCTGAGGTCGTGTTAATACTCTCCTCCTTGCTAGCTCTACTCCAGCTGCAGGAGCCTGTTGTGCCTTCCTTCCACATAGCAGGTACATTCCTACTTCATGGCTTTTTGCATTTGCTGTTTCTTCTGTCTACAATGTTCTTCTTCCAGAAATCCACGATTCTTTCCCTGTCTCCTTTGAGTCTTTGTTTTAACCAAATATTATCTTTTCAGATAGGTCTTCCATGACCAACATATTTTTGTAAAACTGTACCACCCAACCTCCCACTCCAGTACTTCTTTTATATTTTTCCACTGTCCCCCCTACCATCTGATATACTATGTATTGTACTGATTTGCTGGTTTATTGCCTGTCCCCATTCCACATACCCCACTTGTGGTAGAATATAAATTCCATGAAGGAAATAATTCCTATCTTCCATTTGCCACAATATTCTCAGTTTTTAGAATAGTGACTGGCACAGAATATGTGCTGAATAACAGTTGTAAAATAAACTGTACAAAGTTTCTGACCTCACTTGGGTTTACACAATAATGAACTTAAAAGTTCTATGGGGCTTGGTGCAGTGGCTCGCTCCTGTAATCCCAGCACTATGGGAGGCCAAAGGGGAAGGGAGGATCACTTAAGGCCAGGAATTTGAGACAAGCTTGGACAACCAGAGTGAGACCTTGTCTCTACCAAAACAAAACAAAAAGCCGAGTGCAGTGGCATGAGCCTTTGGTCCCAGTTATTCAGGAGACTGAAGCAGGAGGATAAGAGGATAGGAGGATAGGAGTCCAGGAGTTCAAGGTTACAATGAGCTACAACTGTACCACTGTACTCCAGCCTGGGCAATAGAGTGAGATCCTATCTCACAAACAAACAAACAAACAAAGTCCCAAAAGCACAGTATTTCTCACATTTTTCTAGTGTATTTCCCTTAACAGAAGAGGAAAGAATGGACACATCTGGGAAGGAGGCAGGGGGATGGGTCAAGAATAGTGGTATAATATGAAGTAGACTATCATAAGAACAAATCTCTTTGAAGTTCCATGCTAAATTCCATAATGTACCCATATATGTTTGAATATGTGTTTTTCCCTTTAACTTTGAGTAAAACTGATGCTCTAGGAAAATGTGCTATTGTGTATTCTTTAGCTTCCATAAAGAATACACATGGTATTTGGTGGGTCACAACCAACTGGTAGTCCTTAAAATTAACTAAGTGGGTTGAAACTGGCATTAAAAAAATAAAATGAAAAATATCACAGTCCATCTCATGAAGAGTAAGTAATGTTTCCTGAAACTGTTCAGTTTTATGTATTGTATGTGTGTATACACTATGTAAAACACATTTCTTACTGTAAGTGGCAGTCAAAAAAGTATAAAAGCCACAATACACACACACCAAAGTAAACAGTGAGAAAGGGTTCAGTGAGTGAAGGAACAGAATGCACACCTCAGCTTCTGCTTTGAGAATGCCCAAAGCAGACCACAGATGGTACCAAGATTACCTAATCCTCTGTTCCTTTGGTATGTCATGTGCAACATGTGACCATAACAATATTAACGTGCTTCTTACGGACATCAATAGGAAAGCAAACAGAAATTATAAGGCACTTTGAAAACATAAAAGTGGGCTATAAATGCTTCATAATAACAGTGATTGTTTAAAGTTACTTTAAGTGGCTGCTGAGGAAAGAGCAACCTGTCAGCTTCAGCCTGTAACCAGCTATTAGTTTCTTTCCATAGTATAGGAAGCCTGCTGCAGGAGCTACAATCTCTTTATGGTGGGACAGCTGGAGATGAATAGGCTAAATTAATATTCTAACCTTATACCAATATACTCAAAAGTACTATAAAAAGGTACAACATGAACTCAGTCTGAACTCTGGCAAATTAGGCCTCTTACCCCACCTCTCACCACAGGTAACCAAAGGAGGCACTGCCACGAGGAAAACCAAGTGAAGTAGCGCAGGGCTCGCCTTTGAGATTGTATCGTCTACTCTTCCATAACGTCACTTGTGACCTTTCCTCGTTTCTGAAGAACTTTTTTTTTTTTTTTTATTCCTCTTCTCCATTTAGCTTTTGGAAAGATTATTTGCAGGCTGGTCCAAGCTAGGACCAGGGAGTGACGTCAACCATCTCCACTTCTCTGAGCAATGATGATTCAGATGTGTTTTAAGTACCACACAACCTAGTCAACAGATCCTAGGGGAATGGCTCTGAGTGACAGGTTTTTAATGGTACTTACTCCAACAGTGTGATATATATCATCTGAGATTCAAGCAGAAGTGGCCCTTTCTGCTAGGTGCTAGAGTTAAACTGATGGGTAGTTCTGCATTTCTCATCAACACCAAAATACATCTACCATCTTAAGTTTATTTTATCTTTTTAAATTTCTTTTTTGATACAGGGTCTTGCTCTGTCACCCAGGCTGGACGGTGGAGGCATGATCACAGCTCACTGCAGCCTTGACCTGCTGGGCTCAAGTGATCCTCCCATCTCAGCCTCATGAGTAGCTGAAACTACACATGTGTGCCACCATGCTTGGCTAACTTTGTTGTTTTTGTAGACATTAGTCTATATACTAGACTAAACTAGACATACTAGTCTTACTATGTTGCCCAGGCTACTCTCAAACTCCTGGACCCAAGCAATCCTCCCACCCTGACCTCCCAAAGTGCTGGGATTACACAGGAATGAGCCACTGTGCTTGGTGATCCAAAGTTTAAATAGCATTTCAAACTCTATTGACCAATAAATTATCTGGGAATTCTCAGAGACCCTGACAAAACAGAAAGGTCTATCTATGATATTAGACAATATCTGATAGAGTTAAAAATATAGCAGAAAGAGTCATGAAATGTCGAATGACTTTCCTTCCAGTACTAATTCCATTTTAAACTGAACAGCATCTTTAGTTCACTTCCAAGGCTAAGATTCAAACAAGAACTCTCTTCCCATATTCTTTCTTAGTCCACCCAAAAGATCAGGTGGATTATATGATAGCTGAGGAGGCCTCAAATGGTACCAAACTGCTGTTCATCCTGAGTATAAAGCCATATTGATTTATTCTCAGGAGACATTAGGACGTTGTTCGTTAAGAGTATGTGGACAGTGGAATCCTTTACAGGGAAAATTTGACAGATTAGGCAATGGTTCCATGTCCCTAATATGCACTTCAGCGTCTGAAGTTTTCATATTTAAACAGTTCTCAGAACCAGAAATGAAAGCTTTGAACAGAGCCTCCAGATGATCTCTAAAATTGTAAATCCTCCAGTAGCACATATAATTATTGGACTTTAAAAAGGCAATGAGCTCCTAAAAGCCAATCTCTCTTAGTAAGCCTTGATTCCAAAGGAAGCCAACAGAAACCAAAAGACACTGAAACTGAAATACTATGACTTCTCCTGTAGTCCCCATTCTGCTATGAGATCTGCTTAATCTCAATCTCAAAAAACTCTCAAATAATTTAGACCACGAATTAGAAATGTCCGCAAATTGCTTTTCCCAGGCGGCTGCCGAAGATGGCGGAGGTGCAGGTTCTGGTGCTTGATGGTGGAGGCCATCTCCTGGGCCGCCTGGGGGCCATCGTGGCTAAACAGGTACTGCGGGGCTGGAAGGTGGTGGTCGTACGCTGCGAAGGCATCAACATTTCTGGCAATTTCTACAGAAACAAGTTGAAGTACCTGGCTTTCCTCTGCAAATGGATGAACACCAACCCTTCCCGAGGCCCCTACCACTTCCGGGCGCCCAGTAGCATCTTCTGGCAGACAGCGCCAGGCATGCTACCCCACAAGACCAAGCAAGGCCAGGCCGCCCTGGACCGCCTCAAGGTATCTGACTGCATCCCACCGCCCTACAACAAGAAAAAGCGGATGGTGGTTCCTGCTGCCCTCAAGGTCGTGCGTCTGTTTGCCTACAAGAAAGTTTGCCTATCTGGGGCGCTTGGCTCACGAGGTTGGCTGGAAGTACCAGGCAGTGACAGTCACCCTGGAGGAGAAGAGGAAGGAGAAAGCCAAGATCCCGTACCGGAAGAAGAAACAGCTCATGAGGCTACGGAAACAGGCCGAGAAGAACGTGGAGAAGAAAACTGACAAATACACAGAGGTCCTCAAGACCCATGGACTCCTGGTCTGAGCCCAATAAAGACTGTTTAAAAATCATCCTTGGCCTGGCCTGCCCTTCTTTGATTGCTGCCCTGGGATGTGGGGGACCCAGGAAAGAGAAAGCCAAGATCCACTACTGGAAGAAGAAACAGCTCATGAGGCTACGGAAACTGGCAGAGAAGAACGTGGAGAAGAAAATTGACAAATACACAGAGGTCCTCAAGACCCATGGACTCCTGGTCTGAGCCCAATAAAGACTGTTAAAAAAAAAAAAAAAAAAAAAGAAGAAAAGAAATGTCAGCAAATTAAATCTCCAGAACACTAAAGATTAGATAAAGATTGTAAAGTGGTATGAATAGACATTGCTTTAAAAGACTTTGGATTACACTGTCAAAATCACCATTGGAACAGGAGAAAATTAGAATGACGAACCTTTAGGACTGTCAAATGGGAGAAGTCCAAAGCACAGCAAGGTCAGAACTACTTAAATCAAATTTTGTTAACTATTTTGCAGCTGAAATAGATTCTCAAGTACTGCTTTAAAAGAGAATCCCCTGCCCCGCCCCTGCAAAGCCATTTGGAAAAAGGGTGAGTAGGTCACAATTTTCATGAAAGACTACCTTTGTGGAGGATAGAAAAAGTAGCCCACCCATAGCCATCACTGCAGCCATCTAAACTGTGGAGGCCAGACATGGCTCACACCTATCTGTGATCCCAGCAATTTGGGAGGCCGAGGTAGGAAGATTGCTTGAGCCCAGGAGTTTGAGACCAGCCTGGGCAACATGGTGAGATTTCAACTTTACAAAAATAAAAATAAAAAATTAGCCAGGCGTGGTGGTGGACACCTACAGTCCCAGCTACTGGTCAGGTTGAGGTGAGACAATAACTTGAGTCTGGGAGGTCGAGGCTGCAGTAAGCTGTGATCGCGCCACTGCACTCCTGCCTGGGAGACAATGTGAGAACGCTGTCCCCACCTTGCCCCCCCCCAAAAAAAAGAAAAGAAAAGAAAGGTAAAGAAAACTAGGGAAGGTCAGGCTAAATTCACACCCTCAAAGTTGCAACACAAACTCTATCTATGATATTAGACAATATCTGATAGAGT
>NW_012106364.1:646532-660714 GCF_000951045.1 Mandrillus leucophaeus
CTCAGCCTCCTGAGTAGCTGGGACTACAGGCTCATGCCACTATGCCCGGCTAATTTTTGTATTTTTGGTAGAGATGGGGTTTCGTCATGTTGGCCAGGCTGGTCTTGAACTCCTGACCTCAAGTGATCTGCCGCCCCAGCCTCCCAAAGTGCTGGGATTACGGGCGGGAGCCACCGCGCCTGGCAGGCCCTTGCTTTTAAAGTTTGCCTCCTTACACCTTTGTGTTTATCAGGATTATGAAAAAGACAGGCTTTTCTGTTTTCACAGTAAAAAGGGCTTGCTCAGCGCCATTTCCTATTGGGCATCTAAATGATTTTAGTTTTTCCTGAGGCTCCAAAACACTTGTAAGAGCATCCTTGAACTTCTTCATTTACTGAGTTTGAGCTTCCAAATTTACTCTAGAAATATTAACCAAAATAGTCTAAGGCTCTTTAGGATAATAATTTAATAGTCTCATGGTGGCAATTTGGTTTTATTTTAAAGAGACATACAGACATAAGTTAGCAACAGAAAAAATTCCCAAAATGTGAGCACAGTTAACTTGTGCTATGTTCCTAATCATCTCCAATTTTGAAAATAGGGTCCATTAATGTGCTGTGATCTTGCCTTTCCTAATATCAAGGAAGCAACAGCTTCTAATATTTGTTCTGCCTTCTTGAGAGAAAATGAATTTGTGATTATAGTCTTCAGATTAAACTTGGGACCAGGACCAGACCTATCCAGATAAAAGGGTATTATATCAGAGTCAGAGGACAGAATGCAAGGCTGCTGAGAAACAACAGGCAGAGGCTGTGTTTAGGGGTACTCTGTTAAGATGAAGAGATAGCCTTACTTAGTTTGGTTCAAGAACTAGATGAATCTGATGTTGGTTAATACTTTCTTAAATGAAAGCAAAAAGACTCGTTCAACAACAAATATTTATCTAGCACCTACTGTGTGCTAGACTTCATTCCAGGCACTGGGAGACAGAGCAGTGGGGGGAAAAACATAGACAAAAACTGTTGTTCCTTTGGAATTTGCATTCTAGTAGGAGAGGGGCAGGAGGTGATAATAAATAATTCAGTAGTAATTAAAATATAATGAAACGCTATGGGGTAAGAATAAGGGAGATTGGTAGTACTGGGAATGAACGGAGAAAATCTTATTAAAAAGGTACTATTTAGCCAGGCGTGCGGTGGCTCAGGCCTGTAATCCCAGCACTTTGGGAGGCTGAGGTGGGCGGATCACTTGAGGTTAGTTGTTCTAGACCAGCCTGGTCAACATGACGAAACTCCTGTCTCTAATAAAAACATAAAAATTAGCTGGGCATGGTGGCGGGCACCTGTAATCCCAGCTACTCGGGAGGCTGAACCTGGGAGGTGAAGGTTGCAGTGAGCCAAGATGGCACCATTGCACTCTAGCCTGGGCAACAGAGTGAGACTTTAAAAAAAAAAAAGAATTTATTCCTTCTATCTAACTGTATGTTTGCACCCATTAACCTACTTCTCTTCATTTCCCTCACCCCCCATCCTCTGGTAACTATCATTCTATTCTCTTTTTTGGGTACTACTTTAGTAAAAACCTAAAGGAAGTAAGTAAGCTATACAGATACGGAGATTGGGAGAAGGCACATTCCAGACAAGGACAACAGTCAATTAAAAGGTCATGAGGTGGCAGCATACTGTATTCTAAGATCAGTGAGGAGACCAGAGTGGCTACAGTGAAGGGGAGGAGTAACAGATGAAATCAATGAGGAAAGGAGTGAGAGAAAGGCATAGCTAGATCACCCAAGGTCTTGGAGACCTTTGGTAAGATTTTGCCTCTTCTGCTTAGAAACTATTAATGCAAATTCTTCCAGGTGGGGAGATGAAAGTTGCTTAATTCTTGCTATACCACTGGCTATACCAGTTATACTCAGGGTTACCTGAGTTTAACAGTAAACTCTACTTAGCAAATAGCTCAAGTTGTCCCTCAGCCCCACCCCACCCCCACTATTAACATAAATAGTATTCAAAGATGAGACAATAGCAACCAAGGGCACATCAGCCAGTACATGCAGCTGTGTAGCTATCATTAAAGGGAAAAGATAAGACTGGTGCCTTTCGGCTTATCTGTTAGGCAGGCTGAAAGGCCTGTGAAATTATTGCTGGCTGTTTGTGGCAACTGAAACTATATAGAGTAATTCTGTTGTAGGCTGCTAGAAGAAGAGAGGATTAGGGGCCAGTAAAAAAGATTGGTCAGTATAGTATCACAGGGGGATTATCCATTGGCAGAAAGCAGTCACATATACATTTGCTGTAAGTTAGGTATCTGAGTATAATAGGTAACCTACCTGAGGGTTACCTGAGTGTAACAGGCCAGTGGTATAGCAAGAATTAAGCAACTTTCATGACTCTGATAGGACCATACCTGTGTCACTGGCAGCTGTGTGCCTCACAGGGAACTCAGGGTCAAGGGAAAATCATGCTAAGATACACTGCATCTGTTCCTACTCCTGGGTAGCTTCCTCATTTAAAAAGTTTTATAAGTTAAATAAAATAAATCAAGAACTTAGCAAATGTATATGTGACTGCTTTCTGCCAATGTATAACCCCCCTGCGATACTATATTGATCAACCCAGTTACTCTTCAGAAATCTTACTGGCCCCTAATCCACTCCTCTTCTAACAGCCTACAACAGAATTACT
Source organism: Mandrillus leucophaeus (assembly GCF_000951045.1). Classification (NCBI taxonomy): domain Eukaryota; kingdom Metazoa; phylum Chordata; class Mammalia; order Primates; family Cercopithecidae; genus Mandrillus; species Mandrillus leucophaeus. The sequence continues at coordinate 649,199 of NW_012106364.1, forward strand.
CTAAATAGTTTCAGTTGCCAGAAACAGTCAGCAATAATTTCATAGGCCTTTCAGCCTGCCTGACAGACAAGCCGAAAGGGACCAGTCTTTCTTTTTCCCTTTCATGATAGCTACACAACTACATGTACTGACTGATATGCCCTTGGTTGCTGCTGTCTCATCTTCGAACATTGTTTATGTTAATAATGAGGGGTGGAGAGAGGGGGGTGGAGGGACAACTTGAGCTATTATTTGCTATGTAGGCTTACTGGGTTTTGTTTTGTTTTTGGTTTTGGTTTTGAGATGAAGTCTCGCTCTGTTTCCCAGGCTGGAGTGCAATAGCACAATCTAGCTCACTGCAACCTCTGCCTCCTGGGTTCAAGCGATTCTCCTGTCTCAGCCTCCTGAGTAGCTGGAATTACAGGCGTGCACCACCATGCCCAGCTAACTTTTTTGTATTTTTGTAGAGACAGGGTTTTGCCATGTTGGCCAGGCTGGTCTCGAACTCCTGACCTCAAGTGATCCACCTGCTTCGACCTCTCAAACTGCTGGCATTACAGGCGTGACTGTTAAACTTTAAAAATGCATTTAGGCTGGGTGCGGTGGCTCACGCCTGTAATTCCAGTACTTTGGGAAGCCAAGGCAGGTGGATGGCTTGAGCCCAGGAGTTCAAGACCAGCCTGGGAAACATGGCCGGACCTCAAGTCTATAAAAAGTTAAAAAAAAAAAAAAAAATCAGCTAGGTGTGGTGGCATGCACCTGTATTCCCAGCTACTTGGGAGGCTGAGGTGGGAGGATCACTTGAGTCCAGCAGGTTGAGGATGCAGTGAGCTGTATCTGTGTCCCTGAACTCCAACTTGGGAAATTGAGCAAGACCCTGACTGAAAAAAAAAACAAACAAAAACATTTAATAATACTGTACTGAATCAAAAAATCCTGAAGGCAAGACTAGAAAACCACCAGTTAAGGTGATTAAAATTCTACTCTAATTTAGTATGTCATAGAAGACCTAGTAGAAATTCAATAGAAGAACAGACTTCAGTAATAATAGGCAGTAATAGGTGTCAATCTAGAATCAAATCTAGGTTCTAGATATTAAGCATACATCCTCAGATTAGTTAGCTGCAAGTCAGAAATCAAATGGGTTCACGGTTGTGCCTATGTTCGGCCTGGTGGATAGTACAACTTTACATGGACAAAAGGAGGACACGCGGCTGTCAAGATGACTGGACAGATGGGCGGCCACTGAACACACATGCTGTCTCTGGGTAGTTCCACTGGGGAAGCAGGTCATATAGAGGGACATAAATTACTGTCAGGAGCACAGCGGGAGCTATGGAATCGAGAAGTTCTGTGCTTTGCTGTTCTGAGTACTTGCCCTTCAACTCCTTCAGGGGTTCCTGGAAAGGAAGGCTGCTACCAAGTCAAGGATCATCTTTCATTCACACACTTTTCAAAAGTGATTAGATAATATTTTCCTTCAGTCTCCAAACTATAACTGATTCCAACTATATTTACCAGGGTCCCTCCTTCTAAATGGATTTTCTTCTAAAATTAGAACAATAAAACTGACATTATATAAATGTCCTTCCATAAACTTAGGCTTTCCTGAAGTAGAAAAAAAAAAAAAAAGAAAATAAATTCAGACAAAGAGTATGTTTTCATTACAGGCCCACCTGATTGACTTTCAGGCCCTGGGTGCCTTGATTCAGAAACTTAATCTATAAAAATCTCAAAATGTAGAACTAGGATCTACAGATAGAACCTAAAGGAAGACATTTTATTTCATATAAACTACTAGGTGTGGTGGCTCATGCCTGTAATCTCAGTACTCTAGGAGGCCGAGGTAGGCAGATCACTTGAGGTCAAGAGTTTGAGACCATCCTGGCCAACATGGTGAAAAAACCTCATCTCTACTAAAAATCCAAAAAATTAGCTGGGCGTGGTGGCAGGCACCTATAATCCCAGCTACTTAGGAGGCTGAGGCAGGAGGATCACTTGAACCTAAGAGGCAGAGGTTGTAGTGAGCAGAGATCACACCATTGTACTCCAGCCTGGGTAACAGAGTGAGACTCCGATTCCCCCCACCCCTGTACCCTCCCCCCTCAAAAAAAGAAAACAAAAATAAAAAAACGCCAAATAAAAAACTGCCTAACAGAGTTTTATGAAGACAGAATGGGTCATATAGGGTAGTAAATCACTGGTGGCATTCATGTACGCACTGATTTTCCCATCACTGCCAATACAGAGTGAATTCCATCAAAAACAGATAGGGTTTGAAATAGACAAAATTAAAGACCATCCCTTCCAACTATGAGATTTTACATTCCTTATGTGTACATGGTCACATGGCTCAAAGCTTTTCTGCAGTTTTATTCAAATATGTATGGACCTTAATACTACAAAGCCTATGCATAACCCCTTCATTAAAAATTATGAATAATGCACTTTCTTCCCCATCTCATTAAACATCATGCTATAGCAAAATATAAGAGAGTAAACATGAATGAGAGCAGGGTATGGCTCTCAAATTCAATCCAGCTGAGGAAAAATCTGAGTGAGTTCTCTGTATTTCCAACCTATAATACAGGTTTTTATCAGCCGGGACTAGAAAGAGGTAGCTATTTTACATCCAGAATTCAAAGTCCTCTACTGCATTACAAGGTTAAATCTAAAGACCACAAGGTTAAATCTATTTCTAATCATTTATTAAACTAGAAACATAAAACTGATTCCATTATTCATCATTAACTCCTCGTTTATAATCATGATAAAAAGATGGCTGTGAATTTAACAAATAAAAGCCCACAAATCACTTTTATTACCATTTTAGAACTACTGTGTGAAATTCATTATCCTTTCTCAGGATGTCAGCATGGATTTCTATTACCTGGGTAATCTGACCCAAGTTTGTAATATATTGAATATGAATATTGAATATGAATACTGAATACGAATATGTAATACATTGAATTTCTCAGATGAGATTAAAGAATATGTTTATAGTCCTGATGGGACATGAAGAATATGTCAAACTGGAAGTAGCAATCTCAGTAAGTAATCTTCTATTTTATTTTTTGAGAGCACAATGTTTTAATCTTTCATAATTAAGACTCCAGTACCTACATACTGCTTATGGAATATTTTAGGAGGAATATTTTTAGGTCTACAGGGATCACTTGGATAGCAGATCCAACATTGGATCCAACTGTCTGACGTGAGAACCTCTATATAGTTCCCAAAAGATCCACCACTTCAAGGACTCATTGTCTATTCAAGCAGCATCATGGTCCCACAAATGCAATCAGTGTGTGCAGTCCTCAATTGTGGATCTTGGAAGACCAAAGAAGGCTTCAACACTGACTTGTTTGGCTTGCACAACAGTCAAAAAACGTCAGCAAATGCCAAGCTGGTTTGCTTCATTTGATGGAAGCTGCTGAAAAGGTCTTCCGTTTGGAAGCGTCTACCAGTTTTTCTGGTATAATAGCTACAGCTGTGGGCTTTCTGAGTGTGAACGGACATATGCAAGACATGAAATATCAGGGACAAGCACCATCTGCAACTAACTGTCTCACAGGCTGGAACTACATGTAGGAGTAGCAAGGGACAGAATTTCCTCAGAGCCATATACTAGCAAAATTTGGCTGACAATGATCTTAAGACATGAGTAAACAGCATTGTAAGATCATGTCCTTTGCAGCTAGTGTCTTCGACACTTTCTGCCCTAATCAAAGGTTAAACGAACAGACTGATGAATATTGCCTTGTTTTAGAAAGATATGCAAAGAAAAAAAAAAACAAACAAGAGACATTGTGTCTATTTCTTTTCTCTAATTAATATTCAGCCTCTCATTCAACAATGTTTATGTGAGATTTAAAGGCAATAAAGACAGGGATAACAAAAACTATACATGGGAAAGGGTTAATTCTTTCTCCACAGGTTCACTTCTAAGGTTCCTAATTATAAAGTTGTACAGCAGGAAGGAAAGAAAGAAAAATTTTTAAGGTGCTATCAGACCTCTAGGCAGAGACAGTAGATTGAAAAATCACATTTAGGTTTCTTTTCTCTTGGAAAGAGTTCTGCCATAACTAAAGGAAAATAAAAATTTTTCAAGGTATAAATTCATAGAGATAGTAAGAAAAAGATATAACAGCAACAATATCTTGGTACCTGGAAAGCAGATGGATTAGCAATACTACCACAGAATTCTCAAAGGCTTAGGACTGGTAGCACCTCTGGAACTGTATGGTGGGGAGTGTTAAAAGAGAGAGGATTAAGATGTCAATAAGATTTCTAGATCCCAACCTCGATTCTACACTGCTGGACAGCTCTTAGGTCTCTAGGCTCTGCATAAAACTGAAGATTGATTCTTTTGGAGATGATAAAATAGATGGCACTTAGAAGTAAAAGCCAAACATGGCTGAGGGGTGGTGAATGAAATGAATTAATGCATACTGAATGCTAAGACTCTCCAGCCCTCTTTCCCAACTTAGCTCCCCATGAGGCTTGCAGAAAGCCTTTCTATTCTAGACAGAGACTTAAAGATAACTTTTGAAAGAACTGAGCCAGCCCAGAGAGGAAAATTCAGCAAAAAATCAAATCGAAATCCTAGAATTAAGAAGTACAATATCTGAAATGAAAATGCTCTGGATTAGTTTAACAGAAGGTTGTTGCCTATAGAAGAAAGAAGCAGTGTACTTGAAGACAGATCAATAGGAATTATCCAATCTGAAGAACAGAGAGAAAAAAGATTAAATTTTAAAAAAGCAGCCTCGGTGATCTGAGGGATGACATTAAGTGGTCTAACACATATGTAACTGGAGTTCTAGAATGAGAGAAGAGACATAATGAAGTAGAAAAAAAATCTGAAGAATGACAAAACATTTCCAAAATTGGGGAAAACTATCAACTTGCAGATCCAAGCTCAGTGAGCTCCAAGCCAGAGAAATACAAGAAAAACACCTACATACGTAATAGTCAAACTGCTGAAAACCAAAGGTAAAAGAAATACGGAAGAGGAGGCTACAGATTGGCACTGCCAACAGAACTTTCTAAAGTAAGGTAAATGTTCTACTCCTGCACTACTGTCCCATCTAGTAACCATTAGCCACACATGTATTTGAAATGTGGCTGATGCAATGATGAAACTGAATTTGTTTGATTTAATTTCAATTTACATAGCCACATGTGGCTAGTGGCTATCATATTAAACAGTGTAGCTAAAGAGACTTAAGAGCCTTAAGAGCTATCAACCCACCATAATATGTGCACTTTACTGATTCAAACACAAAGTAATAATAAAACAAAAAAAATTACAATAAAATCTGAACACTGATTTGATATGTGATATTAAGGAATTCTTGCTAATATTTTAAGTTGTGAGAATAGTTATCATAGTTAAATTTTTTAAAAGAGACCTGTTTTAAAGATACACACCGAGCTACGCATGGTAGCTCATGTCTGTAATCCCACAAGAGAGGATCACCCAACGTCAGGAATCCAAGACCAGCCTGGTTAACATGGTGAAACCCTGTCTCTACTAAAAATACAAAAATTAGCCAGGTATGGTGGCATGTGCCTGTAATCCCAGCTACTCAGGAGGCCGAAGCAAGAGAATCACTTGAATTCGGGAGGCAGAGGTTGCAGTGAGCTGAGATCACACCACTGCACTCTAGCCTGGGCAGCACAGCGAGACTCCATCTCAAACAAACAAGCAAACAAACAAACACAAAAAAAAAACAAGAGCTACTGAAATATTTACAGATTAAGTGATATAAATTTCTGGGATTTGCTTCAAAAGAATAGAGTAGGGTTGTGGGAAGGGGTATAAATGATATTAACCGTGGATAATTATTGAAGCTGGATGATGGGTACACAGGGACTCATTATACTATTCTGCTTATTTCTGTAATGTTAAAAATATTTCATAAAAAAGTTTTTTTTTTTTTTTCTTTTTGAGATAAAGGCTCACGGCTCGTTCTGTCACACAGGCTGGAGTGCAGTGGCGTGATCTCAACTCACTGCAACCTCTGCCTCCCTGGCTCAAGCAATTCTCCTGCTTCAGCTTCCCGAGTAGATGGGACTATAGGCGTGTGCCACCATGCCTGGCTAATTTTTGTATTCTTAGTAGAGATGGGGTTTCGTCATGTTGGCCAGGCTGGTCTTGGACTCCTGGCCTTAAGTGATCGCCCTCCTTGGCCTCCCAAAGTGCTGGAGTTACACGTGTGAGCTACTGTGCATGTCCCCATAAACAAGGTTTTAAAAAGTAGAGCAAAAGGAAACAGGGATGGAAAACAGGAGGGGAAAACAGAGTCAGTCCAGGAGAATCAATATCCAAATAGCAAGACTTCTGATAAGAAATAGAGAAAATGAAGGGGAGAGCATCAGCAAAGAAGTTAAAGAAAAATTCCTTGACTTGAAGGACATGAGTTTCCAGTTTTAAAGAACCCAGTGAGTACCCAGCATGATGGGTGAAAAGACAGACAGAGTCACAATGAGGCATATCATTGTGAAATGTGAAACACTGAGGACAAAGTACAAGCTTTCATTGAGGAAAAAACAGGGCAAAGGCAAGGATCAAGAATCAGAACGGCTTTTGATTAGGAGAAAAATGATTTCTAACCTAGAATTTTATATAGCAGCTGTCAAACAAATATGAAGACAGACTAAAAGAGATATTTAAAAACGTGTAAAGGCTCAAATCTATGGAATAGTCTACATACCTATTCTCAGGAATCCACTGGAAAATGTGTTTCATCAAAAGAAGGAGTAAACCAAGAAAAGGACACTGTAATAGGAGACCCTGAGTATGAGAAAGCTGATGACGGGAATGAATCCCCAGGGTTAAGATGAAAGGAGGTCCCAGGAAGATAGCTATGTTCCAGGCATTCAAGTAAATCATTCTAGAAGAGACTTTAAGAGAGGGAAACTGATAGTATACTTTGAAGGGTCTGATCTCAATGGAATTTGGGATTAAATTATAGTTAAAAACACCAACAGAAACAAGTATTAACTCCAATTATCTACAAAAAGCTTTGCTGAGGAAAAATCACTTTAATACATGGCTCAGCTTCAAAGAGTATATACAGTCATAATAATGTAAACACTGGGCAGGGTGTGGTGGCTCATACCTGTAATTCCAGCACTTTAGGAAGCTGAGGCAGGAGAATCACTTGAGCCCAGGAATTTCAGACCAGCCTGGGCAACATAGTGAGACCCCATCTCTACATAAAAATAAAAAATCAGCCAGGCGTGGTGGCACACACCTGTAGTCCCAGCTACTTGAGATCCTCCTAAGACAGGAGGATCGCTTGAGCCTAGGAGTTTCAGGCTGCAATGAGCCATGATTGTACTACTGCCCTTCAGCCCGGGTGACCAAGCAAGATTTTATCTCTAAAAAAAAAAAAAGAAAAAAAAATTGATGTAAACATTGAACACTGATTTAAGTAAATTTTAAGAGAGTTCTATCAGAAAAAATGGGAACATGAAAAGTATGCAGATGCTGGCAGTGAGTGGAGAGATGTACAGGAATACCTACAACAGAAAAATCCAGCTGGGTGTGGTGGCTCGCACCTGTAATCCCAGCGCTTTGGGAGGTCAAGATGGGAGGATTGCTTGACCCCAGGAATTTGAGACCAGGCTAGGAAACATGGAAAGACCCTGTCTCTACAAAAAATTTAAAAATACACACTTTGGGAGGCTGAGACAGGCAGATCACGAGGTCAGGAGATCGAGACCATCCTGGCTAACACGGTGAAACTCTGTCTCTACTAAAAAAAAAAAAAAAAGCTGGGCTCCTGTGGTCCCAGCTATTCGGGAGGCTGAGGTGGGAGGATTGCTTGAGCCCAGGAGGTGAAGGCTACAGTGAGCCATGACTGCACAATCAGCCTGGGTGACAGAGTGAGACCCTATCTCAAAAAAATAAAAATAAAGAAAAATTTCCAGGAGTCCCAATATGAGCATGTTACTTAGGTAATTATCGAAAGAATCAAAAGAGGTGAACGAAATTGGCTTTGTGGAAGGAGATATTGGAGGTCTTGTTAGGGAGAAAAGTCTGGGGACTGGGTTTTTCTTAAATAACTGTAGAATTAGTTGGTTCTTTAAACTGTGCCTTTATCATCCTGAAAACTTGAAAGAACGATGCTATCAATGTTCTCCTAAGAGTTTATGGCCCTGTGAAAACAGAGGCCAAGCAGCTGTGGGAACTCTGCAGCACCTACATAAAGACCATAAGCATGACCCTGGAGATGAACACATGTTAAATCATAATTCCACTGTCTCCTTACAGACACTGATTTGAAAAAGCAGTCACTTGCCAGGTGTCAAGTTTGAAGAAGTTCATTGGGAAACTGTTTCTAAGCACAACTAACACATGATATGAGAAACAGGGACATCAGAATCAGAGAAAACTCATTTAAAGGAAATACATTTAGACACTTACTAAGGTTTTTGCTTTATTTAAGCAGAGAGAATCAATTCTCTTTTTAAGGAATATAATTATGTGATATAAATAAACTCAAGAAAGGCTCCCAGTAGGAGCAAGCTTAACTTTACTTTGTATAATGTTCATAAGTTGATTCACAAAAGCTTTTACAGTCAATGTCAGTATACCAGAAAAATTCTTCCAGGTTCAAATCTCTACTAGGTATTTAATTCCCATATTTAAGGCATAATGTATTTTACATTAAGAATGAATGGGCAGGGCATGGTGGCTCACGCCTGTAATCACAGCACTTTGGGAGGCAGAGGCAGGTGGATCACCAGCGATCAGGAGTTCAAAACCAGCCTGGCTAACACGGCAAAACCCGTCTCTACTAAAAATACAAAAATTAGCTGGGTGTGGTGGTGTGCGCCTGTAATCCTAGCTACTCAGAGGCTGAGGCAGGAGAATCGCTTGAATCTGGGAGGCAGAGGTTGCAGTGAGCCAAAATTGCGCCATTGTATTCGAGCCTGGGTGACAAGAGTGAAACTCTGTCTCAAAGGAAAAAAAAAGAATGAATGGTATCTTTTTAACTTTTAAATAGTGTTTCAAATAGTCTATAAGCCAATAAGTAGTAATGAGTGTTTTGATGAAAAGATTTTATAGTATGTTTTATACTACAGTTCTGGCAGCTGGGCTTGATTTAATTGTTCTACACATTGATATTAAATTAGCCAAAACAGCTAAAACCCACATGGAATTCAAAATTTCATTTCCTCAATCCCCAACATTTTTTTTCCTCTGATTTTATGCTCTGTAGTACTAGAAAAATACTAATTTTCCCACATGAGCTCTTGAATGTAAACATTATACAAATATATATAAAAGCTAGATTAATCTTTATCTGGCTTTATCTGGATCTATATAGTTTAACCTTGTGGGAATGACGTTTTGATTTTCTTCTTGTTCATATGGGGAAAAAGGCAGAATGGAAGCTGAAATCTAAAGTACCCTACATATCCCTAAGCTAGCCATTAGTTTCAACTCTCACCAGCATACACTAAGTAGAGCTGCTCACAGGGGGAAAAAGTTTTTCTCTTTTCAAGTTTTGTTTATCATCTCCATTGGGAAATGCCAATTAATGAGAAAATAGCCACAATTATGACATCCCCAAAAGAAGAGAATCCAAGGGGGAAACTTGAAAAATCAGTAGTTAACTATAGATGGAAAAATTTAAAGGTTGCTTCTTATAATATCAGGTTTATGAAAATTAAAACTTACTAGTTCTAATATCATATCAATACTTTTGAGGACAGGGTTGGACTAAGATTCAACTTCTCTTGTGAGGATTCCTATTCAGGAGTTAGTCAAACGGAAATGCCAATAGGAAAGTAAACTGACATTCATTAATTTGTTTACTGTTTCTTTTTTTCTTTTCATTTTAAGAGCAGAAAATTTGCCCTGGTTTCTGTGACCCAAATTCTCTTTCCTACTCATGAGGTAAAGCATTCTTGCGTGCATGCTGACTGTCCTCAAATATTAGGCTTGAGGCTCTGTGGCCAATGGGAGGTTAGATTTCAATGAAAAGGGAACAGATGTAGATTTGGGTTAAGTTTCTTCAGGATCCTGTGCTGGAAAAGCCCCTTAACACATTACTGTCATCATAGTAACAGCCAATTCCATCTGCATAGTAATCCTTGCTTTATTCTTCTTGTCTGAGCCAAGTTATATTGTGACTCACTCATCTACCCTCTCAATCGTTACTCCCTTTGCTGAAAAAAAGGCAGTCAACTACTGTGGCAACAAGGTAGTTAGTGAACTGGCAAACAGGCCTGTTGTGCTGGTATTTAAATGACTGAAGAATGTTTAGTTTTAACTCCAAGATACTTTACTCTTGATGTCTCACCATCAGTACTAGTATCTTACACTGGTATTTCTAGAAGATTAAACAATGGGATCCCACCTGTCTTGACTGGAAAGTGGAAAGCTGACATTTTTCTTTCAACATTTTAAATATATTTCATAGTCTCATTCAGACTGTTCTATCTTAAGTTCTTAGTGGGGGTGGGGACAGTACCAGTCCTCCTCTTCGCAATGTCTTTTGACTATCCTTCACAGTGCATCTTTCTCTCTCCTGTTAAAGTGTGAGCTCACTTTCAGTAGAGATTTTCTTTTCAGTTGCGGGTATTGAAGCCCCTAAATTTTACAACTGTTGTTAAAGGGCTACTTTGTATTTGCTTCTGACAGGACTCTAGGTTTCACCAGTCCTGGGCCAATTTTACATTAATGTATTGATTTGGAGGTTACTACATCTACGTAAGTAGTGTAAATTTGGACTATATAACTCATCTATGGTATTGATTGGGCCTTGAATTTCTCATAAGGGGCTATACCCAGAACCCAGCTCAGAACTTTCCTGTCATTTTTGGGGGATGGCGAAAACATTTTCCTAGTTCTCCTTTCTTTGCGGGAGCTGCCCTTCCAGGGTCTCTGCTTTATGCAGGGATCGATTACAGTTCCCCATTTCAGGGTAGCACAAGGCTTTCTTGCTGTTCTTGTGAACATTAAAACCATAACCGCTAGCAACCTCCAGGGTTGCTACAGCTCTGACTTATGAGCTTACTGCTCTGCCTTCATGCTGCCTGAAGCCCAGAAGGTTTATATTTCAAAGGAAACTTCAAGGTAGGTGAAAACTGAATGAAATTCTAAGCTGATACCCAAGCATTCTAAAAAATTCAACATTTTCAAGATAAAGAGGCTCTTGTATACCAGATAAAATTCCTCTAAGATGCTGTTATACTTATCATAGATACATGCTAATGGGGTCTTGTGGTCCAGTGTTCAATGACAACCTCCATATAAATCTCTTCTTATATGAATGACATTCAAATTTTGCTGTAAAAGTCTTAAGGAAAAAAGGTGTACAAATAAGAAGAAAAAAGTTTCTAAATGTTTGTTGAGTAAAAGAATGAACATCTATGTCACGCATGACTTTTGTTTTTCTTAACAACAAAACATAAAACTCTCGTCCACAAAGATTTATCTCAAATCCTATTCCATGACTAACTCAAACCTAAGGAAGAAAGAGGGACTTTTTTACACGTAAATGAAAAATTGG
>NW_012106364.1:661652-706760 GCF_000951045.1 Mandrillus leucophaeus
TTTTTTTTTTTTTTTTTTTTTTTTTGGGATAGGGTCTCATTCTGTCACCCAGGCTGGAGCAAAGTGGCGTGATCTCAGCTCACCACAGCCCTCACCTTCCAGGTTTCAGTGATCCTCACACCTGAGTCCCCCAAGTAGCTGGGACTATAGGCATGCACCATCATGCCATGCTAATTTTTGTATTTTTAGTAGAGATGGGGATTCACCGTATTGGCCAGGCTGGTCTCAAACTCCTGAGCTCAAGCAATCTGGTCACCTTGGCCTCCTAAAGTGCTGGGATTACAGGCAAGGAAACAAAATTTTTAACACAATTAAATAAAAGGGGTAGCAGGAATCAAAGTGCTCAATTCCAATTTGCTGTAACATTGGTTACATCATAACTTCTGTTTTCCATTAAATGGATTTGAGGAAGAAAATATCCATAAATGCAGAACTGCTTTGCTAGTGCTATGACTCTGAAAGTTTCTTCTCTTTAAAATGTCACTAAAGGGACAGGTTTGATAATACATTTTTAATAAGTCTTTCCTTAGATAATTCTTCAGAGAAAGAAGAATTTCTTTCTCCTGAGGCCAGGTGTGGTGGCTTACGCCTGTAATCCCAGCACTTTGGGAGGCTGAGGCAGGAGGGTCACTTAATACAATGAGACCCTGTCTTTACTGCCCACCCCCCACCAAAAAAAAAGTAATAAAAGAAAACAAATTAGCTAGGCATGGTGGCACATGCCTGTAGTCCTAGCTATTCTGGGGGCTGAGGGAGGAGAATCGCTTGCTTGATCCTGGGCATTAGAGGTTGCAGTGAATTGTGACTGCATCACTGCAGTCCAGCCTAGATGACAGAGCGAGACCCTGTCTTTAAAAAAACAAAACCCAAAAAACCCCAAAACCAATTTCTACTCTGTAAAGAGAAGTACAATAAATTATTTTACAGGCCTGATAACCTGCCTGATAAGTCCAGAGGATTATTTACTGGTAATTCTCACTTTCCCTTTTTTTTTCACTTACACAGGACACAATCACTGGGAAAGAGCTAGTCTAAATGGAATTGACTGGCTTATAAATTCCAAATAGTTAGGGTAAGTTGTGGAGCCAAACATGGCCACTTTCTAAGCTTCAGACAGGCAATGTATAGCCACCAGTTTTCTCCAGGAAAACTTGTTTAATAATACAAGAATGGTAAAGAGATGGGAAACTCAGCCTGAATCTGAAGTTAAATAGGAAACAAATACATGTGTGGGAAGACAGATGGTCTGAGAAGCATAAGGATAAAATTTTATAGGCTAGGGCTGGGGACAGTGGCTCACAATTGTAATCCCAGCACTTTGGGAGGTGGCAGTGGGTGGATCACTTAAGGCCAGGAGATCGAGACCAGGCTGGCCAACATGGTGAAACCACATTTCTACTAAAAATACCACAAAAATTAGCTGGGTAGTAGGCAACTGTAATCCTAGCTACTCAGGAGGCTGAGGCAGGAGAATCGCTTGAACCTGTGAGGTGGAGGTTGCAGCGAGCCAAGATTGTGCCACTGCACTCCAGCCTGGGCGACAGAGCGAGACTCTGTCTTAAAAAAAAAAAAAAAAAAATTATAGGCTAGGCATGGTAGCTCACGCCTGTAATCCCAACACTTTGGGAGACCCAGGCCAGGCGGGCGGATCACTTGAGCCCAGCAATTCAAGACCAGCTTGGGCAACATAGAGAAACCCTGTCTCCGGAAAAAAATTACAAATATTGGCCAGTGTGGTGGTGTGTTCCTGTGGTCCCAGTTACTCAGGAGGCTGAGGTGGTAAGATCGCTTGAGTCCAGGAGGTTGAGAACTCAGAAGGTTGAAGTTGCAGTGAGCCTCAACTGCACCATGCACTCCAGCCTGGGCAAAAGAGCAAGACCCTGTTTCGAGTAGGGAAAAAAAAGAAGAAAACAAAAAAGTGGGCCTAGAAGATAACAAACAAAATGATACAAATTTATATTGAATTTATATTCTAAATAGCCTCAGGATGGAAGATGGGACTACGACGTTTTTAAAATTAACTAAAGAGTTTATACAAGCTGGTGCAGTGGCTCACGCCTGTAATCTCAGCACTTTGGGAGGCCGAGGTGGGTGGATCACCTGAGGTCAGGAGTTCGAGACCAGCCTGGCCAATATGGTGAAATCCTATCTCTACCAAAAAATACAAAAAAAAATTAGTCAGGCATGGTGGTGGGTGCCTGTAATCCCAGCTACTCGGAACCTGGGAGGCGGAGGGTGTAGTGAGCCAAGATCACGCCACTGTACTCCAGCCTAGGCAACAAGAGCGAAACTCTGTCTCAAAAAAAATAAAAATAAAAATAAAAATAGAAAAAGAGTTTACACAGATACTCTTTCAAGAGTTAGAGTGGCTAAAGAAATATTTTCTTTCTCCTAAACTACACCTTAAGAGTACCAAATTGTAATAATGAAATCATCTTGAGAATTCATATCACTCATTTAGGGATAATAGTTATAAGGCAAAAAACCATTTTATTCTTTTTATTTTGCTCTCACAGTCATCAAAACTCTGTCATGAAGTCAATATTGGGAAACATGGCAGCAGCATAGTTCCAAATCTTCCAAGTGCTCATCTGAGAAATGAAATAGAGGAAACAAAGAGGGAAAAAAGTCCCTATAAAGCTGTAATTTCACCTTCTCCAAAACTACTAGTTAAAGAAAGCCCACAGAACTGGTGAGATGCTCTGGTGATACAGCAGGAAAGCACAAGGAGTTCAGAGGAAACCAGCAGTAGTAGCAGGTCTCAGAGACTGACCACAAATATCCATTCTCAGAAGAGAGCCCCATTCCCAGAATAGACCAAGATCAAACAGGAGCAACATATGAATACGGTTGGAGAAAAAAAAAAGGTAGCAAGTCCCTTTCTACCAAGGGAGCCCTGGAGAGGAAAGGGCTCAAGAAGCACCACCTTCTAAAGAGGAAACAAACACCTTGGAAGACAGGGCTTGAAGGCAAAGATCAGCCCTCTAGAATCAAGTTAGATTCAGAGAGGCTAAGAAGCTGTGGCTACACCAGAGCAACGAAGGAAACATTCTTGAGGAGTAAAGTCTAAAAAACTACCCTGCCTATCTTCTTTTTCTATAGAAATCTACTACTAGCTACTCCTGCAAATTCCAACTCATTCAAATATGAGTATCAAAATGGTAAAAAACACAGCAACTATTCAAAGCCCCAGTATAAAAAAGTGGAAAGACAGCAGTACAACTTCCTTAATGACAAAAAAAAAATACTTGAAAAAACAAAACAAACAAACAAACAAAAAACAGTGCTAGCTACCAAGGAAGACCACACAACAGTAAAAAAAAAAAAAAACATCTGGGGAAGGGATGACCAGATAATGTAAAGTGAGGGACAGACAACAGGAAAAGGTAAAGGGAGCCAATCTAACTCAGGAAAGAAATAATAAAACAAGTAAATCATGTCAGAAATGAAGACTAAATATATCATGAACACAGATGTAAAAAAATTTTTGCCAATGAACTCCATCAATACAGAAAAAAAGACAACACATCCTAACCAAGTAGGATTTATCCCAGGAATGCAAGGTTGGTTTAACATTTGAAAAATCAACTGATGTAATCCATTATATTAATGGACTAAAAAAGTTCACATAATCATTTTAGTAAATGCAGAAGAGGCATCTGGCAAAATTTAATACCCATTCATAATAAATCTCAGAAAACCAGGAACAGAATGAAACTTCCTCAAGCTCCACAAAAAAACCTATGGCTAACGTTACACTTAATGATGACAGACTGAATGCTTCTCCCATGAATTAGAACACTTTTCTTACCACTCCCACCCAACATTTACTGGAGGTTGTGTTAGTACAATCAGGCAAGAAGGAAAAATAAAAGGCATAAGATTGAATAGGAAAAGATAAAACTGTCTCTTTTTATAAATAACATGATTTATTTATGTAGAAAACTATAAGGAATTTACAAAAAGGCTACTAGAAAGAAAAAGTAAGTTTAACAAAGTTGCAGGAGACAAGCTCAATATATAAAAATCAATTATATTTCTATATACTAGCAACAATAAAAAATTAAAATTAAAAATACTATTTACTGATGGGCCCAGTGGCTCACACCTGTAATCCCAGCACTTTGGGAGGCCAAGGGCGGGCAGATCACCTGAGGTCAGGAGTTCAAGATCAGCCTGGCCAATATGGTGAAACCCTGTCTCTACTAAATATACAAAAATTAGCTGGGCATGGTGACGGGTGCCTCTAATCCCAGCTACTCAGGAGGCTGAGGCTGGAGAACTGCTTGAACCCAGGAGGCAGAGGTTACAGTGGGCAGAGATCATGCCATTGCATTCCAGCCTGAGTGACAAGAGAAAAACTCTGTCTCAAAAAAAAAAAACAACTATTTACTATAACATCAAAAATCTGAAATACTTAAATCTGACAAAAGGTGTGTAAGATTTGTGTATAAAAAATTACAAAACATTGCAAAGAGAAATTAAAGACCTAAACAGAGATATACTATACTAATGGATTAGAAGACTCAATACTGCTTAGATGTCAATTCTCCCCCAAATTGATCTACATATTCACTGCAATTCCAATAAAAATCTCAGCATTTTTTTTGTAGAAACTGACAAGCTGATTCTAAAATTTACAGGGAAATGTAGAAGACCAAGAACACCTAAAACAAGTTTTGAAAAGAAACAAAGTTGCAGGACGTATGCCATCTGATTTCAAGACCTATTATGGAAAAAATTTTTACATTGACTCTTGATTTACAACATACTTAAAAATGATCTCAAAGTGAATTTTAAAACTAAATGTAGGAACAAAAACTGTAAGGCTTATATTTAAAAACATGCCAAAAAAATCTTTGTAACCATAGGGTTAAGCAAAGATTTCTTAGAACACAAAAAGCATAAGCCATAAAAAGAAAAAAAACAGATGAACCTGACTTTATTGAAAACTTTCAACTGGGTGCAATGGCTCATGCCTGTATTTCCTGTACCTTGGGAGGCCAAGGCAGGATGACTACTTGAGCCCAGGCCATTGAAACCAACCGGGGCAACACAGTGGGACCCCATCTCTACAAAAAATAAAAAAAATTAGCTGGGTGTGGTAGTGCACAGGTGTAGTCCCAGCTACTCAGGAGGCTGGGGTGGGAGAATCGCTTAAGCCCAGGAGTTTGAAGCAATAGTAGACCTTGATTGTGCCACTGCACTCCAGCCTGGATGACAGAGCCAGACTCTGTCTCAAACAAACAAACAAACAAACAAAAACACCCTTTTGTTTTTCTGAAGACATTATTAAGAAAAGGCAAGCCATGGACTGTGAAAAAATATTTGCAACAAAGGATTTGTATCCAGAATATACAAAGAACTTTAACAACTCAGTAAGACAATCTTTTCTCTCTCCCAAAAAACAACAAAAAGTAAAGATTTGAGCAGATACTTAAGATATAAAAATGACCAATATGCTTATTTAAAGAAAATGCTTAAAATTAGTAGTCATTAGGGAAATGCAAATTAAAATGAGACACAACTACACAGCGACAAGAATGGCTAAAATTGGTGAGGATGTGGAACAGCTGGAATTCTCAAACTTACCATATAACCTAGCAATAACATTCCTAGTTATTTACCAGGGAAAATCAAAAACATATGTCCAACCAAAGATGTGTACACAAATGTTCATGGCAACTTTATCATAAAGATGAAACTGAAAACAACCAAACTCTCCCAACTTGTGAGCACGTCAACAAACTGTATATTCATCAATGGAGTATTATTTAACAACAAAAGGGAAATCAACTGCTGATATACGTATTTCAAAAGCATGATGCTAATCGAAAGAAACCACACAAGATTCCATACTATGTAATTTCATTTATAAAAAAATTATAGAAAAGGTACAATTACAGTGACAAAAAGACTGACTTACAAAGACCAAGGAAACAGACACCATAGTAAACATGGTAAGAAACAGAATAGAAATGAGAAAAAGCAAAAAAAAACAAAAATCAAAAAACAAAAAAAACTACAAGAGAAACAGGATTTGCAATCACCACCAATTATGAAGTCTTTCTACCAGAATATGAGCCTAAATCTGATAAATCTATAATCTGCCTCCAATTTACAAGCAGAATCAGCAAGATTTGAGACTGTGGGAAACTCCACACATAAAAGACTTAATTTCTTCTACAGATAAATTTTAAGGAACAAAACAGAGAGGGAGGAGGACATAAATTTTAAGGAACAAAACAGAGAAGGAGGAGGAACCTATAGATTTAAAGGGACTTAAGGCACTTATTAACTAACTGCAATGTATGGGACCTTACTGGGACCCTGTTCAAACAAAGCAAACAGTACAAAAACATTAGACTACTGTGAAAATCTGACACCAATTGGATATTTGCTGATATACAAGAATTTGATGTTTTTTTTAACGATTAGAGAGAAAACAGTATATAAAAATAAACAAACAGTCAATAAATGAATAATTGAAAACCCCAAAGAAGAAAAACAAAAACAAAACAATGGAACAGAACGAAAGAGGTTGCAGTGAGCTGCCGAGATTGCTCTACTGCACTCCAGCCTGGGCAACAGAGTGAGACTCCATCTCCAAAAAAAAAAAAGGGGGCGGGGGGGGAAGGCTAGAGATGAATGCAGACTCTGCATCTGCAGATTTCCTTCATTACAACAATAGATTGCACCAACAGCCTTGGCTTATTTATTTACTTATTTTCCCAAAAGCTTTGACCTTTAACAAGGCCAGCTCCTCAAAAGTGGCTGGAAATATTGGTAGTCTTGACAGAAAGAAACACAGACTTTCCAGATAGTTAAATGATTTTTAACATGCCAAGCTCTCAAATCCAGAGTACAAAAGTGTTTCCAAATGATGAGAAATAAATCAGACAGTCACTGATGCAAATTGTTATTGACAAACTTTATTAAATCTGCTTTAAGGGTCCAATTACTACTTTTTATATGCAGGGTTAAATATCCTGTATTTACAAATGAATGGACATGCCATTAAGGTCTAACAGCCAGTTTCCTGCACCATAAAACTGAATAAAAACCACTGATGTTTCAAAAATAAGGCATTAACATTTTACTTCTTCATGCTCTCTTCCTTATTAAGGCAGAGAATTGACTGCTAAAAGAAGGTTGTCAAGGTTTATGTGATTATTTGGTCAGCATATACACTTCCATATTTCTTACATCGACCAAATATGCTAACTTTCCCCACCAAAATGTGAACTTTCAGTCAGGAGCTTTGTTTGATTCACTACTGTACCCCTAGTACCTAGAAATGTCTGACTCATACTAATGCTAAACAATGATTTGTTGAATAAATGGATTTCAGTTAAAAATTTGTCAAAAATGTTCTAATCCTAGAATCCAAGATAGTAAATTAAGTTCTGGTTTCTTCATCGCATTTGGATGAATTTCCCAACAAACTCCCTAGTGCCTCCAGAGTTGAAGCTGATAACTGAAAAGACTTGCAAGAGCCAGGGCTCACTCTACATACAGCATCTGCCAATATGTGAGGTTTGGTGTTCTTTTTGAGATGGAGTCTCACTCTGTCGCCTGGGCTGGAGTGCACTGGCGCCATCTCGGCTCACTGCAACCTTGGCCACCCGGGTTCAAGGGATTCGCCTGCTTCAGCCTCCTCAGTAGCTGGGATTACAGATACCCGCCACCACGCTCAGCTCATTTTTGTATTTTCAGTAGAGACGGGGTTTCACCATGTTGGCCAGACTGGTCTTTTGAACCCCTGACCTCAGGTGATCAGCCCACCTCGGCCTCCCAAAATGTTGAGATTACAGGCATGAGCCACTGCACCCGGACCAATATGTGAGTTTTTAACCAGTGCTAAATGGAAAGTTCTCTTGTTGGTTCTAAGGCAAACTGTTGTCTCAACGTCAAGCTAGGGACTCAGATTTCTTACCTATTCTTGTTAAACTGGATTGCAAAATCTGTCATATGCTGCAGAGCTTTATTGGTGAAGTTCATTTCCATATAGATGTGCCCTTGGCGGTGAGTAAATGTTCCTGAAATCTCCAAGCCTTTAGCCTTTACTGCAGGTAGCCAGACCTGAAACACACAATAAAGCTCAGTAGAACCAGACAAGATTTATCTTGATGCTACATATTTTTTAACAAATAAAGAACAAATTAAGATTAACAATTAAGTGAACAAATTCATTTCCTTAGGCAATTATAGTAAATTTTATACCATAAGTATCAATCCAGTGCAAAAGACTCTGGATAGAGTCTTATTTTCTGAATTTTGAGATCGTTGTCAATTATTTAAGAAGCAAATAATAATAATTTTTAAAAACCAGTCTTTAAACGACCCTGGCTTCTGCTCTATCTTTTGTTCGGCTTGGTTATTTTACTGCTTTTAAGAGTACTGCTACCAAGAGGAAAAGAAAAATTCCAATGAGTATAATGTATTTTTCTGTTAGTTTTGGTAAAATGGTTTAAAGGGAACAAACTGCATCTGCTAATGAAAATAGCGTGCCTGTAATCTTTGAAGATTTTTTTTCATCATTTCCAACCAAAGCCATTACTGGTAATTTCCTTAAAGGCATCGACCATGTCTTATATACATTTTTAACTCTTGCTACAGTTTGTGGTAAATAGTAAATACTCAGATATTGCTCATATAATCTGAATGCCTATTCTATCTATCTAAATAAATCATAACACACCCCTTGGTCCCAGAACCTGTGATACATCTGGCCTATACTATGAAAAAAAATAGAGATAAAAAAATTTAAGGCCGGGCGTAGTGGCTCATGCCTGTAATCCCAGCACTTTAGGAGGCCAAGGCAGGCGGATCACGAGGTCAGGAGATCAAGACCATCCTGGATAACAAAAATACAAAAAGAAATTAGCCGGGCGTGGTGGCGGATACCTGTAGTCCCAGCTACTGGGAAGGCTGAGGCAGGAGAATGGCATGAATCCGGGAGGCGGAGCTTGCAGTGAGCCGAGATGGCGCCACTGCACTCCAGCCTGGGCAACAGAGCGAGACTCCGTCTCAAAAAAAAATTTTTTTTAAATCAGGAGTCATGAGCTGTTCTGACCACCTAAGACAGAATACCAAAGGATCTGTGGGTGGGGAATAATCATGGTAATATACCCAGCCACACTAAAAGAGTGGCAGGTGGTGGGGAGGACCAGGGAATAAACTAAATGTTCATTAACAGAGGAGTGATTAAATAAATTATGGTGTATCAATTCAGTAGATACATGGATTCAAAAGAATATGGCAGAGAAAAAACCAAGGTGCAAAATAGTATATTCCATTGACACAGAATGTACAAAGGATACAAATATACAGCTATATGCATGATCTTTTTCTTTTGAAAGGACACACAAGAAAGTTAACAGCGTCTATACATGGGAAATGGGGGATGGGAGAGATAATTTTCCATCTTACATTTTCATATTATTTACATTGGTAATTTGTATACATTACTTTTATGTTAGTAAATGAGTGTATCAGATAACTAATAATTAAAAGTCTGAAGATAATATCCAATATAGTAAACCTTACAACAAAGCTACTGAGGTGTGCCAAAACACTATGGCTCAATTTTGAATATCTTCGGTTTTGCTATGTACTGTAATAACTATATACACTCAGTTATCACAGTTATGACTCCTGGAATGGACAACCGGTCTACATCTCTATAGCAGGGATCCCCCATAAGGAGTCAGATTAGTAAGCAGAGAATTCAGGAAGCAACCAGTCAAATTGGTCCTAAGAAAGGCAAGACTATATGAAGCCTGGCCTAGCCTGGATGGTGCTTTTCCCAAGGGCTTAAATGAGCTTCCTTAACCGGGAGTCTCCCCTCTTGAATTTCACTGTGAGTGACATCAAGTAAGGTTAACACAAGACAAGAAGAGCCCCAATGACACAAACCTAAATCGGAACTCTAAAAAGGTACACTAAAATCCATGAAAACCAAATCTGAGCAGTGGCATTCTAGAATCCATATGTAACACCAATGTGGAAAAGGGAATAAGAGAAATGACTTCTCTGTATTTTTTTCTCCTGCTGGTGCACTACATACCACTAGATTTTCACTAGATTGACTTCAATATTGACAAACTAGACAATATTTCTAAACACGGGAACAAAACTCAAATAATTAATATTTCTAATTTTAAGTCTAATTATAAAGAAGTTTAACAAGGATGCTAATGGTGCTTCCTACTGCTAAGTTTGAAGCCACCTTTCATCTTCCTCTTAAGTCCTCCAGAACAAGGGCCCAAACCTTTGATTTATTACCAGTAGAAGCAACACAAATGTTAAAAGTGAAACCATTTGGGTCCTGTCCATTAAGAAAGTATTGCTATGTTAACTCTTTACTTACAGCCTTAGGAGCCACATATCCACCGGGTGCCATGCCTATGCCTGTGGAGAGTTCAAACAGGTCATTCAGTCCACTGCTGACAACAGCAGGTGTAGGTGAAGGAGCAAAGGTTGCAGGCACCGATGATGGGATGAAGGATTGTCCCACCTGCAGGAAAAAAAAAAGGGGGGGGAGAGAGGAGATTGGGAAGAACCGATTAACAGTCCTTAAAATATTGCTACACATCTTAGTAGTTTTGATAAATCAATTAAAAAAACCATAATTACAATATTCTTAGGAGTTAAATTAGTATATTCTTCATCTTTTTAATCAAGACAGTTATTTTTTCATCATTGATAAGACACACTCATTCTGTAGAAGCTTTATCAAGAGAGTACTCAGTAGGATACAGGAACACAGTGATTCAAGATTTTGTGTTTGTTTCCAATTTTAGCTTCCATGATTCTGTGCAAAAGGCCTACAGGTACCCTAAGAAAGGAGGAGTTTGTTTTTATAGAAAGAGGGAGAAGTATCCAACTTAAACAGCAGTTCCATTTCCACCTGGGTTCAGCAAAGTAGTGTTTCCTTTCCCATTTTGACATAAATATCTAGTAGGAAGCTCTCCTCTGGGAGATGGACATTCACACCCCCGAAACTAACTCATTTATAAGGAGAGTCTCACTCTGAGTCCAGCTGACCCTCTCAAGTTCTTTCTAGGTGACACCAGGGAATAAGCATTCTCCAGTCAAGATGGAAGGGTCCATTTCCTTTAGCTCTTTAATATCAGAAAGACAAAGATCTCTGTAAGCACTGGAACATTAATCCTTAAAGATGTCTCTACACCACGTGGTGCATGACCCCAACAATTCCAAGTAACCCTGTACTATTTTCTACTCCCCATATACTGTTAAAGAGGTTTTGGTGTGCAATGCTAGACAGCAGCAGTGGCTGGTCTGATAATGTGTACATAGGAAACGCATCAAACAGGGGGCAGTGCTTCTCATGGTGAAAAAAACAGATGGCACTTACTGCCGGACTTCCTCCAATGCCCCCGCCAAGGTCACTGCCAAGCTGAAAGAGAGAAAGGAGAGAGAGGAGAGAGAGGTAGAGTTCATTTAGCTAAATACTAGATGCCCATATAGAATCTGTAAATTGCTCTACCAAGTTGCTGGAAATACATGCCATTCAACTTGTCTCCCAAAGCCTAAAAAAATTGTAGATTACAAAGAAATATGTATTAGGGGAACTAAGTGGTGGTAGTGATGGTGTATTAGTTTGGAGAAAACTTGGAAAGAAGATGGATCTGGGACATCTCAGGGATGTTTCAGATCCAGTCTTTCCACTGGGGTACACAGGCACAAACCCAAACAAGATTTAAAGAGTATGCATATTCTAAGAAGCTCTATCCCCAAGCGGCAACGTTTTGAATATGCTTTATTTTTTCTTTAAAAGGAAACTTATAGTGGGGGGCGGACGGAGGGGGTGGGGAGGTGTTGGAAAAGAAAAAGCCAAAAAACAAAACAATTAATGTGTTTTAATTTACAAAACCTGCTGCCCCACTGAAAAAGTAAGAGCCAAATTAGTATTGAGCTGCAATTTCAAGCTGCAAAAATTATAGGTGGAACAAAAGTGATTTTTAGAGTTTGGAATGTTCCTAAAAAAGAAAATATTTGGACTGTCTACGGAGGAAGTGGGGAAGCATGCAGTGCTTCAAATCTCTTTCACAGTCAGTTCTACTAAGGAGAAATGTGATTTGGAGATCATTTAAAAAGGACGTTCAGCATTAGAGAATGAGACTAGCTGAATTACCTAGCTGACAAGAAAATAACTCCACATGGTCTTAGTCTTGCTTTTTTTCTCAGGATTCTGATAAGATATAATTCACTCTGAAGTCGGTCTTCCTTGACAAAAACATTAAAGAACTCAAGCTGAAAACAGGTGGCATACACGCAATGTAAAACACACATAAACACAACTAATGGAGCTGTTTCAAAAGCAAAATCTACTTTTTGCTACAGTTCCACAGTTGTTTCTTCCTAGTTCTCACTGTGCGTCTAAAACACTTCCTTGAATCATCAAATGCTTTGTCTGCTTTAAACACACTCTCCTTTACAGTCATTTAGTGGTAGGAACTTGCAGATCATTGAGTTGTAACAATTATTTTGTATCTTTAAGACTGGGAAAAGAGGATTTATCTTCTCAATGAACAGAGAGTAGTAGTATATAAAATGGCATTCTCAAAAATCTAAAAATTAATCTTAAATATTAAAAAATAGTGAGGACTACAACAAAGTTTTGTTTAAACCATGACAGAAAATAACCCTGGTGGGTGCTTCATAACTGGCATTAGCAAGCATGCTCTGTTGTAAACTATAAAGCACTCCCAACCAGAGCTAACATTTCCAGAATCTGATTCCTGAAGACTACTTAATGGTTGCACAGGGGATGAAAATCACATACTTAAACAAATAAAAAGGTCATCCTTGACTGGGCGCAGTGGCTCACGCCTGTAATCCCAGCACTTTGGGAGGCCGAGGTGGGCGGATCATGAGGTCAGGAGTTGGAAACCAGCCTGGCCAACATGGTGAAACCCCCATGTCTACTAAAAATACAAAAAATTAGCTGAGTGTGGTGGCGGGTGCCTGTAATCCCAGCTACTCGGGAGGCTGAGGCAGGAGCATCACTTGAACCTGGGAGGAGGAGGTTGTGTGCTGAGATCATGCCATTGCACTTCAGCCTGGGTGACAAGAGCAAGACTCCATCTCAAAAAAAAAAAAAAAAAAAAAAAAAAAGTCATCTCCAAATCAAGAATTTGAGTAACTGGAAAAGTGTGAAGGGCATAGAAAAGATATTACACATCTGTTTTCTCCCCAGTTCTAAAATAGCACACATCTGCAGCATGACATCTGAAATTCCTTTTATTCAAACAAACATTTACATAACATTTACTGGATGCAAGGCATTACAAGGGATATAAAGATGCCTGGCAATTAGGGAGGACTACATAGGTAAGAATGAGGCTTTGCAAACTAGCCGGAGAAATAAAACATGAATGCAAAACCATACAGAATATACTAAAGCAAAAAAGGGAAGTTCTGAAGGGAAAAACCTTCCTCTGGCTGAAAGAATGAAGCTTCAAAGAGGTGGTAGTGTGAAATTATAAAAAGCAAAAATGGGGGAAGATCATTTCTCAAATAGCATGAACAAAGGCAGAGAAAGCATGTAGAATGAAAAGGCCAATTAGACTAGAACAGAGGGTTGATATGTGTTAAAAAAAAATACTCATACGAAATAAGTTTGCAAAGGCGGTCTTTTATTTTTAATTTCCCCTTCATAAAAACCTGGAGGTTTCTTAGACTAATATCTAAGCTTTCTAAGAATACTAATAACTACATCAATTCAGTAGTGTGGTTTCAACCTTGGATACACAATGGAATCAACCATCTGTGTGTGGGGGTTGCAGAGAGTAGTGCTTTAAAAACTACTCGCCCCCGGAGATGGTAATTTAATTGTTCTGAAGTGTAGCCTGGGCATCAGAATTTTGAAAAGCTTCCTCAGTTGATTCTAATGTACAGCCAACGTTGAAAACACTGCCATTAGAGAACTAGTTATTTAGAATCAGACAAGATTTCATCTGCTTAGAAATGACTTTGGAACTTGTGACTAAAAAGGAAGTCAGGATTTCAGCAGAGAGGCCAGGCGCAGTGGCTCATGCCTGTTAATTCCAGCACTTTGGGAGGCTAAGGCGGGTTGATCACCTGAGGTCAGGAGTTCAAGACCAGCCTGACCAATATGGTGAAACCCATCTCTATTAAAAATACAAAAATTAGCTGGGCCTGGTGACGGGAACCTGTAGTCCCAGCTACTCAGGAGGCTGAGATAGAAGAATTGCTTAAACCCGGGAGGCAGAGATTGCAGTGAGCCAAGATCACGCCATTGCACTATAGCCTGGGCGACAGAGCAAGACTCTGTCTCAAAAAAAAAAATTAAAATTAAAATTAAAAAAAAAAAATTGAGCAGAGAAGAAAACCCTGGAAAGGATTCTACAAAAAATGTTTCATTTGTCCTGATACTCTGAGGTGGTTTTCGACTTTCTGATGGGCTTACTCCCTCTCCCAACTTATTCTCCCCTCTTCTGGCTAGGCTTATAATCCAAGATTGAAAGAGACAGAATTCTTTATGGATCTGCTTGGCACAGAACAGCAAGAAAGAAAAACACATTGGAAAGGAAACAGCAGTTTTGCTAAACTCAATAAAAGGCATTGAGAAAAGGGATTCATGGGTAGTGTTTAGACCAAAGGAAAGAAAGCACATTCATAGCCCTTATTTTCTTATATTTCATTCTTTTTATCTTTGAATGATATATGAATATTATCTTAGCTGGAAAGGATCTGAAAGTACTGTCCCCCAGTGCTGCTTGTCAATTTTATTCAAAATCATGAAGAACTGAAAAGCAATCTTGCCATTCCTTTGTTTATGTTCAGTATATCAGATACAACTCAGCTAGAAACATGAACTCTCATCTGACACAGACAGGGTCCAAAAGATATCAGAGACACAGTCAGGGATACATAGGTTCACCTACTTGTGCTATGTTCAGAGAGCAAAGGGAAAGGACAATTTCGATACTGTACACGTTTTCTAACTAGCAAGACTACAACTTATCCAGACTATTCAGCAACTCTCCTCTTAACTGAAAAAGATTCTAACGGAGATTATCCTCCTCCCTGAAACCATGGCAAGGTGACAGCATGATGATGGGCGTGAGTGACTAACAGGGAGATGTCAGCAGGAATGGAAGCGAATTACCCAGTGAGTGACCTCTCCTATCTACAAGTGACAAACAGGAGGAAGCAGATATTCATCAAGAAAAAAAGAAAGCTAGAAAGTGAACAACTACACAAGAAAGCTGTTGTATATCAGCCTGAACTAGACAGTAACCATTTCAGTTCAGTAGGACACTATTTGTTTAAAAAAAAAAATTCACTTTGTTGTTCAGGCTGGTCTCTAACTCCTGGGTTCAGGTGATTCTCCCACCTCAGCCTCGCAAAGTGCCGGGATTACAGGTGTGAATCATTGCACCCAGCCTGAGATTACTGGGAGTCAGGTTCATCTGTCTGGATATACTGTAAGCCCATACTTATCAGGTAGGGTACAAAATCAATCAAACTAGAACTTGTAAAACTCAGAGTGATATCTGTTATCCAGTGAGCTAGTAGAATACAGGATGGAAAAGGAATAGGAGTGCAGGGTATG
Organism: Mandrillus leucophaeus; assembly: GCF_000951045.1. Taxonomy (NCBI): domain Eukaryota; kingdom Metazoa; phylum Chordata; class Mammalia; order Primates; family Cercopithecidae; genus Mandrillus; species Mandrillus leucophaeus. The sequence goes on from NW_012106364.1 coordinate 677,260, forward strand.
GCTTTGATCCTGATCTTAAATGTCTAGATACTGTATTTTAAGTGTCTCTTGGAGGTGTCCACTGACTATTGTTCCCAGGATTGCCTTACTGAGGCTGCCATTTTCTCCATGAAGAAAATGATGTCAATTATAGGTCAACTAAATCAGATACAGAAAGAAGGGGGGAAAGATGCCAACTTCAGGAAAAGAATATTTCAAATACTGAAAATTGAACAGTCTGTATTAAAAGTCTGTATTAACAGTAACTGGGCTGGGCATGGTGGCTCAAGCCTGTAATCCCAGTACTTAGGGAGGCCGAGGCAGGCAGATCACGAGGTCAGGAGATCAAGACCATCCTGGCTAACACAGTGAAACCCCGTCTCTACTAAAATACAAAAAATTAGCCGGGTGCGGTGGCGGGCACCTGTAGTCCCAGCTACTCGGGAGGCTGAGGCAGGAGAATGGCGTGAACCTGGGAGGCGGAGCTTGCAGTGAGCCGAGATCGCGCCACTGCACTCCAGCCTGGGCGACAGAGCGAGACTCCGTCTCAAAAAAAAAAAAAGAAAAACGTCTGTAATTGATACCTAAATCCAAATTTTCTGCTAGTGGTGTAGTTCCCCCAGTCTCCAATCACAGTAGTCCCCCATAATTGTTGTAGTCATTAAATGGCACTGAAAATAATACTAACATTTGTCTACTACCAAAGAGTGGTCACTTTACCACATCTGAAGTAATGCTGAGTGGAACCTGGTTCATGTTAAACTACACAATAATGTGTCATTACACAATAATGTTCAGTAACCAGACAGAAAACGGGTTTTATGGTGACTTATTGTAACTTATGGGCTAAAGGGATTTCGGCATGGTTACATGAGCTCTGCAGAGCCAGGCAGAGCCAAAAGTCCCAGAGCTGAGCCTGCACACAGGCTTGAAGTTATATAAGGGAACAAATCTGCCTGACTCCAAGAAAAGAAAATTTGAAAAGGAATTTTTAAATTTTATAAAGGAATATCATCTGAGATAACCAGTGAGAGGACTGGAAAAAAAAATCCCACAAATTATTACAATGACTGATCTGGGTTAGCCCCTTTGACGTATGTCTGGCCAGTCCAAAGTACATCTATTTGCTTCTAAAACTGTGGAGCTGTCTAGGTATCTGAAGAGATTCTTTTAACTGCAGGTGTATATCTGAAGCTCAGACATTTCTATGCTCCTGTTTAGAGCTAGTGTCTCTTTTATTTAATGTTTTCTAGAATTTACTGAATTAAAGGGAATCCAAGGAATGCTCCAAGCCATATAGCTTACCAATAGCTCTATTATTTAGGAGTCAACAGAATGGTGCAAAAATAGTACACAGTGACTCCCATCACAAACAATAAAACTTACTATTGTCAAAATCCTATTGGTGTCAAAATCATCAGTGTGTGTCTTTCTATCAGAGTTTAATTTTAGATGGCACACAGTCTCTTGTAGGTTAAAGTATGGTTTTCAGCTACTAGGCTGCAAATTTTAATTTGATCTTTAAAAAGCTATTCAAGGCTGGGAATAGTGGCTCACACTTGTAATCCCAGCCCTTAGGGAAGCTGAGGCAGGTGGATTGCCTGAGCCCAGGAGCTCAAGACCAGCCTGGACAACATGGCAAAACCATGACTCTACAAAAAATACAAAAATTAGCTGGGTGTAGTGGTGTGCGCCTGTAGTCCCAGCTAGTTCGGAGGCTGCGGTGGGAGGATCATCTGGGAGGTCAAGGCTGCAGTATGTCATGGTAGTGCCACTGCATTCTAGCCTGGGTGACAGAGTGAGATCCTGTCTCAAAAAAAAAAAAAAAAAACTATGCAAAAAAGCATCATAAAATATAACTAATCAAATTGGTGGAAAGACTCTGTAACCACGCAAAAGCTAATAAACTGATGGCTGAGAGAAGACTTGATAAGGAATAGCATCAATGCATTGAGATCATATAAAAATCATCAGAAGACTCCATAACCTGAGGGGGGAAAAGGCTTCTATCAGCGGAAAAGTACAGGGATGTAACGGATTACCTCCTGATGTAAGACAAAAAGTCCTTAGAATGGCCACCATATGTCTCTTAGGTCAGACAGAACTCAAATGATGAATATAGTAAAAATCAACAAGAGAACCTCTTTATTCTTTCTCAATTTCTTTCACAGCATTTGCTACTTTATCATTTGTCTCCCCTACCCAAATGTAAGCTTGCAAGGACTGTTGCGGAAGGTTGCAAGGACTATTCTATATGCCTAGTATACAGAATAGAGCCTGAATACTGGGCACTCAAATACTTATTTATTCAATGAATGAATGTTTCGTAAATATATATTTACAGCTACTGGCAGTAATATATATACAGCTACTGGCAATATTTCCTGGGAGACAATTTTGAAATGAATCATTTTATTAGGGAAAATTATCACCAAAAGGACAAAAGCCTGACAAAATCGTTTACCAACTGGCCTAGAGCACAGTATCTGTATCAACATTGCCAACAGATATGAATAGAACCAACTGAGAAAAAAAATGAACACCCATTAGCCAAGTGTGCAGCTTGTGCCTGTAGTCCCAGCTACTTGGGAGGCTGAGGTTGGAGGATCACTTGAGCTCAGGAGTTTGAGGCTGCAGTGAGCTATGACCACACCATTGTACTGTATGTAGCTTGGGTGACAAAGCGAGACCTTGTCTCAAAAAAAAAAAAAAAAAAAAAAAAAAAAACCATCTCCCAGCCGGACCAAAACTCATTCTAGGGAGGAAATGTATTATTTGAGTGGTTTTGAGAGCAAATTTTCAGAAGAAGAACGCCTGCACATCATTTAACTGCCCTGAAAGTACTACTGCTTTATTACAGCTCACCGGTGAAAAGATGGGAAAAGGAGATTTTTGTGGTTTTACTTAAATGAAAATAAAATGGCCAGGCATAGTGGCTCACGCCTGTAAATCCTAACACTTTGGGAGGCTGAGGTGGGAGGACTACTTGAGCCCAGGAGCTCAAGGTTGCAGTGACCCTGTCTTTAAATAAATAAATAAGGCTAAGATGAACCATCTGTTCCTCTTGCTGCAAGAAAGGTGCACGAACTTATTATTCAGTCTCTTTTTTTCATGAATGAACACACTTTTGTAGTCCTTCTCCAACTTTCATGTGACACATTAGCCCAAAGTTATACACTCAGGGACCTGGGATGTACACCATCAAGAGGCGAAGGGCAAGCAAGCTGTATGTTTTATCTTAAAGTCATGCAATTTTACATTCTAAGTTGTAACATACCAGTGTATATTCTGTTTATATTATTTACCATCAAGTAAGCCTGACGCTGCAAGGCAATGAGCCATATTTATTCTGCAGCTTCAAATGCACCCTGCACTCTGCTGTGTACTCCAGAGACTGCGTTTCCCAGTTTGAGAAAGACCAGTTAGGTGAAACTGTATTCTATTCTAGAAGGTGACAATAACAAACTAACTGGAAAATTACAGGATAGTATAAAGTGTATAAATTTTGAAGTTTTAAAGAAGTCCAGGGTTTAAATTCCAACTCTGCAACTTACTGTATGACCTTCAGTCTTCTGTAAAATGGGGCCCAATACCAATTATCTTCCGGAGTTGTTCTGAGGATTAGAAATTACAAAAGTTCTGCCGGGCGCGGTGGCTCAAGCCTGTAATCCCAGCTTTTTGGGAGGCCGAGACAGGCGGATCACGAGGTCAGGAGATTGAGACCACCCTGGCTAACACGGTGAAACCCCGTCTCTACTTAAAAAAATAAAAATAAAAAAACTAGCCAGGCGAGGTGGTGGGTGACTGTAGTCCCAGCTACTCGGGAGGCTGAGGCAGGAGAATGGTGTAAACTCGGGAGACAGAGCTTGCAGTGAGCTGAGATCCGGCCACTGCACTCCAGCCTGGGTGAGAGAGCGAGACTCCGTCTCAAAAAAAAAAAAAAAAAAATTATAAAAGTTCTAGCACAGGGAATAGCACTCAGAAATTAGTACTTATTCTCAAAACTGCCTGAGGCCAGCCTTGACTAAACGTATGCACTGATACAAAGATAGTGGTTATGGAAGCCTCACTGAGAAATTTAATGGGCAACAACTTACAAAGATCTTTCCACATAACACAAACTCTAAAAACTAAGTTTTTAAATCATTGCAAAGCTACCCCGAAGGAAGAAAAATAAAGATGTAAAACTAGTACAGATGATGGATTTCCTGTGGGCTAAAAAATCTCAAAACTATTAATAAATAGCTTATGACTTTAGATATCTGAAAGGTAAAAACCTGAAAGAAACAGTGGGAAAAACATGGACTGGGGGTCAGGAAAAGGCAGTTTCTCCTCTATTCCATACCACTCAAGCTGGGCACACAGCATATTTCTCCAGGATGAAATCCTTCATCAGCACAGAGAAAGGGCACTTTGGATAATTCTTCCTTTCCATTTTTGATACACAATAGCACTGTTTATGTAAAAGAATAAAGCACAGCACCTGGGATGAACAAAAGGCTGTAATTTAGCCAAGGCCTCTGCTGACAGACTGGAAGTAAAGGCAATAAAATAACCGAGATTCAATTATTACTTCAGTGATCCTCGCAGATGTCAGACTCATGAGCACATAACACATATGCAAGAGTTATACACACGGGCATCAGGTCACCTCCCACACTACACCAAATCAGAAGGATCTGCACGTTGAGAAAAATCACACTACTCAGAACGAGCAGTTTCTTAGATTAAGTACCAGAGTTATAAAACAAACAAACAAACCAAAAAACTCCACATATATGGCTTCCAAAAGAAACAAAAAAGTCCAAATAACTACTTTGCAAGCCTATACCTAACTAGTAAACTGTCATGCTCTACATGTAGAGCAGGTCAACTACATAAATTACATTACTTGAATTTACTCCACATCAAAGCAATAGTTCAGTTTGTACTGACAGATGGAAGAAACTATCTGTAGAGTACAAGCAAAAGACAATATGCTGAAATGCAAGCAAAAAATAAGGATGTTCTAGTAAGGAGACTAAAAAGAATAGGTAGAAATCCATTTTTATCCAAGTCTTGAGATGAAGAGGCATTCCATTCAAAGACGACTGCTTTCTTTAAAAAAGCATACAAGAACCAATCACCTGGGGAGCTACAGTATGTTTACTTTCTTTACATCACAGCAATGGCCCCACCCTAACTCCTCTTTAAAGAATCACAAATGTTGAGAGTCCCTATTATTGCTGGAAGAAGGCTATAGCTTTCAGGAATGTTGTGGCAAAGCATTTCTGACTAGTAATAATAACAAATAAATAATAAATTGATAAGTATTTCCTGACTAGGACAGTTCTATTAGGTTAGAGCAAAAGTAATTACTTTTAATGGCAAAAATCGCAATTACATTTGCTCCAACCTAATAGGAAAAGGTTGCAACTCACTAAATCTTAACCCTGGCCAAATTTCATGAGTGTGACAGTAAAAGAAGATGAAACAGAACAAGATCTAAGGGAAGATCACCAGGCTATGAAAAAGGAAGAATAAAAATATCTTCTCATGAATATCAAGTTTTAAGATAGAAGAACAGAAAATGGTTAGACAATCCAAAATATACAATGCCCTCGATTTTCGGTCTCCAATTATGGCAAGTAAGCAAGGATAAAAAGGACCCTGGGACTGAGCGACCATATCTAAATTGGCCAAATTCAACTTCCGGTCAACTTCTGACCCGATGGATAGCCTCACAGAAAATCATAACAGGAAAATATTCAGAGGGAAAAGAACAAAGGTAAAGTCAGAGATATCTGTTTTTGTAGGAACTGCCAAAGAGGATCTCGAGAATACGATTCTTTTGTGGCGGTCACTGTCTTGGCTTAGATATCAGTTTTTAACACCTCTACCTAATTCCATTTGGAATTTCATTTGGTTTAATGTTCTCAACCCTGGCTGCAAGATTAAAATAACCCAGGTAACTTTTAAAAAATAGCAATGTCTAGGTCCTGCCTCCCAGAGGTGGTGTTTAATTACTCCTGGACTCAAGTATTGATAGTATTTTTTTTTCTTTGTAGTTTCAATGGCTAGAGAGAGAGTATTTTTTTTTAACTGGTAATTGTGTGATACCAATTCTGCAGATAGAGTTGAGAATCATACAGTTATTAGGAACCAGGCAATACTTTGTTAGCAGTACACCACTGACCTCTATGGGTGAGGTTCTGTTAGAAACCCATGATAAAAGTAGTACCAACAGTCTAGTGGCCTGGTTGCTAGCCTTCCTGAAATGATCACTGAGCTAACCTAAATGCTGCTTCCCAAACCACCACACAATTCTAAACATGGCCATATTTTAAATAGGAGTTTGGGTTGAATTCTACCACTCCTAGCTACACTAGTCTCCCTACAAGGCAAAAGAAAGAGCTTTAATGAAATAATAAGTTTCTTGCCCTCTGAATTAATTTAAGGGAGAGGAGGAGCCCTCTTTCCAGAAGTCTGTTTACTACTGAAGAGAAAAAGCGCCAGGCGTGGTGGCTCACGCTTGTAATCCCAGCAACCTGGGAGGCTGAGGCAGGTGGATCACCTGAGTTCAGGAGTTCAAGACCAGCCTGGTCAACATGGTAAAACTCCGTATCTATTAAAAATGCAGAAACTCAGCTGGGCATGGTGGCGGGCACCTGTAATCCTAGCTACTCGGGAGGCTGAGGCAGGAGAATCGCTTGAACCTGGGAGGCGAGGTTGCGGTGAGCCAAGATCACACCACTGCACTCCAGCCTGGGCAACAAGAGCAAAACTCCATTTCCAAAAAAAAAAAAAGCAAATAAAAAGAGAGAGAGAAAAAGGGGCATCTGCTATCTGAGCATCTAGGTAGCTATAGTTCAAGCACTAAACTGAAGTGGTTCACAGTAGTCACCAGATATTCTATGTCCTTAATGTGCAAAATGTGGCCCATGGACCAGCAGCTTCAGTGTCACCTTGTTAGAAATGCAGACTCTAGGTCTCACTCTAGACCAACTAAATCATCTCTCTTAGGCTCAGTGTGCTGGCTCACACCTGTAATCCCAGCACTTTGGGAGGCCAAGGCAGGGGGATTGCTTGAGCCCAGGAGTTCAAGATGAGCCTACGCAACATAGTGAGAACCCATTTCCACAAACTAAACAAAACAAAACAAACCCTCTCTGGTACAAAATCTTTAGGAGATTCACAGGTATATAATTTATTTTGAGAAGTACTCTGTAAGGCAAGGATGCATTCAAAAAATGGCTTTGAGGATTAATCTTCTCTTTAGATAATTTGCATAAGAACAACGAAAGCATTTTAAAAGTCTACTGCTGCCTTAGAAACTCATCTTCCACACAGCCAAATTTAGGTCTTCCTTGTGATGTTCTCGAAAAAGGAACCTTGATTCTCTGAGTAAATATATATTTAACCACATACGGATCCAAAGCAAAACTAAGGGCTTTAATTTCTTCTCATCTTGATTTCTGGGATATCTTTCAAACTCAGAATAAGCTGAAGAAAACTGCACTGTAAACAATTTCTGGGCTATAACACCAAGGATACCATTTTAAATCCCAAAGTCAGGAAAAGCTAAAATTTAGAGTTACATAAAAACATAACTGGGCCTATGTAGCAAAAGTTGCATATTTAGAAATCCGATTAGAAAAACAACAACTTTCCTATCCCTGAAAGAATATCCCTTATATAAAAAAAAAGAAATAGGCCTGTGTGTAACTTTGGCTACTACAAGCAGGTGCTAACAGCTTTGCCCTTTGATACAATACTTGCAGGAACTCTAATGCAGATGAGTGGGCAGCTATGTAAAACATGATAACAAAACCCATTGGTTTTGGAGTTGGCATGAGCTAATACAAAGTCAAATGAAAATAACATGTTTCTTTTTTTCTACGCTTATAGTGGGTCAAGTAGGATTCTGGTCTGGCAGCATTAAAGGCAGGGCCTCTTTCTCCCCTCTATTCCTTGAACTTAGTTTGTTTCTCATTCTTAGGTTCAATGAGTCCACCATGTAGTAAGCTTCCCCACCAGGGAATGTAATAAACTTGAGGAGGATGCAATATTTAACTTGTGGTTGATATGTGAACAGAAAGGAAGAGCTATTTTAATTTTATAAGGGATTCTTAGGAGCCTCCATGAATATTTAAATGTTTGTCACTCTCCTGAGTCTACAAGGAGGCTAGACAGCAATGTAAATCGAATCATCGTATGAGGAAGCTATTCTGTTTATATAATCAGTCAGTTTCAATCATTAAAGATATGAATATAAAAAGTATTTGCTTATATGCCCAAGAAAGACAATAGAAGTGCTCATTTGTGTCAATATAAGCTGGAGTTCACAGCTTGGTCAATGTATAAATTCTAGAAGCAGTGATTTTCCATTAACGAAATGCACAACCCACAGAGATATGACTATAACCCTATTTCCTTGGACCCTCTGCCAGCCAAAAAGTAAATGAACCTCTACTGGCTGGTATAAACCCCAGATACAAAACTGCTCATAAAGTAGAAGAGAAGACGCCAGTATATGCAGCATAGAGTGCAGTTGTTTTGTATCTGTCATCTCTGGGAACATATATTTTCATATCTAAGATGTCAGCCCTCCAATGATATTGGTAAATAAATCGTTGTTGGGCATCTTTATAGTCATTGGGTTGACAAAAATCTCTTTTGCAAGGGTCTGCTAGAAAAGCCTCTCTAATTCCATCACAGTTTAAGGCAGTCATGTGATAGACTTGTTATTTTTCTGGCCTTCTCTTCATAGATTGAAGGTCACCCTCAAAATTCATTTATCTTGTACAGAAACAAAAAATAATTTTGGTTCCCATTGGTGGCAAATGTTCACAGATATTCTGGATTTTGGAGCCTTTTAGTATTAGAATCCTGGAAGCTAATTAAATTGGAAGTATGATAGAATGGAGTAGGTGGGGAAGAAGGGAAAAAAAGAACCAATCAAGCAGCCCTTTCCAACTGTAATAAAGGTACATTTTACTTAAAAAAAAAAAAAAAAAAAAAAAAGGCTGCCTCAAAACCTTTCAGAATTAGGGCATAAGTAAATAAAATATAAAAAAGGCAAAGGTTTGAAAGCCTCAAAATAGGATGATTTGTGTGAGGTCACTTTAATGTCGTTCAGGTCAAAAGGAGAATTGATGTGGGCTATCCAGAGTTAAGAGCTAGGAACAATAATAAACTCTGGAAAAGATACTAAACGTTAAAATTGCTGAACAATAGGATGGTTAAATGTCAAAAGTTCTATTTAGATGCAGGACAATGAAATAATCCCATACACCTGCAGACATACCCCATTACCGACGATGAACAGTATTAATTATAATTTTGCCTTACTAAAGACAAAGAATCCTGTCCTTTATCAAAGGACATTACTGCTCATCAAGGAAAGGTCTAGTTCTAAAAAGCTGAATAATTTAAAACTCTCTAGCATATCAAGAACTAAAAATAACCAAAAGAACAAGGGAAGAAAGATGCTTACCAGACTATCTAGTCCTCCTCCTAGGAGATCCACCGCTCCCATCTGCATGGAGGACACCTGTGGCACATTGACTGGGGGACCGAGGTCAAGGTTTAAAAGATCCCCTAGAAGATCACCTTGAGAGGGGATAACCTGAGGCTGTTCCAGATTCGTTGCAGTGGTAGTGCCAACAGGGCTGTCACCTGCATCAGTGCTAAAATCACATACACATAAAATGGACAAAAGAGAAAAGTCAGTTTCACCTAGGACATAATATGGCAACAGTAGTTAAACATATAGCTATATATAACTATCAAATACAAGGGGGAAAAAAACCCTCTGATTTTATAACCATTTGTTTATGCTCATGAAGAGATAATAGCAACTCTTATTTTTATCAAATACAGTTGCTAAAATGAAAATAAATTATATGATGTAAACCTTGTCAGTTATATAATATAATTGGTCAATTTTAATTAAACATCTATGAGGGAACACTGTAAAGAGAATTCTATGGTTCTCTGTAGAAACTGTAAAATATATGGTTCCTGCCCTCAATGGCTTACACACCAACAAAAAAAATCAGCATTTACAAAATGACTAAAAAGCAAGTTTACTGCGTAACAGCAGAAACATGTATTGTGTGTCTGTATAATTGATAGGATACGAGTAACACAACAAAAAAAGCTTCTCAGAATGGTTTTATGAGGAACTACGAGAGAGAAACCTCCAAAGAGGAAGAGAAGGTTTGTACAAAGGCACAGAAATGAACAATTTGACTTCAGGGGTGGTAAAAAAATTATATTGGCAGGAGTAGAGTTTGGGATTGGTAAAATTCGGGGGAAGAGAGAATAAGGAAAATAAAACTTTGAAAACTAGTCTAGAGAGCTGATTTTTTATAAAAGAAATGCAGAATCACTTTTATTTCTTGAACAAAGAACAGAAACTAAAAATAACATTAGAGGAACATTATTCTAGCACCTGTGTATATAATGAACTGAAGTTAGGAGAATGGACATGAAGATCAGCTAAGAGTAATCTAAACTGCTACTGTTGTCAACTATGTATGAAATAATAAAAGCTCAACAAGCTATAAAAATAAAAAGAAAGTGGTGAGTTCCAAGACATTTTAAAAGGACTAGGTAAGAGAAATGATGATCTTTTCAATAAATGGTGTGGGTTAACTGCACAGCTATGTGGGGGAAAAATGAACCTTGGCTCCCTATAATTCACAAGGTAAACAAAAATTGAGATAAATCAGACATAAATGTGAAAGGTAAAACCTAGTTGAAAACCTAGAGTAGCATCTTATAAGCCTGGAGGAGATAATGGTTTCAACAAAAAGCAGTAGCCACAAAAGAAAAAAGTAATAAACTGGACTTCATTAAAATTAAGAACATGTCTTCCAATGACACCATTAAGAAATTGGGAAAAGATACTCTCTACAAACTGAGAGAAGATATTCACAACACATATACCTAACAAAGGACTTGCATCCAAATTATATAAGGAATTCCTACAAATCATTAAGAAAAAGACAAATCATTAAAAACAGGCAAGTCGCAAAAGAGGATACAGTAACATGAAAATGTGCTTAGCAACTTTACTCAACAGGAAAATGCAAATTAAAACTATAACAAGACACCACTATACACTCACCAGAATGGCTAAAACTAAAAAGATCAATAATACCAAGCAGTGCTGACAATGTAGATTACCTGGAACTCATACAGTGCTAGGAGTATACACCGGTACAACTACTTTGGAAAATTGGCAGCGTGTGTCTCCTACAGCTAAATAGAAACCTATTCTACGATCCAGCAATTCTACTCCTAGGTATATGCCCGAGATAAATACGTATATGTCTACCAAAAGACAAATACAAGAATATTCATAGCAGCCACAAACTAGAAATAACCCAAAGATGCAACAGAAGACATAAATAGTATATTCATGGAATGGAATACTACACACCAATAAAAAGGAGCAAACTACTAAAAACACAGATTAACCTCACATTATGTAGAGCAAAAGACACAAGACATAGAAGAGTAAAAACTGTAGGTTCCATTTATATCACACTCAGGCGGAGACAAAATGAATCTATAGCGATAGAAATCAGAACAGTGGTAATCTCTGGAGTGTGCACACTGACAGTAAAGGAACATGAGGAACCTTCTAGGGTGCTGAAAATATTCTATATCTGATCAGGGTAGTGATTATATGAGTGTATACATATGTAAACATTCATTGAACACTAAATGCTAAGATTAGTGAACTAATCTATTACTAACAGATTGGACTAATCTATTACTTAATAGAAGCAATAATGTTAATATAAGTAACATGAAGATATTCTCCACTGCATAAGCTTACATCAGACCAGAATAATCCACTGACAGCCTAACATTAATAAACAATATAATAAGCACCCTATTATTTATACTGTTAATCCGACACAGGCATGCTCTAAGGAAAGATCACAAAAAGTACCCAGCTTGTTTACCAAAAACATCACCTCTAGCATTACCAGTATTAGAGGCACTGCCTGCCCAGTGACATACGTTCAATGGCCGTGGTATCCTGACCAGGCAAAGGTCAGGCAATAACCTTAATGCTAAGGTTATTATAAATTAGATGTCAATTTAAAAAGTAAAAGTCCTACCAAGAAAATTCCAGGCTCAGATGGCTTCACTGTGAATTCCTCCAAACATTTAAGGAAAAAGTAAGACCAATCTTACATAAACTCTAAACGAGACTAGAGAATGGCCACTGAGAAAATCTGAAAGTAGGTTAGCCTGCTTATTGGATGATATTAAGTAATTATGTCCAATTTTGTTAGGCTTGATAACATTGTAATTTCAAGTCTTTATCTGTTAAAGATAACAAGTACAGTACTTATGGGTGAAAAGATAACGAGGTCTGGGATTGGATTTAAAATATTTGAGCCATCTCAAAAACAACTGTGGGGCAATAAATGAAATAACATTGGCAAGATACTGATAACTGCTGAAACTGAGTGATAGGTATATCCAAGTTTGTTATACCACTCTATCTTGCATATTTTAAGATTTATATGATAAAAAGTAAAAACAAACAAACAAACAAAAAAACAGCCAGACGTGGTGGCTCACACCTGTAATCCTAGCACTTTGGGAGGCCAAGGTGGGCAGATCACCTGAGGTCAGGAGTTCGAGACCAGCCTGACCAACATGGTGAAACTCAATCTCTACTAAAAATACAAAAAAATTAAAAATTAGCTGGGAGTGGTGGCAGGCACCTGTGGTCCCAGCTACTCAGGAGGCTGAGGCACGAGAATCACTTGAACCCAGGAGGGGAAGCTTGCAGTGAGCCAAGGTCATGCCACTGCACTCTAGCCTGGGAGACAGAGTGAGACTATATCTCAAAAAAAAAAAAAAAAAAAAAAAGTAAAAAAACACTGTAACAATTTAATTAATAAACAAATGTTTTCTTCTAAAAAAGCCTAGGTAAGCTTTGACACAAACAAAAACTGAGAAGTAAAAGATTAGTTACACCTCTAATAATCACAGGGGAATCTAGAAGGATGACAGGAAAACTTTTATGCGCAGTTCTCAATTCTGATAAAATAAGTAAGAAAAACAAGTAGAGAAGCTTGACAGAAACAAGGGACTGGGCTGGGCACGGTGGCTCACACCCAGAGTCTCAGGGTAGAGCACTGGGCTGGGTAATTGAGAACCTGTTCATATTCCAGCCGGGCGCGGCGGTTCACGTCTCTAATCCTGGCACTTTGGGAGGCCAAGGCAGGTGGATTACTGAGGTCAAGAGTTCGAGACCAGCCTGGACAACACGGTGAAACTCCATCTCTACTAAAAGCACAAAAAGATTAGCTGGATGTGGTGGCACACGTCTGTAGTCACAGCTACTCAGGAGGCTATAGCAGGAGAATCTCTTGAACCCAGGAGGCAGAGGTTGCAGTGAGCCAAGATTGAGCCACTGCACTCCACCCTGGGCTATAGAGTGACAGTCCATCTCAAAAACAAAACAAAACAAACAAACAAACAAAAACAACAAAACCAAAGGACTGGCAGTCAGAGAAGTAAGCTTGGTTAGAAATTCACATACACATCTCAGGTGAAAACATGAGGGTGGGGGGCAGTGTAGGGTGGTGGTAAAAGCAGGGGATTAGGTGTTGGCTCCAGTAATTACTAGCTGCATAATTTCTGGCAAGCAACAACCTCTGTGAGACAAAATTTCCTCATCAATAAAATGGTAACAATATCACGGAAGCATAAGGTTTTATTAGAGCAAGAATCAACTGAAAACATGGTCTAACTGGTAAAGCTCTGTAATATATTAGTGGTTAGTGGGTAATTTCCCTAAGGGAATATGTAGAGAAACACAGAAAGAAAAGGTTCAGATCGAACCTTTTGATACAACCAAGATCAGTAACCAGAGAAGAGAATAAACATGGAACTGCAAAGATTAATGACAGAGATACAATCTAGGAAAGCTGATTTACAAGGAAAAAGTGTCCAGGAAGTCACGATGAAAAGGCTTTAAGAAATAAAAAGGGGAAATGATTTCATACACCTGGCAAGAAATACATAAAATCTTTCATATTCTCTACACATGAAATTCTGTCATCTTCTGACATATACCATTTAGAAAATGTGACAGAACACATGGTTCTATCAGTATGTCTAAAAAGAAGGTAGAATAGGTATTCCGCACATATTTTTCTTCACTCTAATGGAATGAATAATAGGAGAAGTGAGTTCAATGAAAAGATATAAATGATCCTACAGATTCTAGAAGAATATGATACATCATTATTATACATCCTTTCTCAATGGAAAATACAAGAAAATTAATATAATGACATTTCTAATTTTAAGAGAAATAACTGCATAACTGTCATCAAAGCAGTATTTTTCAAAGGTGAGATTTTTCCGAATTAGACAACTATTTACTACCTCACCCCCACGAAGCAGCTGACAAGTATAAGCATAGTAAGCAACATCCAAGTAAAAAATCACTTCTCTCTTTCCCAGGTGATTTTAAAAGACCTAGTGAAGTGAGCATTTTTAAACCTCTAGAAGATGCAGAATAAGGCTTTAAAGTGTTGCTTTGTTTCCTATGAGAGGTGTATCACTTATTAATCTTACACTGCAGAACAGAACTAGGTAATGTCAATACTATTACAGACATGTCATTTGCAGCAACGTATCATCCCCATTTATATCAAAACAGATTTTCCTTATATTTGCATTTCCCTTAAAAACACAAAACATGCACAAACAGACAAAAAGGAGGTTATCCAAAAAGGAACCACAAAAGAAATTGTGAAGATAAGAACTTAAAGGCTATTAATCAGATAAAGGCCTTATGTAAGACACTTTCTTTTTAGATAACTTAATGTTGGTTCTCTCCCTGCATTTAAGAAAGGGTTGTTTTTGCTTATTGATTCATTTTCCCACTTCCATGTGAGGGTTAAAAGTTATCAGGAGGCTAGATACAAACACAGTTACAGAGGGAAGTTACAACAGAAATTCCGTATCTACATCGAAACTTGAAGCACAGACTGGGAGAAGTTCTTAGAAGTTAAATAGTCTCATCTATAGAATGTTAAACATGCTTGCCTACAAGGAGAAACACCCTAACTTACTATAAGGACTAATCCTTATGAAGCTCATATCTCCTCTGGATTAAAATTATAGCACCTGCTGTAAAACCAAAGATTCAACTCAATCATGAAAGATTAATAATCTCCTTGGATGTTGCTGTTTCTTTTTCATTTGTCTGAATCCACAGTCTATTTACATAGAGCCCAAAATGCTGACCACACCAATTTGTAAAGCAATAAATACTACACTTCGGCCATTCACAAAAACCACTTAAACAATAATATACATTAGACAATGGAACAAGACACTCATTAATAAAAGCCCAATTATTCTAACTACTCTGGAAGGAAATCCTACTTTGATCAAGGTCTATTATGATTGATGAAGGAATCAGATTCTGAAAAGATTCTGAGATACCCATTATAAGAGTTTATTAGAGTGTTTCTTCTCCCTAATTAGAACTTTAGGACAGCTACAAAGTAAGAGCTCCATGTTACCCAAGAGCCTGTTCATATCAATTTCCTTGTTGAAATGGCCAATTTAAAAAGGTACAGGTAACTGAAAAACTAAGTCCACACAGAAGTCAGGCTTTTTTTTTTTTAGTAAAACAATACTGAAATATTATTTCATTAACAGTTTTACAGCATAAGTTGTACCTACTAACTTTCCATAAGGCTCAACAAAAGCTACAGTAAAGGGTCAAGATGGCTAAATGTATACACAGGCTTTTTTCCAAGTTTTCAACTATGGGATTATTTCTATTCTCTTCTTACCGCAGACTTAAGCAACTTTCAGACTTCATCAATTTAGAAGGTCTTCACCACAATTTTCTAAAGCCATAATGTACTCTTAGATTGGAACACAGAGGAGTCTTTCACCCATTTTATATGTGGTCACTGGTATTCAGTTGGAGCTCCCTGGGGTTGTACAGTAGCAGGTTTGCAAAAATGTACAGCAAGTTCTTTTCCAGACTATAAAAGCATAAAGAAGACCAACTCTGTCTAAACAGAGTCATTTCTCACTCAAAGACAGTTCACACCTTCTTACCTCCCATGATGAATTGGCAAGTGTTTACGATGAATTCCATGACTTCCTTCCACAAAAGCGTTAGGAGGCTTATGATACACAGAGGCCAAAGAACCAATGTGGCAGATTAGCTCATCCAGCAGAGTTGGCTCAATAAGGTCCGTCTCCTCAGAGATCAGTGGCTTCTCAGACAAGACTACTTCTTTAGCCGTGACAGGGTCAGTTGAGAGAAGGCGCCAATAAATATAGCCCCGGTCTCGAAGGTCAGGATTATCAGAATCCTAAAGAAAAGGCAAAGGCAAGGAGGTAGAGATGAAACTGTTCTCCATACAGAAACCCAAACTGCTGGATTTATCAACCAATGCTGTAGTGATTTATGCAGACGGGGTATTAAGAAGATATTTCATGGTAGCTCGTAGCTCATGCCTGTAATCCTAACACTTTGGGAGGCTGAAACAGGCGGATCACTTGGACCCAAGAGTTTGAGATCAGCCTGGGCAACGTGGCAAAACCTTGCTTCTACAAAAAATATAAAAAATTAGCAGGACGGGCTGGGCGCGGTGGCTCACGTCTGTAATCCCAGCACTTTGGGAGGCCAAGGTGGGTGGATCGCTTGAGGTCAGGAGTTTGAGACCAGCCTGGCCAACATAGCGAAACCCCATCTCTACTAAAAATACAAAAATTAGCTGGGCTTGGTGGCGCGTGCCTGTAATCCCAGCTACTCAGCAGGCTGAGGCAGGAGAATAGCTTGAACTCAGGAGGCAGGGGTTGCAGTGAGCTGAGATTGTGCCACTGCACTCCAGTCTGGGCAACAGAGTAAAACTCTGTCTCAAAAAATAATAATAATAAAAATAAGAAAATTAGCAGGGCAGGGTGTAGAGCCGCATGCACATGTAGTCCCATCTACTCAGGAAGCTGAGGGAGGAGGATCACTTGAGCCCAGGAGGTTGAGGCTGCAGTGAGCCATGACTGCACCGCTGCACTCCAGACTGGGCAATAGAGTGAGACTGTCTCAAAAAGCAAGCAAATGTGTTAACTCAATATGGTTCTAATGTAGTCATAATTCTGTAATCTCTAATGTTTCAAGGGATGTAACTATAAATTAAGATGGGTTAATCCTAAGACTCAAATTCAAACAGAAATAAGGAATAGAAAACTAATGCTTAATCTGGTAAAAGTTAACTGGTTGAGACGGCCTTAGAACATAAAAATTTTTTAAACTAGGGCTGGGCATGGTGGCTTATGCCTGTAATCCCGGCACTTTGGGAGGCCGAGGCGGGAAGATCACCTGAGGTCGGGAGATTGAGACCATCCTGGCTAACACAGTGAAACCCTGTCTCTACTAAAAATACAAAAAATTAGCCAGGTGAGGTGGCACATGCCTATAATCCCAGCTACTCAGGAGGCTGAGGCAGGAGAATCACTTGAACCCGGGAGGCGGAGTGCAGTGAGCTGAGATTGTTCCACTGCACTCCAGCCTGGGCAATAAGAGCAAAACTCCGTGAAAAAAAAAAAAAAAAAAAAAAAAAAAAAAAAAGAATGTTTTAACTGCTTTAAATATTAGCAGGCTTATTAATAACATATATTATATCTTACATACATTGTACTCATACCTTCTTCCTTCATGCAAATATTTATTAAGTACCTCCTATTGAGACACTGGCTAGGCCCTGGAAATAAAGAGGTAACAATACACTGCCTGACTTTAAGGAGCTCACATAATATTAACTATTTCAATAGAGTATGAAAGGTACTATTATCTAAATAATCAAAAACTGTTAAAGAGAAGACATAACTGCTTCCAAAAGGCGTGACACTTGAATTTGGTGGTCTTGTTTTGTGCTATGGTGGTTTTTAAATAATTGTATACATGTTCACGGTTAAAAAGAAATTATTACCAAACATACCGCATCACAATTTATAAGTGTATGACATAAAAAAAAAAACTTCCCCCAATTATCCAACCCTTCTCCATCTCAACTCCCAATCCCCCAAATAGCCATGATTAGTAATGTGGTGTATATCTGTCCAGATGGGACACACACACACTTATTTCATATAAAACGAGTTTCATATTATATATACTGTTTTGAAGTTGTTCTCCATGTTGATGTATACAATTGCACTTTTCCACTGTAACGTCCACTGCACCATTAAATATTAGTCCCCTACTGAGGGACATTTAGACTGTTGCCCGTTTTTCCCTTTCTACCTTTATTATTGTTTTGTATGTATGTATGTATGTATGTATGTATATATGTATTTTGAGACAGAGTCTTGCTCTGTCACCCAGGCTGGGGTACAGTGGTGTGATCTCGGCTCACTGCAACCTCTGCCTCTTGGGTTCAAGTGATTCTCTTGCCTCTGTCTCCTAAGTAGCTGGGATTATTGGTACGCAACACCACACCCAGTTAATTTTTGTATTTTTAGTACAGACAGGGTTTCTCTATGTTGGCCAGGCTGGTCTCGAACTCCTGACTTCAAGTCATCCGCCCACCTCAGGCTCCCAAAGTGCTAGGATTACAGGCATGAGCCACCATGCCTGGCCTATTGTTTTATTTCTTTATTTTTTGTGTGATCATTATAAAGTGGCAATAAATATCCTGGTACCTACCTCAAAAGTATGTCTATATGATGGCATTTATTTATGCAGGAGTTGTTCCAATAGCAACTTATTAAAGGCAACAATAAGTCCCTGTTTCAACTTCTGTATTTCAAACTCATAACCAGACCAGGTACAGTGGCTCATGCCTGTAGTCCCAGCTACTAGGAAGGCTGAGGCAGGAGAATCATTTGAACCCAGGAGGTGGAGGTTGCAGTGAGCCTAGATCACGCCACTGCACTCCAGCCTGGGCGACAGAGTGAGACTCCGTCTCAAAAACAAAACAAAACAAAACAAAAAAAACCCCCCCCAAAAAACAAAAAAACCCCGAAAACCAAAAAAACTCATAACCAAACAAAAAATATTTTCTTTAAAATAGGACAATTTGAGGGCTTCCATTTTAGTTTCTAAGTGAGTAGATGAATTGGTTCATGACTCAGCCACTTAAGGCCCTTATCATCCAGTTCAATTGCAGCAGTTACCCTGATTATTTTTGACTCTATAGATTCAAATAGTTTTTCTCAGTCACAGATTGTTTAAATTGCACTTATAATGGATTGTTGGTTAAAGACAAAAAGCATAAAGAACATTGCAATACAGCAAATTAATAAAATTATTAAAACAGTAAATTTTATCTCAAGATAATTTTTACCACATTTATAAGTTGTATTATTCTAATAGAAATGTATGTATATGCATATGTATATGTATGAATGTCTTATCAAAATGTCTCTAGTATTTGAAATGCCCGGGTTAAAAAAAGGAAACAGTGATAATTAGAAATTTAGTTGATTTTGTTTTTTTTTGGGGGGGGAGGTTGAGGGACTAAATTGCACCTAAGTGTTTATAAATAGCAGCCTGAAACCTCCTTATTTAGATTTTCATTTGAAAACAAAGCTCAAACATTATAAAACAAAAACAAGTTGATTTTTTAAAAAGAGCAGAATACAAGTTTCTCAAAATATCAGGTCAGGGAAGCAACCCCTCTCTCCCACATTTTTTTATACATAAATTAAATGTTAAACTTTAAGCTATATATGCAGTCCTTAAAGTCCATGTACTTTAGAATTTGTAAAGTATGGTTTTTATTACACAATTAAACACTGCATTTATCTTATTAACTTAGAAAATTCAGTTTGTCTTTATGTGCCAGTAATATCTTAAAGGTATTCAACTTTATAATACATGGTTTAATAATATACTCATCAAAATAAAATGCTTTTTCTTCAAATTATTTCTCCCATATGTAATGCAAACAATTTAACCAAATGACCCAAAAGAAAAATTCCCGGCCGGGCGCGGTGGCTCAAGCCTGTAATCCCAGCACTTTGGGAGGCCGAGACGGGCGGATCATGAGGTCAGGAGATCGAGACCATCCTGGCTAACACAGTGAAACCCCATCTCTACTAAAAAAAAAAATACAAAAAACTAGTCGGGCGAGGTGGCAGGCGCCTGTAGTCCCAGCTACTCAGCAGGCTGAGGCAGGAGAATGGCATAAACCCGGGAGGCGGAGCTTGCAGTGAGCTGAGATCTGGCCACTGTACTCCAGCCTGGGCAACAGAGTGAGACTCTGTTTCAAAAAAAAAAAGAAAAAGAAAAAAAAGAAAAATTCCCATAGGGATTCACAAAATTCAAAAATCTAGCCAGGCATGGTGGCTCAGTAATCCTAGCACTTTGGGAGGCCGAGGTGGGCTGATCACTTGAGGCCAGGGGTTTGAGACCAGCCTGGCCAACATGGCAAAATCCCATCTCTACCAAAGGTACAAAAATTAGCCAGGCATGGTGGCAGATGCCTGTAATCTCAGCTACCTGGGAGGCTAAGGAGGGAGAATCACTTGAACCCAGGAGGTGGAGGAGGCCGCCACAGGGAGCTGAGATTGCACAACTGCACTGCAGCCTGGGTAATGGAGTGAGACTCCATCTCAAAAAAAAAAAAAAAGTGTATATATATACATACATATATACACACATATGAAAAAAGTTTGAGAGTTCCTCCACAAATTATTTGAAATGCTGCTATATGGCAAACTGCTGGAGATAGAGTTACTGGATCAAAGTCTAAATAGACACTAACTTGAAAAATACAATCCTATGAGAAATGAGTGCAAATTTCCCAAGACTGAAAAGTCAGGAGTAGGGAAGAATCTCCTACTGCTCAAACTCTGTTTGTTCTGAGGGATGACCTGTTAGTCTTACTGTAAGCCAGCCCTCACCAACTACCTCATATTTTACATGGAGGCCACAGTAATTCAGACCGTCAAGACCGAGATAAATAAAAATACGGGACCTTTTTGTGATCTTAAGTTGCCATTAAATGTTTGGTGACTCAGATAATTTGGCTTTGGATCTACTGTACTGCTAAGACCCACATGCCCTCCTCAGGGGAAGAGCTCCCAAAATAATACTTACCAGGCCAGCACTAGAACAGTAATTCTTAAACTATAATGTGCATCAACATTTTAACATGCCAGGAATGCCACTGAAAGTGCAGAACCCAGAGGCCATACTTCAGAGATTCTGATTCATTCTATCAGAAGTAGGGCCTAGTAATTAGTATTTTTAACAGGCAGCCCAAGTGATTCTGATGATGGTGGCCCCTAGTTCATAGACAGAAAAACATGAAGACCTCTCTTCCATGTATCACAAAGAATAATTACTAACGTCTAGATATTTTTTTGTTTTATTTTGCTTTGTTTTGTTTTGAGACAGAGTGTAGGTTGTGTTGCCCAGGCTGGAGTGTAATGGGGCAATCTCGGCTCACTGCAACCTCTGCATCCTGGGTTCAAGTGATTCTCCTGCCTCAGCCTCCCCAGTAGTTGGGATTACAGGCGCATGCCACCACGCCCAGCTAATTTTGTATTTTTAGTAGAGATGGGGTTTCTCCATGTTGGTCAGGCTGCTCTCGAACTCCTGACCTCAGATGATCTGCCCACCTCGGCCTCCCAAAGTGCTGGGATTACAGGCATGAGCCACCGCGCCCGGCCTCTGTTTGTATTCTTTACTGACTTGAACCGACTACTGTATTGACTTTCTGTGTAACAGGTAAAATGATAAATTTTTGAAATGAAGCCTCAGATTCAAGAGTTGGGTTTTCCCCCCTAATAATATTTTTAATTATACTCCCATTTTACTTAAAATTAAAAGCACTAAGATTTCACATATATATACTTCACTTAATTCACAGCACAAGTAAAAACAGTATTAATTAACTCTACTTTACAGACAGAAGAAAAGCAGTATGAAAGAAATTTGCTCAGTCATGTCCTGAATCAGTGGAAGTAGCATCACCAGAACCTCACTACCCAATTAAGTTAACACAATTCAGCAGACCACATTGCATCCTAAACTTAAATTGGTACTCACCAGCCATAAATATTTAGGTTCTTATTTCACAAACTTGAGGAAAAAAGAGAACCATGTGAAAAGACTTACATGGGCATACTTATTCTTTTTTTCCTTTTTTTTTCCCGATACAGTGTCTCACTGTATTATCCAGCCTGGAGTGCAGTGGCACGACCTCAGCTCACTGCAACCTTTGCCTCCTGGGCTCAAGCGATCCTCCCACCTCAACCTCCCAAGTAGCTAGGATTACAGGCGTGTGCCACTATGCTCAGTTAATTTTTGTATTTTTTGTAGAGATGGGATTTTGCCATGTTGCACAGGCTGGTTGAACTCTTGAGTTCAAGTGATCCGCCTGCTTCGGCCTCCCAAAATGCTGGAATTATAGGCGTGAGCCAAAGCACCCAGCAGCATACTTACTCTTTTATGATAACTTCTCAGACTTAATTAATTAATTAGACAGAAAAATTAATTGGATAGAAAAAGCAAGCCTTCAGGTGGGCTCTGTGGCTCACACCTGTAATCCCAGCACTGTGGGAGGCCAAGGCAGGAGGATCACTTCAGGTCAGGAGTTCGAGACCAGCCTGGTCAACATGGTGAAACCCCATCTCTACTGAAAAAAAAAAAAATTAGCTGGGCGTGGTGGCATACACCTGTAATCCCAGCTACTCAGGAAGTTGAGGTAGGAGAATTGTTTGAACCCAGGAGGCGGAGGCTGCAGTGAGCTGAGATCATGCCACTGCACTCCAGCCTGGGTGACAGAGCTAGACTCAATACTGAAAAAAGGCAAGCCTTGAGAAATTGCTTATTATTTATAGTATGAAACAATCATCCACAAAGACCTCAAAACTAGCAAACACACATATACATATGGGCTTATGCTTAATATTGCTTCAGGCAGGGAATATGTATTCTCCAAGTCATTCTTAACCTTCAGACTAGAGGAAGCATAGCACAGTGGACAAGACCATGGACCTTAGAGCCAGACATATCTGAGTCTGAGTTCTACCTCTGCCCCACAATAATTAGGCCTCTCTGAGTTTCCTCATCTATAAAAACAGAAATAGTTTCCTAACCCTTGCTAGGATTAAGTGAGTTTCTAGCCTGTCCTGTTCTAGGAAGCTTATGAAAATTGCATCTAAGGCTAAACAGCATTAATTGAAACTAGAGTCAGGAAACTGCATGCCACAATGGCCTACACAGTTTCCATGGGAGATGGTTAAATGTGATTCTAAGGTTTCAAACAACCAATATGGAAAAGAAAGCTGATCAGGCATGCTACACTGATACACAGAAAATTCCAAAACTTGTCAGGAATTTGATGGGGCTTCACAAAGAAAAGTAATGACTTTGATAACAAGCTAACAACAGATCCAAATTGGGTAGTTTTCCATGACGACTGTTATTAGTACAGACTGATAGTATTCGCGTAATTTAGTAAAAGCAATTTTATTAGGGGTCAAAAACAATGCAGTACAGGTATCCAGATGTCTATTAATAAGGCTTGATTCAGAGGTGAATTTCAGACTATCTGTAAGAACAGCACTACGTGTATCCTTTAAGCAATCCTTCCTAAATACTTTATCTCAGTCAAATTTTGATAAATACTTAAGAGGTAATGAGACTGAGTGTGAAATCTGGCCAGAATGCGTAATACAGCTCTCCTATGGTGCCTGTTACATACAAACACATAGGCCTTAACAGACAATGATGATAGGGTTGAGAACTTGTGAAAACAGATGAAACTACCAAACATACTTGCTTGGATATTTACAGTAAGCAGAGGGGAAGAAAGGCCAAAATTCTCTTTAGAAATTGTTTTGATCAAATGTGAGCTGCTCTAATTCTGTCATTCTATGTGACCACTTACAGCAAGCTTGTCCAACCTGGGGCCACATGTGACCCAAATCAAATTCATAAACTTTCTTAAAACTTTATGAGATTCCTTCTCTCTCTTTCTTTCTTTCTTTCCTTCTTTCATTCCTTCCTTCTTTCTCTTTCTCTTTTTTCTTTTATTCTTCCTTCCTTCCATCCTTCTTCTCTTTTCCTTTCTTTCTCTCTCTCTCTTTCTTCCTTCCTTCCTTTCCTTCCTTTCTTCTTTCTTCTTTTTTCTTTTATCTTTGTTTCTCTCTCAATTTTCTCCCTCCGTCCTTCCCTCCTTTCTTCCTTCTTTCTCTTTTGCCTGTTTTACATTTCAATGTGTAAGCAAATGGTGATTAAAGGACAATAGGCTTAAAATATTCTTAAAAAAAAAAAAAAACTTTATGAGATTCTTTTGCAATTTTTTTTTTGGGGGGGCTCATCAGCTATTGTGAGTGTGTTTTATGTGTGGCCCAAAACAATTCTCAATTCTTCTTCCAACGTGGCCCAGGGAAGCCAAAACATTGCACACCCCTGACTTAGGAGTTTAAAATTAAAACATGAAAGAGTGCAAAAAAAAAAAAAAAAAAGTGGGGGGGGTGGGAGGAATAAAGAAATTGTTTTGAATTCATCTTAGAGATTCAAATGGGTTAATCAAGGATCCAGACACAGGAAATCAGAACACTCAATTCAATACTAATATTAACCACTGATGCTTATAAATTGCTTTGCTTCAGGCAGAGGAAGATCCTTAAGAAAGTTTTTAAAATACTTCAAAATAGCTTGTACAAATAAATTATTTTAAAGTTGTACAAGCTCATACAAATACATTTTTTAAAGTTGTAAAATTAGTAACAGGAAAAATTATGGCTCAGAACTAGGCAAAGTACTGTGAAAGGGTTTTAAATTTTGATTACGCACCAGTATAAAGGGATGAGAAAGAGAGAAAAATGGTAAACTGGATATCTGAATCATATTCCATTTGCAGACACACATCTTAACCCTGACAGCCTGCTAAAATGCCAGCCTGTTAGCAAATCCAATTAAGAACATTACTAAATCATGAATGGACTGATGATCATTATACCAGTTATACTAGAAAACCTAATTATTTTGATTTCTGTGGATCTAATAGAATGACCTGATCTTTAAGGCCAGCTGTCACTTTCCTGAGATCAGAATCCATCTAAACTTCTTTTCTTCTGACCAAAAAAATCAAGTAATTCCAAGGAGATCCAAATATATCAAATAATTCAAGGAAGCAGCATAAGCACTTAATTTCCAAGAGAAAGGCAAACACTCTGGAAGGTAGAACAATGAATGAAACTTTGCTCAGGCATCTTTTATCTGCACATGGTACTTTCATTTGAAAGCTGAAATGAAGTCACAGTGAAGCAGGTACTATCAGACCATGTCATTTTCATCTAAGTATGTCCTTCACTAAACTAAGAGTCTAGGTTCAATTTTCATGAAATATGAAAAGTGGAGTCAGTCAACTCATTTAAAAGCCATACAATTAGCTACAATTCAGCTGAACAAAAGGCATTGTTTTAATATTTTAACAAGATCTAAAGGTCATACTTCCTTCAAACAAAACTTCCCCAAATGAATCCCCTAGGAAGAGTTTCATAATTTCCTACAATTTGAAACAAGACAAATCAACATCTCTCTTTTTCCAGATTTCTTACCTGTGTTGCCAAACTCAAGACTTGCTGGACTAGCTCCTGTGTTTCTGATGGTTTCTTGAGAAACAGCTTCACTATCGCAGTAAGCAGAGTGAGTTGCACCTAAACAGACATAATTTGTGATACAGTGAAAGAACGGCACTGGCATTATTCCCTGCCATCATCTCCAAAGTGGTGTTTCCCCAACTATGAATTACCATGGAGCCTTTCTGATTTTGGTTAAGAGACAAAAGGCTGAAACTCAATATCAACAAGAGCAGTCAAAAGTATTCGTGGGAAATACAAAGGTATTCAACTGAAAACTCTATCCTTTTATCCTCAAAATGCATTTTTGGCACAAAATATTGCTTGTTTCTAAGCCAGATAGTTACCTGTGTTTATTATTATTACTATTATTATTTTGAGACAAGGTCTCCCTCTACTGCCCAGGCTGCACATTCATAGCTCATTGTAGCCTCAAACTCTTGGACTCAAGCAATCCTCCTGCCTCAGCTTCCCAAGTAGCTAGGACTACAGGTGCAAGCCACTACATCTAATTTTGTTTTTGTTTTTGTATTGTTTGTAGAGAGGTAGTCTTGCCATGTTGCCAGGGCTGGTCTCATACTCCTGGCTGGAAGCAATTCTCCTGCATCAGTCTTCCAAAGCGCTGGGATTACAGGCGTGAGTAACTGAGCCTGGCTTACATTTCTTAAAGTATATGTTAACATACTGATGGTGATAATATTGGCTCTTGAGCAAGTCCTTCATTATTTACTTCTACCAAAAGCTACAATTTGGGGGGAATTATGGAATCATCTGTCATACTGGGGCAACAGCCAGGACAGTAGAATTATGTCAGGTTACAGCCTATTAAGAGTTGGCTGCTAAACCACAAAGCTATTGACTTGTACATACTCCTTGAATTAGGTCTATTAAAATTGCTATGGTAGATTACATGTATAATTTTCTATTTGCTTTGAGTACAAATGCCAAGAAAAAAGGGCTTAATAATTTATCGGCTTCCTGGTCCCGTGGCTCTAATTTTGGTAGGGGAAAGTGAGAAGCAGTCTCAGAATTTTCATTCAAAGATAATCTTTTCAAACCTCACCACAGCCTTAAATGAAAAATCCCTGCTGTAATGAGCCACAGCCATTACTAACAGAAAAGTGTAGTCATTTTTAGGTGACAGAAAATAAAAAAGTAGTGGTAACTACTGCTCTAAGCCAGTGGTTGTCAAAGTGCGGTTCTGGATTAACAGCAGCATCAGCATCACCCTGAACCTTGTAAAACATACAAATACTTAGGCACATCTCAGACTTACTGAGTCAGATACTGTCAGGGTGAAGCCCAGCAACATGTGCTTTAAAAAGCCCTCCAGGTGTTAACAATGCTTACTGAAGTTTGAGAACTACTGGTCTGAGTTATGCAGGTTTTTAACATTAGAAATCAGTAAAACTGGCACGGTGGCTCACACCTGTGATCCCAGCACTTTGGGAGGCCGAGGTGGGTGGATCACCTAAAGTCAGGAGTTCAAGACCAGCCTGGCCAACATGGTGAAACCTTGTCTCTACTAAAAATACAAAAAATTAGCCGGGAGTGATGGTGGATGCCTGTAATCCCAGCTATTCGGGAGGCTGAGGCAGGAGAATCGTTTGAACCTAGGAGGCAGAGGTTGCAGTGAGCCAAGATCCTGCCACTGCACTACAGCCTTGGCAACAGAGTGAAACTGTCTCAAAAAAAAAAAAAAAAAAAAAAATTCAGTAAAACCGGCCAGGCGTGGTGGCTCATGCCCATAATCCCAGCACTTTGGGAGGCCGAGATGGGTGGATCACCTAAGGTCAGGAGTTCAAGACCAGCCTGAAACCCTGTCTCCACTAAAAATATAAAAATTAGCCAGGTGTGGTGGTGCACACCTGTAATCTCAGCTACTGGGGAGGCTGAAGCAGGAGAATTGCTTGAACCTAGGAGGCAGAGATTGCAGTGAGCCAAGATTCTGCCACTGCATTCCAGCCTGGACAACAGAGCGAGACTCTGTCTCAAAAACAAAAACAAAAAATCAGTAAAACTGAAAAGGGACATCCCTGTTGGCAGAAAAATGAACATACTATATATAAATATAGACATAGAAGAAACTGCCTATAACCTTTGCTTTCTCTGAAATCTCCCCAAAGACATCTAAAACTACTAGGAAAGACAAGAGACAAGAACTTACCTGGGTGCTTTCATCGTGAAAACCCTCCAGGAAGCTTTCTAGTAACTCATCTGCATTGTCAATTCTTTCAGCATATTCTCCCACAATCCAAATCATAGCTGCTCGAGCATCTGGCTCATCCAGCGAGTCTAAGTTCTCACATAGAGTGGCAATGATACTTTCATACCTGATGTGAAAAAAATGAACTATGGTTATTGAGGGCAAAACTAAGAACTATATTTAAAAGTGAAGGCTAAAGGCAAAACCACAAACAAGGAACCCTAAACCAAACCACCAAACTGTAAAAGCTTTTAGTCAAGAGAACGTACAGGTTTTAAGTCAGAAAATGTTAATGCCTTAAATTTCCCTTCAATTATTTTTTAAGATCTAGACCTTAAAACCTTTATAAAAATTCATCAGATGTTCTTTTGTTTTGTTTTTTGAGACAGGGTCTCACTCTGTCACCCAGGCTAGAGTGCAGTGGCATAATCACAGCTCACTGTAACCTCAAACTCCTGGGCTCAAGCAATCCTCCCTCCTGAGTCTTCTGAGTAGCCAGGACTACAATTGAGTGCCACCACACTCAGCTAACTTTAAAATTTTTTTGGTAGAGGTGGGGGTCTTGCTATGTTGACAAGCTGGTCTCAAACTTGTGGCCTCAAGTGATCCTCTCGCCTTGGTCTCCCAAAGTGATGAAATTACAGGTGTGAGCCACACTGCCATCTGTTCTTTTTACAAGGAAAAATTAACCAGTGGTGTAAGATAATACCACTACCTTGTATTTGTAACAATCTTTCATATATGTAGATTAGAAAATTTTCCTATTGTTCCATTTTGCCTTCACGGTAGAGAGGAACAGAAATTCCACTTTATTTTTAGGCAAATGAAGTTAGACAACAACGGTATCCAGATGAGAAATGGTAAATCTGTCCCTTAATCCACTTATCTCTCCTTTTTATAAAAGACATCTTTCTTTATGTTAGTTCTTCTAAAGGTACCTGTACTAATGACTTATTTCTCCAAAGAAAGAAGTAATTCAAATACTCATTTTTACGTATCTATTGCTCTCTCAGGCTTACCATGTTGAATCCATCTCCTTGGCTAATGTAGTTTTAACCATTAGAATGACTCTGTATAATAAATTAGATGTGGACAACTAAATAGTACACTTAACTAAGTATCTGCCTACTTCTACTGATTAAACCAGGCTCTTGATTGCTTTCTTAAAAGTAAACCATCCTAACTCCTTATTAACCATAAACCAGAAATGGACACATTTCTCCACCAATCACATTCAGATACACATCTTCACCCTCAATCAATAAGTTTAAATGTCAGGCACAGTGGCACAGGCCTGTAATCCTAGCTACTAGAGAGGCTGAGGCAACAGGATCACTTAAGCCCAGGAGTCTGTGTCCAGCCTGGGCAACACAGTGAGATCCTGTCTGAAAACAAACAGAAGTTAATTAAAAAAAGTTTAGGCAGGGCATGGTGGCTCACGTCCATAATCCTAGCACTTTGGGAGGCCGAGGTGGGTGGATCACTTGAGGTCAGGAGTTGGAGACCAGCCTGGCCAATATGGTGAAACCCTGTCTCTACTACTAGAAATACAAAAATTAGCCGGGTGTGGTGGCAGGCACCTGTAAATCCAGCTACTCGGGAGACTGAGGCAGGAGAATCTTTGAACTCGGGAGGCAGAGGTTGCAGTGAGCTGAGAGCACGCTACTGCACTCCACCCTGAGCGACAGAGTGAGATTCTGTCTCAAAAAAAAAAAAAAAA
>NW_012106364.1:706810-713315 GCF_000951045.1 Mandrillus leucophaeus
AAAAAAAAAAAAAAAGTTTAGAGACTGACCCTCTTCTTTATTGGGAGTCAAAAAGTATGTGGTTCTCTTTCCAAAAGAACTATTTCTAAAATTTTTAAAAATATACACAATGCTTAATAAACCACTACCTTGCCAAAATATATCTACTAATTCTTGAGCCCACCACTAAGCTAAATTACTACAAGCTGCTTCATTTAACATTATCTTTAAAGACAATCAGAAGCAGGCCGGGCATGGTGGCTCACACCTGTAATCCCAGCACTTTGGGAGGCCAAGGTGGATGGATCACCTGAGCTCAGGAGTTCGAGACTAGCCTGGCCAGTGAAACCCTGTATCTACTAAAAATACAAAAATGAGCCGGACATGGTGGCATGCACCTGTAATCACAGCTACTTGGGAGGCTGAGGCAGGAGAATCACTTGAACCTAGGAGGTGGAAGTTGCAGTGAGCCGAGATCACACCACTGCACTCACCTGGGCAATAGAGTGAGACTCTTGTCTCAAAAAAAAAAAGACAATCAGAAACTTCAGCACAAGGTATCTCTATGAGTGTAAGGCAAAATGAGATTTAAGATGCTTACAAAACCTGCTCTTATTTCATTTTCAGGTTCCTTAATTACTTGTTTTCAAAAATCAAATCTAAAAAAGTATTTTTTGCTGCATATACTAAGAGGCCTCAATCTGAAAAACTTGTGAAGTGAAAATGTAGATTTTTAAAAATATCTGTATGACAGTAACTAAAATACTTCAGAAAAGGCATGAGACTGATAATCTGTTATATGTTCTGTAATTCTCTACAATGTAGTAGGTAACACGCAAAGTGAATAGCAGAGCTGTTACCTTCCTGGCTTTTATGGTAGGGTGCTATATATCATCCAAACTTATACATTTCTGAGAAGAAAAGGTACACAATCATTAATTATATCTGGATAACAAGTATAAACTGAGAGTATGCCTAAACAACCTAGAATATAGATATCCTATTTAACAGTAACTTTGCCATCAAAGAATCTGGTTAACTTTAAAATATGTCAATAGACAATGCATATTCAGACAGAGTTTCAATTCTTCCTAAAGAAAGCAAGCAGAGTGAAAACTCAGGTTTTAATCCCTGTGCTAACCATTTCATGTTTCCAATCTTTAATAAAGTATCCTATTATGACCAGGAACATTCAAGAGAGTAATTTTTACCTAGGCAATTTCAAAGTGCCTTACTTAAACATTTTCTAAGTAATTTGAGAAACAGGGCTAAAAGTATTTGGACATACTTGTTGGGGTATTTGCGGAAGATGTCCCTGATGACAACAATTGCTTCTTGGACCACATAATTCACTTTGGTCTGGATTAGATCAAGCAATGTGCTTACACAGCGCTCTGCAGATTGCTGGGAAGAATACAAAAAATGAGAAGTCAGATGATCTATGCGATAACACCACCTCAACATAAAAATTTTGAAACATGCAGGTGCATCAACTAAAGATCAGGCACTTAATTGGACCAAGCTACACTAGAGGCTAGATACCAAGCTATATGATGCAGTTTCATTCATTATTTGAACGGATAGATGAATCAGTTCAAATGAATCCTTTGAATACAAACAAAAGGATGTTCCTCATGATGTATAAACATTTGAAAAACATTTATGTCAGGGATATTAATTTTCAAAGGAAATTATCATCT
Organism: Mandrillus leucophaeus; assembly: GCF_000951045.1. Taxonomy (NCBI): domain Eukaryota; kingdom Metazoa; phylum Chordata; class Mammalia; order Primates; family Cercopithecidae; genus Mandrillus; species Mandrillus leucophaeus. The sequence continues at coordinate 708,490 of NW_012106364.1, forward strand.
CAACCATACTGCCAAGGCCGGGTGGCATGGCGCATGCCTGTAATCCCAGCATTTTGGAAGGTCGAGGCGGGTGGATCACCTGCGGTCAGGAGTTTGCGACCAGCCTGACTAACATGGTGAAACCCTGTCTCTACTAAATACAAAAAAATTAGCCAGGCATGATGGCACATGCCTGTAGTCCAAGCTACTTGGGAGGCTGAGACAGGAGAATCGCTTGCACCTGGGAGGCGGAGGTTGCAGTGAACCAAGATCGAGCCATTATACTCCAGCCTGGGCAACAAGAGCGAAATTCCGTCTCAAAACAAACAAACAAAGGCCAGGTGCTGTGGCTCATGCCTGTAATCCCATCACTAGCACTTTGGGAGGCTCAGGCAGCTGGATCACGAGGTCAGGAGTTCAAGACCAGCCTGGCCAAGATGGTGAAACCCTGTCTCTACTAAAAATACACAAATTAGCCAGGTGTGGTGGCAGGTGCTTGTAATCCCAGCTACTTGGGAGGCTGAAGTAGAAAACTGCTTGAATCCAGGAGGCAGGGGTTGCAGTCAGCCGAGATCGCACCACTGCACTCCAGCCTGGTTGACAGAGCGAGACTCTGTCTCAAAAACAACAACAACAACAACAAAAAACTACCATTATAGCCAGGTGCAGTGGCTCATGCCTGTAATCCCAGCACTTTGCAGGGCGAGAGGTGGGTGCATCACCTGAAGTCAGGAGTTCCAGACCAGCTTGGCCAACATGGTGAAACCCCATCTCTACTAAAATTACAAAAATTAGCCAGGCGTGGTCACACATTCCTGTAATCCCAGCTACTTGGGATGCTGAGGCAGAAGAACTGCTCGAGCCCGGGAGACAGAGGTTGCAGTGAGCTGAGATCGTGCCACTGCACTACAGCCTGGCTGACAGGGCGAGACTACGCCCCCACCCCCACCAAAAAAAACTACCATGACAGTAGTATGGCAGAGGAGTAGGAGTGACATCCAATCACTGTATATACAAAAAGTCCAGAAACAGAGAAACACACACACCCATCTTGGACAGCCAGGAGATAGAAATAAGAAGAATAAGCCATCATAGGAGGAAAGAATAAGAATTAAAGAATAAGCCAAGGTAGAAGGTCTTTAACTGAAGTTCATGGATGAGTGGAGATAGTAGAGGGTGTCTTTAAACCTATTGAAATGAAATCGCCCAATTTTGTAGGAGCTGTCAAGCATATTTTCCAGTGAGTGGGTCTACAACTTCCATTACATTTTCAAAGTTACGCATGATCCAAAAAACTCCAAAGTACTGTAGTACTCGACAATTTACCAATTTTGGGGCTATGAAACTTAAAAGTCTATGGCATTAGATAAACAACAATTTTCCATAGCCTACAATTAATCTATAAAATGGAGTTTTATCTGTTAATCTTTTATTAATGAAGATAATATGAGAGAACACAAGTGAAAAAACAAATGTACAGAAACTATAAGTGATCATTTTTTAAAGAGAGAGATACCAGAACAGAGATCCTAAAAGTCAAGGACCAGCCTGTCATATATTACAATGCACTATAATGGGTCACCCCATTATGTGCCTCCTGATAAGATATAACAGGAAGTACAGCGAATCACCTAATAGGTATTCTTGCTAAAAATTCTGAACAAGAAAATTACCAAGCCTCCAGATTTAATTATCTAAAGAGGATGGAGGAATAGATAGAATAGCATCACTAAGATACAACCAGCCAAACCCAGACTCTGGGAAATTCTATAAGCCTAATGACCCAGTTCCTTCAATATCTGGCACCAAAATAAGTAAGTAAAAAGGCTTAAGAGACATATTATTCAAATGCAATGTGCAGACCTGAGATACGGTCTCACTCTGTTGCCCAGGCTGGAATGCAGTGGCATGATCTTGGCTCACTGCAACCTCTGTCTCCCAGGTTCAAGTGTTTCTCCTGCCTCAGCCTCCCGAGTAGCTGGGATTACAGGCGTGCACCACCACGCCTGGCTAATTTTTGTATTTTTAGTAGAGACAGGGTTTCACCGTGTTGGCCAGGCTGGTCTCGAACTCCTGGCCTCAAGTGATCCATCCGCCCACCTCGGCCTCCCAAAGTGCTAGCGTTACAGGTGTGAGCCACTGCGCCTAGCCTAGACCGTATTTAGATTTTCATTTGCACAAACAAATTGTAAAAAAGACGTTTTTACATAATTAGGGACAATTGAACATGGACTGAGTATTCAATAAAATTAATAATTATTGTTAGTTGCTGGGCATGGTAATGTGATAATATATTTTTTAAAGTATCTTGTCTCTTAGATATACACACTGGACTACTTGAGTAAGATGATATATGGGACTTGTATTAGCATCCCACCCACCTGAAGGAAGAGGAAGAGGGAGAAGATAAAACAGAAACAGTAACATCAGTATTTGTTCAAGATGGGTGATGACTACACAAGATCTCATTATTCAGTTTTACTTTATTGTATATCTGAAAATTTCTGTAATAAAATCTTTAGAAGTACTATAACAATCTAAACCACTATAAGCAATTTAATAAAAATAAAATTACACCTTGAGATCATTTATATGAAGTTATATATAGGATGGTTCTGTTGTACCATGAAATGATTCTGCAGCCTTTTTTTTTTTTTTTTTGAGACAGTCTCGCTCTGTCACCAGGCTGAGTGCAGTGGCGCAATCTCAGCTCACTGCAACCTCCGACTTCCTGGTTCAAGCGATTCTGTCTCAGCCTCCTGAGTAGCTGGGATTACAAGTATGGGCCACCAAGCCCAGCTAATTTTTGTATTTTTAGTACAGACAGGGTTTCATCACGTTGACCAGATAGTCTCAATCTCCTGACCTCGTGATCCACCCACCTCGGCCTCCCAAAGTGCTGGGATTACAGGTGTTAGCCACCGCGTCCGGCCGATTCTGCAGTCTTTTATGTAGTTTCGTCCTTCTTCTGATTCTATTTATGTTTTCTATTTTATTCATTTTCAGCTACTAACTCCTTTGCTGTTATTGCAACAGGAAAACAGTTGGAAAAATTTAAATATGCTGTATTTATTAATATTATAATTGTTATATTAATAAGTTATGTAGTATGTAGAATATGGGCCACTGTAAGCATTGAATTACCATAAATTAGTAATACAAGTAAGTGCTTAGCACAGTGTTTGATATAAAGTTCATATTTAGTAAATCCTTAGTATTATCATTAAAATGAATACAAATAAAAGGATGTTCTTCATGATGTATAACATTTGAAAAACATTTATGTCAGGGATATTAATTTTCAAAGAAAATTATCATCTCAATCATACTGCTTTTGATTAAAAAAAAAAAAAAACTACCATTAAAGCAGTATGGCAGAGGAACAGAAGTAAACATCCAATCATTGTATATACAAAAAGTCCAGAAACAGAAATACACATCCAAAATTCAGTATATGATAAAGACAACATTTCATAACAGTAAGGAAAGAACAATGTGTTCTGGTGTTTGATCCACTCTACTCATACCTTTCACTAAAATTATTTCCCGGTTGATTAGAATTACCCTTAAACATATAAAACAAGGGCTGGGCCCAGTGGCTCACACCTATAATCCTAGCATTTTGGAAGGCCAAGGCGGGTGGATCATGTGAGGTCAGGAGTTCGAGACCAGCATAGCCAACATGGTGAAACCCTGTTTCTACTAAAAATACAAAAATTAGCCAGGCATGGTGGCGCATGCCTGTAATCCCAGCTACTTGGGAGGCTGAGGCAGGAGAATCGTTTGAATCCGGGAGACGGAGGTTGTAGTGAGCTCAGATTGCGCCACTGCACTCCAGCTTGGGCGACAAGTCAAGACTCCATTTCCCCATCCACCCCCCAAAAAACATATAAGACAAAATCACTGCCATAGAAGTAAAAAAAAAAAAAAAAAAAGGTGAATTTTATATAACTTTAGGTGAAGCACAATTTTCTAAGTGTGCCACTGAGGAAAAAAACTGACTTGAGAAAAGCTGATACAAAAATCTAAACTTCTGTGAATCAAGAGAGCAAAAGAAATCTAAAGGACAACAAACTGAGAAAACAAATGCTAACTAAAAGAAGGGTTAACATCCCAATTACAAAAGACTTTAAAACAACAATGTGGAAAAGATAACATATCGGAAAAAGGTGCACAGGACATGAGTGAGCAAGTCCCAAATGGCTAATAAGCATAACTGTTATGAAAAAACGTTTACTTCAACTAGAGTTCAAAGATTTAGCTGCAAGGATACTCCTTATACCAACATTTGGAAAAAGAGTAGAAACAACTTTAAGGTCCTATAATAAGGGATAAAGTTACAAATTCAGTAAGTTATCAAGTAATCACACATTATGTCTATAGAAACTAAAGATGACATAAATTTTTCTTTATAACTTGGATCAATGTCCATGATAGAGCATGCCAAAAAAAAAAAAAAAAAAAAGAAAAAAAAAGTAGAGTATAAAACAAAGTAAATAAATAGCATTTGTGGAATGATTTCATTTTTATTAAAAAATACATCTTTGTATAGAACACTATATAAACAAGCATATAAAATGACATCTACCAGATCACGTCCACTGCATATCTGAGAAGGTGAAACAGAAGACGTGGGAGGTGGGGTACTCTATTTTTTGTTCAACTTGTTCTATAATTTTATATAGTAAACAAATATGGTTTTCCTAATAGGAAAAATGTATTTTTTGTCTTTAAGAATGACACACAAACCAGTATTTTATTCTAATATATAAAAATTAGAAATAGTAAACACAAAAAAAACAGAAGACTAGAAAGTGAAGAACTCCTGGTCTTAACCTAATGCCTTT
>NW_012106364.1:714989-715753 GCF_000951045.1 Mandrillus leucophaeus
AAAAAAAAAAAAAAAAAAAAAATTATTCCCTCTGAGAAGAGAGTCTAGGTAGGGAAGGGAGGGACCAGAGACAGCTGCTTTCCATCAAAAATTATTTAACATTTAAATGGTGTGCTTTATTAGTTTAATTTAAAAATTATTTTAAAGAAAAAAGTGAAGAGAACTCTCAGAATCCCCAATACATGATCCTAACTACCATCAGACACTTGCCTCCACCTTGATGGCACACCGTCCAATGGCCCGCACAGCTTTTCGAACAAAGTCAACATCTACCTCTGTGGCATATTCCTTCAGTTCTGCCAGAACCTGTTAAATGGAGGAAGTGGTTAATCATTAAGGATTCTCAAATAGCAATCTCACAGCCTAGCTTCTTTAAAGGCCAGACCTTAAGAGCTAAATCATTATCAACTTGAGTCTGCATAAAGTCTGACCTGAGCAATGTTGGCTTGAGATGCCAAACGAATCATGATGTCCAACTTCTCTAGTTTAACATAGATGGGATCATTGTACTTCACAAAGAAGACTTTGATTTCCTGCTTCAAGATTTCAGGCCTAGGGTACACAGAAACAGAAGAAAGGAAGGTGAAGGCATATACTGATACACCCTTCTGAGACTGTATAAATACCTAATCTGTGCCTCTCTGCTCTCCTCTCGCTCCACTCAGGAAAAAAAAAAAAAAAAAAATGCATAAACTTCCTCTATATGCCTCTATTCTTATCAGTTCCACTTGGCAGATTATTTTTATCCTTTTTAAGCATCAGGG
>NW_012106364.1:720698-722166 GCF_000951045.1 Mandrillus leucophaeus
GGCTTGAGCCACCGCGCCCGGCCACCTCTACCCTTTTTAAAACTGAAAAGGACCAGGAGTATGTTTACCCCTGAAAGAAATAGGCAAAAGTTACTGAACAAAAAATAGTACTATAGGATTGCTTTTTCAGTGCTATTTATTTGCTCAACAGCTTGTTGCTTCCCAAAGCTATACAGAAAGTTCATTATAATTCTTATGCTGCTGATTCTTGTCCCATGGATGAGTTAGTGCAAACAGGCAATCATGGCCTCTCCTGGCCCAATTAACTGTTTGGCTTGGCAACTCTGTCAAACTGAAACCAAACTGAAAATCTTCATGGCTGAAACAGTTATAGGAAAAGTTCTAAGGTAAATCCGGGTAATCTGAGATGAGAGCACTAGATAAGACAGGATTCCTGAAGGGTGACCTTAAGTTTCCTGAGAAAGCTCATTCCTCACATCCTGTCATACTCCCACCAAAGCACGCTTAGTCAAAGGAAGAAGTGAAAGTCATCAGAAGTCTTTTCCAGAAGACTATGGAGAACCTTTCCATTAGTCACAATACATGACTAACAGCCTTGAGGAATCTAGATGCTTTGAGAACACTTTCTAGTAATTCCAGGGCTAGAAAGTCTCTTAACTTCAGAATAAGATATAATTTTTGTATTACTGTTTATAGCTTTGTCAGAGAGGTCATAAGACAATGGCAGTCTCATAGAAGAGATGGCTATGTACACTAGTGAAGAGAACAAAACCACCTTACTCTTAGGCTACCAAAATCTCTCTGAAAATTATCTATATTAATACTAAGTACACGGCAAGTAAGATATGTTAATGTAAAAAGAAAAGAAAAACAAGTTGTGATGTGTGGTGATAGTGGTAATAAAAAAGATGTAACGTATCAAGATCCAATAAAAAGACCTTCCCATTTCTCCAATGAAGAGAAACAAACATATTAAATATCTGAATCAAGTGAGCTAGCAGAACCAGGAATAGAACCCAGGATCAGCTAACTTCTTGCTGTAACAGCCAGTCTACTAAATGATTTATCAACAGAAACTACATAAAGCAGCACTAAATTGAAAAAAACAAAGAAGGCCAATTAGTAGCAGGTATTTCATAGAAGATCCTCTGACACACATCTGCCTCCTTTTGTTGCTATAAAGTACTGGTTAGGCTGGGCATGGTGGCTCAGGCCTGTAATCCCAGCACTTTGGGAGGCTGAGACGGGCGGATCACGAGGTCAGGAGATCAAGACCACCCTGGCTAATATAGTGAAACCCTGTCTCTCCTAAAAATACAAAAAATTAGCCAGGCGTGGTGGTGGGCGCCTGTAGTTCCAGCTACTCGGGAGGCTGAGGCAGGAGAAAGGCGTGAACCCGGGAGGCGGAGCTTGCAGTGAGCTGAGATTGCACCACTGCACTCTAGCCTGGGTAACACAGCGAGGCTCCGTCTCAAAAAAAAAAAAAAAAAAAAAAAGGTGAATTTTA
>NW_012106364.1:722854-738871 GCF_000951045.1 Mandrillus leucophaeus
GCATAAACTTCCTCTATATGCCTCTATTCTTATCAGTTCCACTTGGCAGATTATTTTTATCCTTTTTAAGCATCAGGGCACACGTTGCCATGAAGTACTGCTAAAAGAACAACAATCTGGCTCTAAACTACAACGTGAACCATATCAACCAGGCAGTAGACAGTGTATCAGAAAGAGACCCTTCAGAAAACAAACTGGACTGTGCAGCAACACATGGCATTTATTATAGAAATACTGTGATATCAACTGTTAGCCTCCTGGTGCTAGGCAAGCAAGTTGTTCTGCCATATAACATTTTCATTTCCATATATTAAAAAGAGATTAACACTAGCCTAATTAACATTAACATTATTAAGCTTAATGCAAAATCACAAACACTTTAATCAACACTTCACTATTTTCCAACCTTTTCTGGACAATTAAGTTGATGTTCCTCAGGGCGACATACTGCACTTCTGGCTCCCCAGACAGCAAAGTGACAAGTGGAGGGGCTAATTTCTTCAGCAGCATATTGTAGTAGTCAGAATCCTTAGGTAACAATTCTAGAAACTTCATTAGGACTTTTACTGCTGAAAGCACCACTGCTGAGTTGGCATGGGATAGCCGGGGAGTTACCCGCTCACATATGCTGAGGGCAAAGAATGAAAATTAATATCATGAATTATAATTTCTTTGCTGAATTCATTCTATAAGGTAATATGTCAGAGTCTAATGGCCCAAGTATCAAAAAATTCAAGAATTAGTTAGAAAAGTCAAAGCTCTATGCTTAGGTAAAACTGGGATCCGACAATGCAGAAGCCTCATTCTCAGCAAACTACAGGCAGAGCAGGGACATCAGAAGACTTCAGAAAACCAGCAATAAGGGATGTTCAAACTGGAAAGAAACTAGCATTACCCAAGACACTTGAGCTCGCACCATTTACCTTCTTGTTTTATAGTCCTCTTTGTCTCCCCATACTATGTTAGGGCTCCCTGCCTCTCAGCCCATTTCTACTCAACCTATAGGAAGTCAGATTAAGCATTCTGAGAGTTATTTCATAGGAAGCGCCAGCAACCCAGTTATGGCTGAAGATTTCATTGTAAGATACAGATGGAGGCAGGTTGGTAGGGAAAACAATCCAATCTCCTGTCTTGAGGATAATGAGAATAAGGGACTCTCTGAAAAGGGTTTGTTTTTTAAATAGCAGGACACCACTACTATATTTTCCCATCTCCCTGCTCTCCCAGCCCCTGCCACCTACACTTACATGCCTCATAAAATGGTAGATATTTAATTATCTGTTGAGGGTTCTTTAGAAATTAATCCAATTTTGATAGCTTGGGCAACACGAGTAGCTAACTTACTGTATTAAAGAAACAAGATAAATAGGCGGTGTTTCTCTCTTCCTCCTATTCCTGACTTCCTTTGGGTCTTTATACAAATGCCACCTTCTCAGTGAGGCCTTCCCTGGCCATCTTTTAAAAATAAAATACAACCCCCCACCCCCAAATGTCCAGCATTTCTTAGATTTCTTAGATAAAGGCACTCTCTACTTTACTTTCTTGTTAGTACTTATCACCATCTCACATATTACATATTAAACTATCTATACATATGATATATTATACTATCTATACATGTTATATATTCCTACCCCCAACCTTCAAATAAGTGATCCCAGAGGGCCATGACTTTGTTCACTGTTGTATCCTCAGGGCCTAGGAACACTGCCTAGCACATAGTATGCGCTTAATAAATATTTGCTGAGTGAATGAATGAATGTGATGTCAATGGCCAACAGAAGAAAACAGTAATTCTCAGTAATTTCCAGACTGTATTTGTACTTTCAATGATGGAAAGAAACTATCAGAGTGAGCTTTAGTTCAGTCTAGAGGGACTATTTCCCAGATAAGTGAAGATCACTTACATTCTAGTAGCTTGGAAATCAGCTTCAGCCAGAACAGTTCTTATCTACCATAATTAAAATATACCAACTTTAATGAAGAGTCAACATTTCTTCAGAAGTACTTTGCCTAGTACAGTGCCTGCATATACAAAATGCTCAATAAAAATTAGAGATAATTCCAACTTTGTAAACTAAAATGTATGTATGTGTAGATGAAATTTAGTAGTCAATTTCTAATAACTAAAGAAAATTTGCAACATTACATGGTAACAGGCTGAGCAGAACAATCTAGGTGTGCCTTCTAAAATCTTCAAATTCAGACTGACATGGTTTCCATATCTAATGGAAAGCAGGATATATTTTGCTGACTTTAACATACTCTCTCTTATACTGAATTATACATACAGGTCAGCTCGATAACTAATATGAAGCTACTTTCTATGTATCTAATAGAATGAAAAATCTGTCACTCCAAAGAGAGATACTCAATAATCTTTGCTGGCCAAATGGCCAAGAACTGTTGCATGGGAGATGTAAGACAATAAGAAAGATTTTAGCAGAAGTAACTGTATGAAAAACATACATTTCTTAGAAACAGTTTTGCATAGTTTATTCCACCACCTAAAATATTCCTAAATCCAATGAGAAAATACCTTGGAGATAGCAACATCTACCCTAGAAGCCACTGACCTTCCTCAACTGATTTATTCTAATAGCAGACTCTAGAACTTACAGAATCAGGCAAGACTATCAGAAAGTAGCCAGGAAAACAGACTGACCTCTGAGCCTCCCGATCATCTTTAGGGTTGTAATTAGACAGGCAGTCCAGGATGAAAATCTGGCCCCATTCAGTGCACTCATTTAGGGCTGTCAGCAGCTTATTAATGTTCTGCGGGTTCAGATCAAGTAAGTTGCTGTTTGGGTGAGACTCACTGATTTCAGATAATGCTGCTACGGCATTAGCCACCACCTGGAAAAGAAGGGGATATGACCTTGATTCACCAAGAACAGTACAGCTACAGACAAACACTTAATCAGCCTTCTCTGGATCACTTCACGGATCTCAATTCATAACCATTCCTGAACATTTTACCTAGTCAGATAGAAATAAATAAACCACTTCAAAACATATATTAAACCACCAATGATATTATATATAGTGGTAAGGCAACCCTGAATTAAAACAATTCATATATTAGCAGAGTCACACATTATTTAATAGTAAAACATACATCAACCATGTTAACGGCACTCAAAACTTTCAAAATCAAGACATGTGAACAGCATATGAAAAAGGGCGAAGTCTAAATATGAAATACGTACATTAGGCAACAGAGAGAAAAATTTAGGCCAAATAATTGTATAGTTGTGTAGCTGTATGGGTTTGGGGGAGGTGACACCATCAATCATGCCACAAGTCTTAGAGTAAGAATATGTGGGCCTGAGACCCTTGTTCACTAGTATACAATGCTAAGAGAATATGTAATCTCTGTGAAACTCAGTTTTTCCATCTGAAAATGAGATAATTTAGTCCACCTCACAGATTAGTTTCAGTTTGAGGATAAAACCAGATGACATATGTATAAGTGCTTTCTACAAAGTCTTATGTAAATTTAAGGTGGTTGGTTATATTACCATAATTCATCAAGTGTAAGCTACAGTTTTTCACATTAACATCTTTGAAACTGGGTTGCATTTTATAAGCAATGGCCTGTCAGTTCAACAGGAAGCATTTTTCTTTCTTAGTAATACAGAAAATAATAATACATCTTATAATCAGTGGCATTAAAGATTCAATGAAATACAGTATTTCAAATGTATCCTTCTTTCTGGGTAGGGTAAATGAAAAATTGCTACCCTGTTTTTTTTTTTTTTTGAGACAGTCTTGCTCTGTTGCTCAGGTTGAAGTGTGATGGTGTATCTCGGCTCACTGTAACCTCCGTCTACTGGGTTTAAGGGATTTTCCCACCTCAGCCTCCCAAGTAGCTGGGACGACAGGTGCACGCCACCATGCCCAGCTAATTATTGTATTTTTAGTAGAAATGGGGTTTTGCCATGTTGGCCAGGCTGGTCTTGAACCCCTGACCCTAGGTGATCTGCCCGCCTCAGACTCCCAAAGTGATGGGATTACAGGCGTGAGCCACCGTGCCCGGCTGAAAAATTGCTACCTTACACTAGAAAGTACACTTGTATCCTGACTCACAGATCTGGGAATCCATTTAGCTGCAGGAGGAAAAGTCAACACTTTATCAAAATTACAAATTAATTCTAAGAAATCTACAACGGAAGAACATCTAAAATCATTTAAAAGTTGCAAACATACTAAAAAAAAAAAAAACATGCATACATACAAAATACTATATATTGTGGCCCTATACAAGTAAACTTAAGACCATGTTTTGCAGTGAGGCTCCCAGTTGCTGACTAAAGATTAGCAAAGTGAGGCTGAATATAAATACTCTCCAAGTATAAGTTGGCTGGGCGTGGTGGCTCACGCCTGTAATCCCAACACTTTGGAAGGCTGAGGTGGGTGGATCACTTAGGTTAGGAGTTCGAGACCAGCCTGGCCAACATGGTGAAACCTTGTCTCTACTAAAAATACAAAAAATTAGCCGGGCATGGTGGTGTGTGCCTGTAATTCCAGCTACTCAGGAGGCTGAGGCAGGAGAATTGCTTGAACCTGGGAGGTGAAGGTTGCAGTGAGTGAAGATCACGCCACTGCACTCCAGCTAGGGCGACAGAGCGAGACTGCATCTCAAAAATAAAATAAATAAATAAATATTCTCCAAGTATGAATGAGACATGATAGGGGACAGCTTCAGCAATTATATATATTGGAAAGATTCTCAAAAATGTAAAACCAGTTAGTTCTTCCTGAAGTCCCTTAATAAAACCTTGAGAAATGAAGAATTGTATGATTATCATTTTGTTAGCAAGGGAAGAAACATAATGACTACAATCTAGCGATTGATTTTAGTATTCACATTATCTGTGCAATCTTCAGATTATCCCAGCATATGATTTTATCTGGAAGATAAATGTCTAGAGAATGTGATTTATTTAACAAATATACTTACAATAATATCCATTATTATGTAAAGGATAACGATGCCACAAGTGCAATCATCTCAAGCTATACTTTGGTGATCAGAACAAAGATGCTAAGATGAAAAATCAAAGACTCACTTGGTAAATATGGTTACAGATATACTATTTTATTCTTGTTAAGACAAATCAGGAAAACTCATCTAGCCCGCCTACTGGATGGTAACATGTGTGAGGCTCTTTCCTGACTTAATTTTTGTTTGCTAACTCTATTATCAAGCATAAGAAAAGCCATAAAGAGAGAAATAATAATCCTATGTGCTTCACGTGCAGGGAAGATATTTTATTTCCCTTGCACAATGTACTTAGTTGACCTTATTATAGTCTAAAGGATCAAAGTATCATATCAGAAGGCCAGATGCCTGTTTCGATCTATAGATGCCAACACACGCCCAGTCTTGGTTACCAGTTGTCTGAAATAAATGACCACTTATGTCAGTGAAACTCTTCTCATTTAAAAAAAAAACAAAAAGATTAAATATAAGGTCTAGTAATAGGACACACAGACAAAGAAAACGAGAGAATGGGGAGAATTAAAAACTGCAATGGGGAGAAAAAGAACAGAAGGATACTAAACAGAATGAGCAATTGGAAATCCTCTGTTATTATAGGCAACTAGAAATTAAACCAAGTGTATAATGCACCTAATGAAGTGTATGATCGGATGTTTAAATAGGCAATTGCCACTTATCATCACATTAAAACAAGAAACGAAATGGTGAAAAGTCTGTCTAAATTAAGGATCCAGAAAGATCAGATTAGAGGATTGTTTAGCAAAGCCTGGAAAGAAAAAGAGATCACTGCCAAATAGTGACCGTCCAGAGGAGATGCTATCCTATCCCTCTATACTGAAACTCTAATGTTTCTCTAAAATTTCTTTAAGTTCCTTCCATCCTATCTCTACACTTTCATTTCCTAATCTCCACAGTCAGACTGCTACATTTTCAGCAACATACTGAGGCAGGCTCACCAGGCAGCGCTCTCAGTTTTCCTGGTCCGTAAGCCAAGTTTCTCTCACTCTTCAATGAAAACTTAAAATAAACCAGTCACACTGAATCTAAAGTAGCTAAAGAAAAAGACTGACTTTGAGACAGCAACTGGGTGGCTAGAGTGTACAGGACAACTCACTTGTCAATGTTTATACTGTTTCTTTGGAATTCTGTACTATATTGTTTAGTTTTTTAAATAAACTTTAAAAATAATAGACTGAAACTTAAGATTTACTTCCTCTTCCTCCAGTCTTCTCTAGACAATAATATCACAAAGTACAAATGCAACCCTTACAATAACTGCCTTGACTCGCCTGTATACTAAGATACAGGTGTGCTTCTTTCATTTGAACTATTACTTTGATTTAGAACTGTTAACGCAACTATGGGTAATACTTCTCCTGACAGAAAATTGGCATTTCTCTTAGGAAATACTGACACAAAGAGAACGATGGTCTTTTAACTACCATTTCAGAAAAATTAGAGTTTCCAAGAAAAAAAATTGTATTTTTTTAAAGAGACAGGGTCTCACTCTGTTGCCCAGGCTGGAATGCAGTGGCACTGATCACAGCTCACTGTAATCTCAAACTCCTGGACTCAAGTGATCCTTCCACCTCAGACTCCTGAGTAGCTAGGACTACAGGCTTGCACCACCACACCCAGTCAAGTTTCTTAATTACTTTTTTAGAGATGGGGTCTGGCTATATTACCCAGGCTGGTCTTGAACTCCTGGTCTCAAGTAATCCTCCCAGTTTGGCCTCCTAAAATGCTGGGATTACAGATGTGAGCCAGCATACCCAGCCAAAAAAGGGAGTTTCTAGAAAAAGTTTTAGTTTAAAAATTAATTTTTAAATAGAATTTCCTTGGGGTTTGTTTGGTTAGTTGGTTTTAAGAGACAGGGTCTTGCCTGTCACCCAGGCTAGAGTGTGGTGGCATAATCATATAGTTCACTGTAATCTTGAACTAGCAGATGGGACTACAGTGCATGCCACCATGCCTGCCTAATTTTTTTTTTTTTTGGTAGAGACAGGGGTCTCCCTATGTTGTCCAGGCTGGTCTCAAATTCCTGGCCTCATGCAGTCCTCCCACCTTGGCCTCCCAAAGTGCTGAGATTACAGGTGTGAGCCACCATACGGTACCTGGCCTACAAATAGGGTCTCTTAAGAGAGCTTCCTCAGCACAAGTTGATTTATAAAAAGTTGGCATCTAGATTACAAAGGGACACATCTGCAGCATTAAAAAAAATAAATCCTTGGCCAGGCATGGTGGTTCACACCTGTAATCCCAGCACTTTGGGAGGCTGAAACAGGTGGATCACTTGAGGCTGGTATCAGCCTGGCCAACATGGGGAAACCCTGTCTCTAATTAAAATACCAAAAATTAGCCAGGCATGGTGGTGCATACCTGTAATCCCAGCTACTCGGGAGGCTGAGGCACGAGAATCACTTGAACATGGGAGGCAGAGGATGCAGTGAGCCAAGATCACACCATTGCACTCCAGCCTGGACGACAGAATGAGACTATGTCTCCAAAAAAAAAATAAAAATAACAATAAAAATAAAAAACTAAAAAAAATCCTTTATTCATCTTGCCTCCCAATTATGGTAAATTCTATTCTTGGAGAGACTGCAACTAAACATTCCCCACTCCTCATATCTCCTCAAAGAGCTAACCCAATTATGTATACTTTACAGACACAGACATTAAACACAAACATATATATAAAAGCAACATATGTAGATGTGTAAAATCATACTCAATCCTAGACAAATCTTTCTCTGCCTTAATTACAGACATCTCTTCAATATGATTATTTCCTTATGGACCTGCGGAGTCTGCTGATTTTTTTTTTTTTTAATAGAAACAGAGTCTCGCTACGTTGCCCAGGCTGCTCTCAAACCCCTGGCCTCAGGCAATCTTCCTACTTTGGCCTCCCAAAGTGCTAATACTACAGGTGTGAACCACCATACTCAGCCTGAATTTTTAAAGATAAGCAATTTGTATTTTTACTTACATTACACTAACAGAATGAGTTTTACAGAGATAAAAAACTGGAATAGCTAAAATGTATTGAACATTTACTTTGTGCTATTAATCCTCATAACAACTCTGAAGTAGCTGCTACTAAAAGCCACCTATTACAGATAACAAAACTGGCTTAGAGAAGTTCAGTGACTTGCTTAGGGTCAACACAGCCAGAAAGGGATTCCTGCTTGAATCTGAACTCAAGGTCTGCATCTGATTCCAGTGTCTGAGTACTAATACTTGGTCTCCAGCATTTATAGAGCTTCCAAGACTTGTGAACTTCAACTAAGGGAAGGGAAAGATTCAGAGTAGGGGAGGATAATATAATCCGAGCATTATTTCCAGCAAAGGTGACATGTAGATTTATATACAAGGAGAAAAATGTATCCTACTTTATATATTTCAGAGATAATCATATCCTGACAGTACTTAAAGAGGCAAAGATTTACTACCTAGCTATAAAATATGATTTATGATCTATACCTGTCTTATATGCAGCAGTTGAGGATAATAAATTTGACCTCATTTTGTTAAAGAAGGAGTAAGCTGGTACAGTAGGTATGGTTAGAATAAAAATGACCCTGTAAAAAAAAAAGACTCTCAAAGGAAATCTAGATTTAAACTGGGAGTGGAATATCACATACATAAGCTCACTTATGAGGAATCTCTCACCCATTTCCCTGTCCCTTTAAATGATTTTCACCCTGCACTCTAATTTAACTCATTTTCGTGGCCTTGGAACCTAAGAAACTTACCACTTTCCA
Organism: Mandrillus leucophaeus; assembly: GCF_000951045.1. Taxonomy (NCBI): domain Eukaryota; kingdom Metazoa; phylum Chordata; class Mammalia; order Primates; family Cercopithecidae; genus Mandrillus; species Mandrillus leucophaeus. Next base: position 731,624 of record NW_012106364.1, read on the forward strand.
GTTCAGTGACTTCTTCCTGTTAAGTAAATTACTATTTACAGGACTTTGACTTCCAGCAATGACCTTCAAGGTCACACACTATGAACAGATTTATGCTTCAGTTTTTCTGCTCAATTTACAATTATTTTGGCTGGTATCCCTGAAGACTTGAATAAAGTGAAAGCAGAATAACTGACCAAAATTATTATGAGGAAATACACAGGTGGTTTACATATTTTTGTTCTCTTCTAAATTAGCAATGGTTTCAAATATTGCTATCTCCTTTATAGAATGACCTCAAATGCCATGTGAGGCACAGGACAACATATTTGTTCTGAGAGTTTCCGTCATTATTATCTCCGCAAGGAGACTATGACTGCAGTACCAGTCAAACAAGTACAACTTAGAGCTTATACTTTAATCCAAAACACGGTCTAGAATGCCAATATGCCTGCTACATTACAATCTAGAATATTCCATTTTTTCCCCATCTTCTTCCTTAGAATGAGAGGTAAACTACCTAGTGAGTCAACACATCTCATTATGAAAAGAAAGTTTGATTACATGGTAACAAGGTTTACAAAAAATAAAGTTCATTACTTAAGTGGTTTAAGATATGATTTAGCAAAATTCAAGTACTCTCAAAGCCAAAACACTACAAATAAATATCGATAAACAAACAAAAGGCATGCCCCTAACCATCACAGTTATTTGGACCATGGCCTCTAAAATTTATTAAAGCAAGCTGCAACTTGAACAAAATAAAACACTTATTATGACACCACTTATGATCTCCCCATTTCTGAGAGTAAAGTATTCTCCAGCCAAATTACAGCCTTGAGGTCATCTTAAAGGAAAGTGACAAATGAGCCTTGATCTACTGGTAAACTACCAAAACAACACACAACAGATCCAGTTTTCAGGAAGTTGCTGTTGAGAACTACTTTAAACGTACACCCTTGAATAATTACCCTGTAAAAGTAGTAAGTAGTGCTATTAGTAGATTTAGCTTCATTTGTAGGTAAATTGCCCTCAGAGCTTTAAAAAATTTAATCTTTAAAATTCTTCATCCTAAAAGTTTTAATCTTAATCTTAAAACTTTAATCTTATAAAATTAAAAAGTAAATTTTGCCACTGAAATACTAACCCTTTTAGAATTATTAATATCTGGCACTACAATCACTGTACAATATAGAATATACGTTTCTGCTGGCCATGGTGGCTCACGCCTGTAATCCCAGCACTTTGGGAAGCTGAGGCAGGTGGATCACTTGAGGTCAGGAATTCCAGACCAGCCTGGCTAATATGGTGAAAACCTGTCTCTACTAAAAATACAAAACTTAGCCAGGCATAATGGCATGTGCCTGTGCTCCCAGCTACTCAGGAGGCTGAAGTGGAAGAATTACTTGAGCCCAGGAGATGGAGGTTGCAGTGAGCCGAGATTGTGCCACTGCACTCTAGCCTGTACGACAGAGTGAGACTGTCTCTAAATTAAAAAAAAAAAAAAAGTGTTTGTTATTATTAGGGGCTTACTCCATATGAGGACCAGTATTAAGTGCTTTGCAAGCCCTCTGTCCTTTAATGTTCACAACAATCCTATGATAGTAGCACTATTTGTAATCTCCACTTTGTAGATGAGGATACTAAAATTTAGAGACACCACATGGTTAAGAAATAGCGGAACCTGGATACAAACCCAAGTCTATTTGGTTCTAGAGTCTGAGTTTCAACCACTATGCTATGGTGACTGGATAAAAAATGCCATTTCATGGTTCTAAAGCACTTTTCTGTTTTTGAGCTACCTTCAAACAGAGTAGATTGATACATTATAAAAGGAAGTGACTTAATGCAATTTGGTATTCCGGACTGAATCCTGGAATAGCAAAAGGGCATTAGTGTTGAAATTGGTGAAATTCTACTTTGGTCAATAGTAACATCCCAATGCTAATTTCCCAGTTTTGGCAAATGTACCATGGTTAAGTAAGATGTTAGCATTAGTTAAAATTGACTGAAGGGTATATGAAAACTTTCTGTACTGTCTTTGTAACTTTTCTATAAATTTAAAAATTGTTCCTCTAAAAAATGAGGTATTTTTTAAAACTTAAGTTCGTAATAATATAAAACAATGAAATTATATTTTAAAAGTGAAAATATACAGAAAATGATTTCCACAAAGCACAGTATAAAAGGAAAACAAAAAGTGTTTGCTTTCTCTATAAGTAGAGACAGAAATACACTCAGACCAACTGGTGGGAAATTCAAGAGCTGGGAAGTTGGCTTCATATCAAAGCAGCCCCCAATGATTCCACTTACCCAAAATTCAATCCTGCAGAAATTAACGGCAGTTCCTTTTTTAATATGAAATACAATGTGAGTCATTTGGGAACTCAGATATAGACTGAATATATTACCTTCAATGTTACTCTTAACAAGTGCTCACCACATACTGACAATCTCATACGTGCCTAAAATTCTACCAGCTCTAACTCCTTCATGGACATTTGATATGAAAAGTACTATACATTTTTAATTTCATTTATGTATAATATTTTAATTTTATAACCGTTACTTATTAATATATATTTAAGGATAACAGCAATCCTATAATTTAAGTACTAAATTCAGTGAAGTCATTAAGTTTTTCTATGCATTCTGGGCCTATCTTTAATAGACAGTTTAACATAGCCTACATGAATACCAAATATATTCTAACAAAAATCTTCCTTGAGCTTAGAAAGAGATCTAGACAGATGGCATTTTTCAATATCATCTTAGGTTGACAACGAATCACCATACAGGTAAACTTCCTAATGCCTAAATGAAGATTATAACAACCGGAAGGTGCATAATGTTAGGCCAATTCCTCAAGAATAGCTGCAGTTTATTACGCACTTACCATATATCAGGGAAAGTTTAAAATTTTAAATGCATTATTCTTTCATCTTCAAAATAATTCGCTAAAATAGGCATTATTACCTCAGTTTTACATATAAGACAACTGAAGCTCATTTTAAATAACTTGTTCAAAGCCACATTTCTAGTAAGCAGCCAAGCCAGGACTCAAACAGCAGCCATTCTGGCTCTAAAGCCTCAATGCTATTTCCATAATCCAGGGTTTCACAACCTTGGCATTACTGACATTTACTGCTGGATAATTCTTTGTTGTGGGGGGACTGAATTGTACACTGAAGGATGTTGAAAACATCCCTGGACTCTACCCAATATATGCCAGTAGCACTCCTCCCATCAGGTTTGACAACCAAAAAAGTGTTACCAGACATCGCCAAATGTTCCCTGGAGAGTAGAATCACTCCTGGTTGAGAACCACTATCATAATCCCATGCTGTGTCTACGTGCTGGCTAGCACATAGTCAAAATACATACCACTTTCTGAGAAGAAAAATGTCATTTTTCATAAAATGGTTTTCAAGCAAAAGTTCAAATTAAAAGAAGCTGGAAGTTTAACTACAACTTTTGCTAAAGATTATACTTGGCCTGAATTGAGGCTATTCTGAGAGCATGCTGCTTGTGCAGAAGAACACTTAACAAATGAGTTTGTTTTTTTTTTTTTTTTTTTTTTTTTTTTTTTTTTTTTTTTTTTACTAATTCAGCAGTTTGTACTTTTGCAGAGAGGACAGAACAAGGAAGCGTAGGTATTCTCATGGGCAGCTCTGAAAGTGATAGAAGGTCTGGAAGATGAAGATCAAAGGGGCTAGGCAGTAAGCCAAAGGGACTTAGGAGGACTGAACTCAAAAAAACAAAAAGCAGACCAGGCATGGTGGCTCACACCTATAATCCCAGTACTTTGAGAGCCCGAGGCAGGAGGACTGCTTTAAGCTAGGAAATTGAGACCAACCTGGGCAACAAAACAAGACCCATCTCTACAAAAAATAAAATAAATTAGCTGGGCATGGTAGCATATGCCTGTAGTTCCAGTTGCTCGGGAAGATTGCTTGAGCCCAGGAGTCTGAGGCTGCATTGAGCTATGATCAAGCCATTGCACACCAGCCTGGGCGACAGAGCAAGACCGTGTCTCTCAAAAAATAAAATACAAATTTTTAAAATAAATAAAAACAAAAAGCAAAGCACATGTGGTGGGGCTGTCAAGAGCATCTCTGGAGTTGCAAATTCTAACATATGTAAGTTAACTGAAGTTGGAATACCCCTAAATGTCTCTGAGAGCAAAAAAGAAAACCACAGTAAGGAAGGAAAATCCTAATGTTTGGGCAAAAAGCTAGAGAATACTATCATTCAAAAGTGCATATCTCACTAAAACAAGTCACATGCCAAAAAGATATACATTTTTTTGCAAATATATACTGATGACATTTGTAAAAAAATCACGAAAGCTATTTCCCTATAGCTCTAAAATGTTTCCTTATTCTGGATGGAGGTTTACCTTCAAAATAATGAACTAATAAAGTCCACGTCTGACGACAAGTTTAACTCTAATTCCCTTGGAACAGATAGTCTGTACAAATATTAAAGGAATCAGAACCTTTTAAATTAATATTGTAGCAACAATGTTAACCTCTGCCTAATATCTACTTCATAATTACAGTAGCAGCCACCACTTATGAGCTCCCATAAGCCAAGCACTTTATAAGGCGCTTTTCACGCAAAAGCTCAATTAATAATCCGAACAACTCTCTAAGATAGTAACCTTCATCTTCCAGAAAAGGAAACAGACTTGGGTAAGTTAAACAACATGAACATAAAGCTAGGACTTAATAGAGTGAGATTTTTTTACTTCTAAATTCATCTTTTCTCTCTTAACTAGTATTTCATCAAAAGTTAGCTTCAACTAAACTATAAATGGTAAAACAACTGTAGGAAAGTAAGATGTATGTGATTCTCCTCAAAAGACAGGAAACAAAACTATAGTAAAGCTTTGTTACCTGCAGCAAGGCACAGTGTCACTAGGAACCAGATTTGAGGTCAACATAACACCAAGAATTTTCAGCTCTCAATCAACATTTATCTCTCATATTAGAAGATTTCAAAGTCATTTCTGCAGATGTTCTAGTGCTTTCAAATCTAGGATGCTCTTCTGAAGTGAGCTACAAGAAAACTACTAAGGCACAACCCCTTGGAAGCATTCATTCTTTTCTAAGAGAATCTAATATGTGCTGGTGCAGTGCTGCCACCATGTGGAGCAGCCTCTGAAAAAGTGGAACAAAATCACTCCTCGAGAGCAGTAAAATAAGGACTCATATCCATCACTGGAATAAGAGGATTGAGATTTCTTTTTTTTTTTTTGTATCTTTCGTTTTTGTTTTTTTCTTTTTTGAGATTTCTATGATGAAGCAGTGTTCAGATAATTCAGTCTTTATGTATTCAAAAATGTAAACATTTTGAGAAAATGAAGCAGTTCTGTGTGTGTGTGTGTGTGTGCGCATGGCGTACATACACATTTAAATTCCTTTTTTTATTTTTTTTGAGATGGAGTTTTGCTCTTGTCACCCAGGCTGGAGTGCAAAGGCGTGAGATCTCAGCTCACTGCAACCTCCGCCTCCTGGGTTCAAGCGATTCTCCTGCCTCAGCCTCCCAAGTAGCTGGGATTACAGGCATGCACCACCAGGCCCAGCTAATTTTGTATTTTTAGTAGAGATGGGGTTTTGCTATGTTGGTCAGGCTGGTCGTGAACTGCTGACCTCAGGTGATCCACCCATTGTGGCCTCCCAAACTGCTGGGATGACAGGCGTGAGCCACCACACCTGGCCTAAATTATATGGTATACATTCATCCACAAAGGTAGTAACCAGCAATGGAGTTTGGGACTCAGAACTAGGTGGGGATCCTAGCTACATCACTACTAGCTGCATGACTTTAGGAAGAGTTCTTCAGTCTGAGTGCACATTTCTTGACCTGTAACATGGAAAAACCTCTGCTTCACACGACAGATGTGATAACTAAGTGAAACATTATAAAGTAAAAGTATCTACCATTGTGCATGGCATAGAAGGCACTTAAATTTAAGTGTTCTAATGACAGTTATAATACTCTAAGGTAATAAGTAGGACATACAGTTGAGATGAGAAGTATAAATTCAAAATCAAAAATAGGTATGTAGCTATGTGTGCTGGCTACCTCTTAAGCCCAAGCTTTTCAGTTCTTCACTAAAACAAGAATGAAGAGCTCAAAAAATGATTTTAACATGGGTATGTGCAACAAGGCCAGGACAAGAGTAAGGCAAGTGAGGCACTCCAGGCACAAAATTTTAGGAGGCACTCTGTTCTCAGGCTTGTGAGGTACACAGCTGGCACCTGAGAATGAGTGTCTTCTTAAATTTTACACTCCAGGCACCTTCTAGGCTAAGTCAAACAATATCAGAAAAGTTCTGCTACTGAGTTCTAACAAAACAGCAAAGAGTTTCTATTTGGAGAGCAGTTGGTCCAGTAATTCACTATCTAATGCTGACACCCCGCTCTAGGAAAATCTATAAATAGACAACAAAACATGAGGTATTCCTGAAACTGTTTCTCAAAAATCTACCAAGTAGCTCTGAACTTTCTCTAAAAGTCTCAAAGATATTTATGAAAATCTTCCCAAGTCACGTTTTGATTTGTTGTAGTAAAAACAGGTTAAAAATTAAGAACATTATACAGTTTACTATAGTATTATGATATATTAAATTCAAATAGAGACTTGCTCATGTGTTGTCTGCTTAAATTTTATATAGCTAGGGGATGGGGAAAGAAAATAAGTAAAACAAGATTGGCATGTATTGATGACTAGTGAATCTAGTGATGATAAATGAATTCATTTTATTTATTCATTTATTTGTCCTAATTTTGAATGTTTGAAGATTCCCATAATAAAAAAACACAAATACGTAAATAGCATACCTATGCCACTTGATCTTACCAACTAGACGAAAACTAGCTCTCTCCTCTGCAATGTAAACTTTGAATAAATCGGACAAACTAAGCTTGTTTCAGAATCATTTTATTCCTCTCAGTTTATCTGGATAAACATCTCTAAGTGTGCTACTTGAGCATGCATGCGTGCGCGCACATGCACACACACACACACACACACAAATGACTTTACTGCTAAACATCCCTTCAGCCTTATCCTTGACCATCTAACTGTGTAGGTTCTGCATTAAAAAATTTACAGGCCGGGCGCGGTGGCTCAAGCCTGTAATCCCAGCACTTTGGGAGGCCGAGACAGGCGGATCACGAGGTCAGGAGATCGAGACCATCCTGGCTAACACAGTGAAACCCCGTCTCTACTAAAAAATACAAAAAACTAGCCGGGTGAGGT
>NW_012106364.1:739861-742714 GCF_000951045.1 Mandrillus leucophaeus
CCTGTAATCCCAGCTACTCGGGAGGATGACGCAGGAGAATCACTTGAGCCTGGGAGGCAGAGGTTGCGGTGAGCTGAGATCGTGCCATTGCACTCCAGCCTGGGCAACAGGGCAAGACTCTGTCTCAAAAAAAAAAAAAAAAAAAAAAATTAGCTGGATGTGGTGGCATGTGCCTGCAGTCCTAGCTACTGAGGAGGCTGAGGTGGAAGAAGTGCTTGAACCCAGGAGTTCAAAGTCACAGTGAGCTATGACTGCACCACTGCACTCCAGCTTGGCCACAGAGCAAGATCCTGTCTGTAAAAAAATAAATAAATAGATAAGCAATTTTAAAAAGGGAATATTCATAGGCTATCCACTGATTAACTCTTAGTGTTATGCACCTTTCAGTAAACACTGTAGTAGACCAAAAAGGTAGCACTTTAAAGAAAGTGGCTATCTTCCTCCATCTTCTTTGCAACAATATTTAACGATTCATCCAATATATTCAATTAGTACCCAATTCAAATGAGCTTTAGTTACTACTGGAGTCAAATATATCACTTGGGACTTGATCTCCTTCATTATACAAGCAAAGTTTAAAATGTCAATAAGGAAAAGAAAAGATTCAAAAACTTTAAGGTGTTAAGCTACATTCTGGCTGCTAAACATTTAGAACATAATCAAGTTGGCTAAAAATAATCTTGTCCTGAGGCTGAGGCAGGAGAATGGCATGAACCCGGGAGGCGGAGCTTGCAGTGAGCCGAGATCGCGCCACTGCACTCTAGCCTGAGTGACAGAGTGAGACCCTGTCTCAAATAATAATAATAATAATAATCTTGTACTAGAAATTCCCCTATAGAGAAATGCATCAAATAATTAGGTAACAAAGATCATTTTCATTCAGTTTCTAGTTCCACACCACCAGAAAATATCACAAATATTGATCTGAAGAAAATAATCTTAAATATACATAAAGTTAACACCAAACCTCCTAAAGAAAATGATGAAAGTTTATGGGCAAATATGAGCATAGGTACAACACAAAGATTTGCTTTAAGGTCCCTGCATTTTAGTACTTGGTTCTCAACTCAAAAACACCTAGGATCTGAAATATACAATCAGTGAGACACACAAAGTCATGTTTCCCATAGCTACCCCATAACCCAGTATTCCAGAGACAAGGTTCATATTAAACATGCTTTAACAAGGGACTCATTTTAAATATTGCCCTCTTTATAAAAGCAGAAGCTTATTACCATTGGATTTGAATCTGCTATGAGATCCCGTAGAGAATCCAGAAATCCCTGATCTTCCACCATTTGGGCATTGATATCATGGAGTTTTGCCACGCAGACTGCTGCTGTTTTCCGAACATAGGGATCCTCATCCTTCAAGCACTTGCGGAGTGGCTCACAGAGATACTCTGTAATTTTGTCTACCCGGATGCACCCCATGGTTCTGACTGCCAAGGCTCGAATCAAAGGATTAGGATCTTCACAGTCCTGCAGAAAACAATCACCAACAACTGTAAGTATACATGGTGGCTAAAAGTAAACAGTCCAGTTTACATAAGCTGCAAAAGAATTACCTCATTAATTTAAGCTTCCACATACATTCTACACGAGCTCCAATCTTCCACACTATTCCTTTCCTAAGTACAAATCTTAGCTGCCCTATTTAAGAGTTTAGGTAAGCCGGGCGCGGTGGCTCAAGCCTGTAATCCCAGCACTTTGGGAGGCTGAGACGGGCGGATCACAAGGTCAGGAGATCGAGACCATCCTGGCTAACACGGTGAAACCCCATCTCTACTAAAAAATACAAAAAACTAGCCGGGCGAGGTGGCAGGCGCCTGTAGTCCCAGCTACTCGGGAGGCTGAGGCAGGAGAATGGCGTAAACCTGGGAGGCGGAGCTTGCAGTGAGCTGAGATCCGGCCACTGCACTCCAGCCTGGGCGACAGAGTGAGACTCCGTCTCAAAAAAAACAAAAACAAACAAACAAACAAAATTTACATTAGCCTAGAGATGCTGCCTCAAACTGGAGTTAAGTTAGAATTCATTTTCCCTTTGAGCCATTCCATATTCTTAGCACCACTGAATATTTGGTAAGTTTCCATGGGGTACATGATATTCTGCCCACCTGGTTGATTGTTGCAGCACAAACACTTTTCATTTCATCTGTCCTCAGGTAGAGAATTATCGATAGTTGCTCAGAATAACAGTGAATCAAAAGCAATGCCAAAATCACAAGGTGCCAGCTAAACATTCTGTAAAGTAGATACTACTAACTTTAGAAAATATTTTTTTAAAAATTTTTTTGAGACAGGCTTTGTCACTCAGGCTATAATGCAGTGGTGCAATCATAGCTCACTACAGCCTTAAACTCCTGGGCTCAAGGGATTCTCTCACCTCAGCCTCCCAAGTAGCTGGAATTACAGGCATGCACCACCATATCCAACAAATTCTTTTTTTTTTTTTTGAGACAGAGTCTCGCTCTGTCACCCAGGCTGGAGAGCAGTGGCGTGATCCTTGCTCACTGCAAGCTCCACCTCCCGAGTTCACGCCATTCTCCTGTCTCAACCTCTGGAGGAGCTGGAACTACAAGCGCCCGCCACCACGCCCGGCTAATTTTTTGTATTTTTAGTAGAGATGGGGTTTCACCATGTTAGTCAGGATGGTCTTGATCTCCTGACCTTGTGATCCACCCGCCTCGGGCTCCCAAAGTGCTGGGATTACGGGCCTGAGCCAACAAATTTTTTAAAAATTTTTTTGTAGAGACAGGGTCTCGTTTTGTTGCCCAGGCTGGTCTCAAACTCTTGGCTTCAAGTGATCCTTCTGCCTCAGCCTCCTAAAGATCATGCCACTGCACTCCAGCCT
>NW_012106364.1:744812-771646 GCF_000951045.1 Mandrillus leucophaeus
AAAAAAAAAAGAGTTTAGGTAAGGAAGTCATTTAACTGTTTTAAATACAAAATGAGAAACAGCTCAGTAGGATTCATTCCAGTGCCAGGCAGAGGCTTAGGGAATTGGTACCATCCCACAGTCATTAGGATCTGCCCTAAAAACAGGAAAAGCTTTTGGGCTTGTATTCCGGCACAGAAAAAAAAATAAAATAAAAAGAGGAACTGGAAAGACCGTGCCCTATTCCACAGTGAGTTCCTAAGCATCAAATAGAGAGAAAAGTGAGCTAGATTTCTGGGGCCTGCAGCCAAGAAAACAAAGGGGAGCACAGGAGCCAGTCTGGGCTTGAAATAAGTACCTGCAGTTACGCAGCAGAGAGGGCCCTCTGAGTTCTTGACTAACATACATTCTCTTTTACTAGCAAGCGCTTCCAAATACAGTAAACAGAATATGGAGAAAGAACACTCTTTTAAACTGCCCTACATTAAAAAATGTCTTTAAGCCCATATAAATCCATGCACAACTCTAACTTCCAAAAAATGTAAACTAAATTATTCCCAATGATATATTCCACCTGTGAACCACCAATCACAGAGAACAAACTGTTATGTTCTAACTCTATAACGTAGCTAAACACAGGAAAAGAACAAAAAGTCCGTGAGAAAGAAGGTATATTGCATATTTTTCAAAACATTTTAAATAGAAGCTAATTTTAGAAATGCTGTCTGATTTTTTAAAATGTACACTAAGTTCCAAACAGAGAAAAAACAACTATTAAAAAAACATTAGGCTAGGGACAGAGGCTCACGCCTGTAATCCCAGCACTTTGAGAGGCCAAGGTGGGTGGATCACCTGAGGTCAGGAGTTCAAGACCAGCCTGGCCAATACGGTGAAACCCCATCTCTACTAAAAATACAAAATTAGCCAGGTGTGGTGGCGCACGCCTGTAATCCCAGCTACTCGGGAGGATGACGCAGGAGAATCACTTGAGCCTGGGAGGCAGAGGTTGCGGTGAGCTGAGATCGTGCCATTGCACTCTAGCCTGGGCAACAAGAATGAAATTCTGTCACAAAAAAAATAAAAAATAATAAAAATTAATGGGGACGATCCCATTATTATTTTCTTTAAATCTATGATAGGAAAGATTTGACTGGATATTCAATAATAAGAAAATGTTTTGTCCATTTTTAAAGACGTGATGATATTGTGGTTATGTTTAAAAAGAAGATCTTATCTTGACAAATATAAGGACAAAACTATTTAATATATGATGCTTAGGATTTGCTTTAAAATTATCCAGCAGGAGAGAGGGTTGGAGGTCAGAAAATATGTATGAGGATTATAAACAAGAGTGGTTACGTGTCGGTAACTGTTAAAACTGCAAGATGAACATTTATGAATTTATTATACTAGTCCTTTTTCTTGAATATGTTTAAAATTTTCCATTAAAAAAATAAATCAGGCCGGGAGTGGTGGCTCGTGTCTGTAACCCCCGCACTTTGCGAGGCCGAGGTGGGTGGATCACTTGAAGTTAAGAATTCGAGATTAGCCTGACCAACATGGTAAAACCCTGTCTCTACTAAAAATACAAAAATAAGCTGAGCATGGTGACGGTCACCTGTAATCCCAGCTACTTGGGAGACTGAGGCAGGAGAATCACTTGAACCTGGGAGGCAGAGGTTGCAGTGAGCCAACATCGTGCCACTGCACTCCAGCCTCGGTGACAGAGTGAGACTCCGTATCAAAAGAAAAAAAAAAAAAATCAAATGGTGTAAGACCTATTAAATGAAACAAAAGTAGAAACTCCTACAGTCTCCACTACTGCTGACTCATAAGCATAATTTCTACAAAGATAAAACAGGTAAAGCCGCCAGTTACTGATACTACAATGATATGCCCAACCTTTGTCAGCCTCAGAAGGTAAAACAGTGAGGTTTCACCAGGTTTTCTTCTACCCATCTGTCAAGGATGCACCAAGTCCCGCTAACAGAAAGCTCAGCACATGGTTTGAATTTCCCTGGATGACACACACTGGTATATAGAATGCTAAAAACATGAACATTCCTAGTCATTGCCAACACTTCCCTACACTCCTTCCTTGTGAACAAAGGTTACTTATTTGCAATTCAGACTCTGTTCTTGAGGCCTTGGGAAAAGTTACCTTCACAAAGCTGTTCACCGCCATGATGGCCATGTCTGGCTGACTCTTGGCATAGTTCATCAAGTAGAGATACACAAGCTTCTTTAGTTCCAGATTGTCAGTCTGCATACAGTTCACTACGTCTGGAAAGAGAGAACTGAGAAGAGAGGGCAAAAGAGAAAAGGAAAGTAAGCAGGTGTTGGTGCCAAGCTGTTGGACAGAATATGAATAGCCTTAACTAACAGAGTGACTGATGCAAGAACAAATGTCCCCACAGTGGTAACTGTCACAGAAATGAATTACTAAAGAAACTGGCTGGGCGCGGGGGCTCACACTTATAATCTCAGCACTTTGGGAGGCCAAGGCAGGCGGATCACCTGAGGTCGGGAGTTTGAGACCAGCCTGACCAACATGGAGAAACCCCATCTCTACTAAAAATACAAAAAATTAGCCAGGCATGATGCTGCATGCCTGTAATCCCAGCTACTCAGGAAGCTGAGACAGGAGAATCGCTTGAACCTGGGAGGCAGAGGTTGTAGTGAGCTGAGATTGCGCCATTGCACGCCATCCTGGGCAACAAGAGCGAGACTCCTGCATCTCAAAAAAAAAAAAAAAAACAGAAAAGAAAAGAAAAGAAAAGAAACTATAGACCAGGCATGGTAGCTCACGTCTGTAATCTCAGCACTTTGGGAGGCTGTAAGGATCACTTGAGACCAGGTGTTCAAGGCCAGCCTGGACAACATGGCGAGATCCTGTTTCCACAAAATTTTTTTTTAAAAAGCTGGGTATGATGGTGCACACCTGCAGTCTTAGCTACTCAGGAGGCTGAAGCAGGTAGATCGCTTGAGCCCAGAAGGTCGAGACGGCAGTGCGCCATGATCACATAACTGCACTCCAGCCTGGATGACAGAGTGAGACCTTGTCCCCAGCCAAAAAAAAAATAAGAAAAAAATTGTAGTGCTGTTCTCAACAAAGTCTCTATATAGTTTTAGAATAAGTTTTTTATTATGAAAAATGTTAATCTCAGTGCTGGGATTACATGCATAAGCCACTGTGCCCAGCTTCATCTATAATATTTTAATGTATATCTTAAGAATCCTTTTTTTTTTTAATTTTTGAGACAGAGTCTCACTCTGTCACATAGGCTGGAGTGCGGTGGCACGATCTTTGCTTGCTTCAACCTCCGCCTCCCAGGTTCAAGCAATTCTAATGCATCAGCCTCCTGAGTAGCTGAGATTACAGGTGTGCGCCACCACTCCCGGCTAATTTTTATATTTTTAGTAGAGGGGGTTTTTCACCATGTTAGCCAGGCTAGTCCCAAACTCCTGACCTCAGGTGATCCATCCACCTCGGCCTCCCAAAGTGCTGTGATTATAGATGTGAGCCACCATGCCCAGCCAAGTGTCTTTTTTTTTTTCCCCACTACCTTTATCACATCCAAAACAAAAACAAAAACAAAAACAAAAACAAAAAAGCCAGGCCCAGTGGCTCACATCTTTAATCCAAGCACTTTGGGAGGCCGTGATGGGAGGACTGCTTGAGCCTAGGAGTGTGAGATCAGCCTGGGCAACACAGTGAGACCTTGTCTGTATAAATAATTTTAAAAATTAGCCAGGCATGGTGGCGTGCGTCTGTGGTCCCAGCTACTCAGGAAGCTGAGGTGGGAGGATCACTTGAGCCTGGGATGCAGAGGCTGCAGTGAGCCATGATCATGCCACTGCACTCCAGCCTGAAGAACAGAGCGAGACCCCATCTCAAAAAAATAAATAAATAAATAAATAATAACAATAATTATTTTAAAATATTTATTTTATGTACAAAAAGGTAACATGGTTTCTCTCATTGGGTGGGTGCCTTAGATAATCCATTTATGGAAGATCACTTAGTCCAACTTAATGAAATCTATATCCTTCACGTACTGATGGAAACACTGGTGGCATATAACGAGGCTGAATTTCCAGATCAGACTGTGCCCAGTTTCAGCAGACACGACAACAGCAAGAACCCTGGCTGACTTTTCGTGGGTGGCTCTAGTAGAGCTGCTGATGAATCATCTTGCTTTCAGGAGTGCGAGAGGGCAAAAGGAATAATTCTTCATATCAATCTAGTACTGTTTCAAAGCACTTCAGTTACACTTTTTAATGTTCATATTCTTCCATTCTTGACCAGTGGGAACTTAGCTCCCGAATCCTTGTGGTATGACCTGGTATTTTCCACACTTTCCTTTATGACAAGATGCTCCATCCAGGCTCATTTTGTACATTTCTAATCCCAGACCTAGAATCAGTCATCCTCCAAGATGTCCTGATTCTCTTTTAGTAAATTATTTTTTTTAACATTACGTATTCAGACAAAAGAATATTTGAGAGTAATCAAATATAAAAAGAGTTTACACCTTTCCCAAGTTCTAGTTATTTCATGATTTACCATTCTCCTATAAGCCACAGGAAATAAATTTAAAGGAGCACCATTAGCTTGGAAGGGTTGAGCTTGTCAGATTCTAAAGTGTAAGCTGTATCTTTAAATATAGGATAAATATAACTTTACGGGAAGTTAGCAATTAATCTTCCCTACAATGCTTTATCAAAGTACCTTATAAATTTTTAATACTGCTAAACATCTTGCTACTAGCATAGAAGAAAGAAAAAACAAATGTAGGTATATTTCCACAAGGAAAGTAAGGGGAAAAAAGGGAATGAAATAGCTGGTCACATGGTATACATCCTATACACACAAAAGGGTACAGAAGTAGAAATTATTCACAGAAAGGAAGCTGGACTCAGGTCAAAGAATCCACCATATCTCCAGTGAACCAGTAACTTCTGTCCTAAAAAGCAAACTATACCACAGGGCGCGGTGGCTCAAGCCTGTAATCCCAGCACTTTGGGAGGCCGAGACGGGCGGATCACGAGGTCAGGAGATCGAGACCATCCTGGCTAACACGGTGAAACCCCGTCTCTACTAAAAAATACAAAAAACTAGCCGGGCAAGGTGGCGGGCGCCTGTAGTCCCAGCTACTCGGGAGGCTGAGGCAGGAGAATGGCGTAAACCCGGGAGGCGGAGCTTGCAGTGAGCTGAGATCCGGCCACTGCACTCCAGCCTGGGCGACACAGCGAGACTCCGTCTCAAAAAAAAAAAAAAAAAAAAGCAAACTATTTGTTTCACTTGTATGCATGGTACCTACCGTAGTTTCATGCACATGTAGATAATTTAGTAAATACTAAGAACCACTCTCCAAAAATGTGTTTTCTATTTCCTAGACTAGCTCATGCACAAAACAACCATAACCAGTAAATAAATGTGAAACATTAACCAATAATAAATTTAAGATCCTAAATAGTTTAATTCTAGCAATCTATACAAGGTCAAGAAGACTTAATAGCCAAAGATCACGCAAGAAGCAAAACGTGTTAAGTGCCAACCTATAAACTGGAAACCTGAACTTTCCAATATGGTGACCACTAGTCACATGAGGCTACTAAACACAATGTGGCGAGCGTGAACTGAGATGTGATGTAAATGTAAAACACACACTGGAGTTTGAACACTTAGTATGAAAAACAAAATGTAAAGTATCTCATTAATAATTTTTATGTTGATTACATGCTGAAAGGATATTTTAGATATACTGGGTCAAATAAAATGTATTACTAAAATTAATTCATCTGTTTCTTTTCACTTTTTCAAAATGGCTATTAGAAAATTTAAAATTACATATGTGGTTCACACTGTATTTCTGCTGGACAGTGCTGCACTTGAGGTTACTTGCAGGGAAGGCTGAAATATCACAATCTACAAATAGCTAATCTCCATTTTATTTCTTTGCACTATCTTTCTAGGCACAGCTCATATTTCATCTCCAAGAAGGGTTCTTCAACTATTCCTGTTAACCTGGATCTCTCTTTGGTAGAACTCATATTGCCTTTAAAATATATACTTTGGTGCCTAATTATATAAATACGTTTTATTTTTCCCTAATTTTTTAAGTTTTGGGTCTCATCAATTAGACAGTAAGTGTCATGAAGGCAAACAGACATCCACTAACCTTTCTTTTGAATAATGATAAGTGGTATAGTGCTAGGTACATAATAAAATCATCAGCAATAGTAGGCATACAAAAAAAAAAATCAAGAGTTTTAACTTTTCTGCAGGATACAGAAATAAGCTTGGCAAAACCACAGCAGCCCCTGTACAGAGTTATGACAATTTTTCAGGAGTCTGAGACCAGCCTGACCAACATGGAGAAACCCCATCTCTACTAAAAATACAAAATTAGCCAGGCGTGGTAGTGCATGCCTGTAATCTCAGCTACTCGGGAGGCAGAGGCAAGATAATGGCTTGAACCTGGGAGGCGGAGGTTGCAGTGAGCCAAGATCACGCCATTGTACTGCAGCCTGGGCAACAAGAATGAAACTCCATCCCCCCCCCAAAAAAAAGAGTTATGACAATTTTTACCATTCGTTTGTACTGATGCTTTCAATCCAGATTTATTCTTTGGCAAAAACAGCCCTTCAGTGACTAGACAGATCACGGATAGGCAACTACCACCTGTGGGCTAAATCTAGCCCAGTGCTGGATTTTTGTACAATCCATGAGCTAGAAGTGGTTTTTATAGATGAACTAAGTGTTCATCTATATGAATCTTGGCCGGGTATGGTGGCTCATGCCTGTAATCCTAACACTTTGGGTGGCCAAGGCAGGTGGATCACTTGGTGTCAGCCAGGAGTGATGGTAGGCACCTATACAGTACCAGCTACTCAGGAGGCTGAGGCAGGAGAATCCCTTGAACCCAGGAGGAAAGGCTGCAGTGGGCTGAGATTGCGCCGCTGCACTCCAGGCTGAGTGATGGAGCAAGACTCCATCTCAAAACAATAAATAAATAAAACAAATCCGATGATGAAAAATACTATGAATCCTAATTAAGCAAAATGTTATCATCCCCCAAAAAGAATCCCACTTAATAGTAGACCTATGGTACAAAACATTATACTTAACTATTATTTTACTTTGAATATCCTCAATAAAAAATTTGTGGAAATTTATCATCTCTCTTGTTACGTAAGTACCTACCTAACAAACTCAATTTTGCTTCTTTGCCTGCTAAGCAAAGAGTACTTTCTATGCCAGCCTGATGTACTTACTATTTTGTCCTTTACAAAAAAGTCTGCCAACTCCTTAGATAGATGGTCACAGGACAGCAATTTAAAAACCAAATGTGCTTTATGTGCTAACAAACAAAAGAAAAATAGCAAAAATTCACCTCAGAAGAGCAGCACCTGGATCAAGAGAAGATACAGAGTCATTTCCTAGGCTGCCATTTCTATCTGGGCTCCCTGTCTGGCTAGGGAAGCAGCCCTTACCTTTTCGGTCTCAGGGTTCCCTTATACTCTTAAAAATTCCTGAGATCCCAAAGAGTTTTTGTTCATGTGAGTTATATACCTATTGATATTTTACCATGTCAGGAATTAAAACTGGGAAATTTTTAAAAAATTAATCCATTAAAATAAGAATAAACCCATTTCATAACATTTTCAAGGTAAAATGTACTGTTTTTAAATTAATGAGATGGTAACACTGCTTTTTTTTTGCAACTCTCTTTAATATCTACTTTAAACAAAAATGGCTTTCTCATATGTTCCTGCATTCAACCTTTTGTAGAATGTTGTTTTGAAATATAAGAAAATCCAACTTCATACATGTATAAAACTTGGAAAAGGAAATAATATTTTAATAGCTTTTTCATATAACTAGATATTCTTTACTTTCTCTTTTTTTTTTTTGTTATAACTAGAAATTCTTGATGTTACACTGAAGCTAGACAAGCCGGGCACAGTGGCTCACACCTGTAATCCCAGCACTTTTGTGAGGCCAAAGCAGGTAGATCATGTGAGGTCAGGAGTTCGAGACCAGCCTGGCCAACATGGTGAAACCCCACCTCTACTAAAAATACAAAAATAAAGCCAGGTGGCAGTGGTGCACGCCTGTAATCCCAGCTACTGGGGAGGCTGAGGCAGGAGAATCACTTGAGCCTGGGAGGCAAAGGTTGCAGTGAGCCAAGATCACGTCACTGCACTCCAGTCTGGGTGACAGAGTAACACCTTGTCTCAAAAATAAATAAATAAATAAATAAATAAATAAATAAATAAATCTAGACAAATGGTGGTTTTCCTCTTTCTGAGTCCACACACTGTAGTTTCTTAAAAGTTAGTTGCAATATAGAATCTGAAACCATATCAATAAATTTTTTGTACTTGATTGTATTAAAATCCATTCATTTACATTCTATTTTGTTTTTTTGTTTTTTCGAGACAGAGTCTTACTCTGCTGCCCAGGCTGGAGTGCAGTGGCGCAGTACCGGCTCACTGCAACCTCTGCCTCCTGTGTTCAAGCGATTCTACTGCCTCAGCCTCTAGAGTAGCTGGGATTACAGGCACGTGCCACCATGCCCGGCTTTTCTGTATTTTTTTAGTACAGACAGAATTTCATCATGTTGGCCAGTCTGGTCTCGAATTCCTGACCTCAAGTGATCCACCTGCCTTGGCCTCCCAAAGTAATGGGATTACAACCGTGAGCCACCGCGCCTGGCCTACACTGTATTTTGAATAGATCTTTTATCCGTGCATGATTTTGTGATATACATAGGCTCTGGTCATTTGGAAAAATATTGGTTCACTGAGCTATGCTGACACATTTCATTATAAAACAGCAAATAATCACAATCATTAATTTCACCACCAATCTCCTCAGAAAAGTCTTTAAGCATTAGGAAGCTGTCAAGCTTATGATGGGAGATACAGGTTTTCCAAAATTCTAATTTTTACTTTAAAACCTGAAATGTATCTATTGTCAATTTTTTTCCCTTGAAGTAACAGGTTCACTTTGTTCATTTTTGATAAAATATCTTCCAAATACCAAAGTCTGATTAAATATAGTTTGTCTCTCAATCATTCTTTCACATAAAAATGGTGTTTGCAATTCAAACAACCCCACAAGGGCTTTTTTTCAAGTCGACCATCACACTGCTATGCAGCAGAAGAGCTTTATAGGTAATTCCTATTTCATCAAACAGAGTATTAAAAAGGTTCAAGTTTTAATAAAACAAATTTTTACTGCTCATGAAGGACATTCCTAAGTGAAACTGCTCTTTTTTAGCACACGGTGGTAAGGAATACGATGACTACCATTATGGTTGGCACCACTGCCTTGATTCATGCTGAGGCACCAGCAGTTTTACCCACCACTGCTTTGCACCATCACTGTAAACATCAAAATAGTGAAAAAGGCAAGTAACATCTAAGAATTATTATGAAAACACCTTTGACCTCATGGACCTCCTGAAAGGGTCCTAGGATAATCCTCAGGGGCCTGCATATAATCCTTACTTATTTCCAAATGGTCTTAATTACAGAAATAAGAAATAAGACTACATGGATTTGGTTAACATTGATTTTCATCTTGAATTCAGCAATTGAATGTACAGTTGTAAAGCTGAGGGCAGTGGCTTGAGCCAATTAAAGATCATGTGAACTTATGCTTCTCAGTATATTTTTATCATCTTCTAAAACTATCTCAGCCAAAACATTTGCAACTGTGCCAGCTCTCAGGAGGTGTTATGCTAGATGTGAATGCAAAAAAATCAAACTCGTTTCACTGTTCTAACACAAATACACACACACACCCCAAAACAAAAAAAAAACCCCACTTAAGTAGAGCATTAATACAAAAGCGACTGTACTTCCTGATGATGTTTTTAGTAGGACAAACCCATTCTTAGAGGTTCCATGATTATGATAGTTTTAAAGGAAAAGCAGTAAAGGCCATAAGATGGGGTATGGACCTCTAAAGTGATAAATAGTGATGACTCTTACCTAACATCCTTCCCCACAGTCATAGCAGCAATCACTTTCTTCACAGCCTCCTTTCTCTTTTCTTTTTTTTCATTGTTGAGCTCAGCTTTTAGTTCAAATATTTCTCCTGCAAGAGATGAGAACAAACTGGTGAGCTCCCAGGACCACAGATTTAGAGCAGAATACTGCACTATATAATAACCAATACTGGGATAGCAGAGCAGCAACTGAAATAAGATTTTAAAATTATAGAATACGTAAAATTCAAAGCCCTAGACTATTATCTGACTCACTGATAAGGAAGTCATCAGTAAGTTTTAAAAACCTTTTAAATTATGGCCAGAGAGGAAGGTGCAATCCAGATCTTTAAGAACCACAGGAGTGGGAAAAAGTAAATCTCATTATATCTAGCTACAGTGGGGAGATAACAGTATATGAAGGATGATCTTACATCAGAATGTTAAAGTCTGGAGAAGAACATAAATGTAGGTAGGGAGCAGGCATGTATTATCTCATTTACCCACACTCGGTTTTACAGATTAAGAAATGAGGCTCAAAGTTCACAGAGTGAGTGACAAACTTGGGCTAGCACTGTGTCTCCTGACTCTTGAATTCAAAGCTTCTCAACCCTGGCCACACACTCATATTACCTAAGAAATACTAAATATAACAAAGTACAGGCTCCACTCTGGGCCAAATAAATCATAAGGTCAAGGAGAACTCATATTTATACCTTTAAGAACTCCACCAAGTGACTCTAATGCACACCCAATATTGAGAATCACTATTTTAACCAGTACTTTAATAAATTAGTGGGCTTTAAGGCCCTTCCTATTCAATCAAACAAGAATAATCTTGAAACCAAGAATGGTATACAATGGAGTCAATTCCAAACGTGCAATCTTGAATGACTGCTTAGGCTCCGCACTGTAAAATGTCAGGGACTGTAACCACTATTTTAATGTCTGGTCTCCAGGCTCACCTATCTTCAAGATGCTGGACCCAAAATAAAAAAGAATGTAACAACCCTAATATTGTTTAAAAGAAATGGAAAAAAACCACTAAGCCCATGAAAAAGAGGTTGACTACTCACACCTCAACTTTCCATCTACATCCTCCAGCTCATCTACCATGCCTCAAAGACTTTCCTCCACCTTCAAGACTGTTCCTGTCGTTCCTTTCCACCAGATCTCATTCACCAGCACAGAAACAGTGGGGACAGTCTCCGCTTTCGGAGGTTGCTACTGCCACCTCAGTGGCCCCGGAACGGGGGGGGGGGGGCGCCCAGGGGTCCTTCGCCCTCGGCCATGGCCCCCGAAACGGGGTTTCGCTGCCACCCGTGTCTGAGCTGGACTGTGCGGGCGCCAGGCTCCTCCGAAAGGCGCACGAGACAGCCTTCTTCCTCTGGTTCCGCAATGGCCTCCTGGCATCGGGCATCGGGCATCGGGGTTATCTCCTTCATGCAGAGTGACACGGATGGCGAAGCAGCATATGGCTTCTTCCTGCTGTGCCGCCTGTGTGTGGTGTGGGGGCAGCCTCTCACGCGGTGGGCCTGGCGGCGCTGCGGTGACCCATGCAGCTGACGCTAGGGGGCGCAGCTGCAGGCGCCGTGTTCGCCGCCAGCCTGCTCCAGGTGTGCGCCGTGGGCTTCTACATGCGGCAGCTGGAGCTGCACGTGGAGCTAGTGCCCGAGGACGACGGGGCGGTCTCCGCGAAAGGCCCTGATGAGGCGGGCCGACTGCCACCAGAGTAAGCGACATGGCCGCGGGCCCTGGCAGGCTCTGGATGACGGCGCCTGAGGACTGCGACATTAAAACCTGACCTCCCCTCCTCCAAAAAAAAAAAAAAAAAAAAGAAAAGAAATAGTGGGGACAGAACACTACGTGATTTGCCGGAAACCCTTATGTGGAAAGGAAGAAATTAGTAAGACACATAAGTAGAACACTTTTTCGTTTCAATATTCATGGCCAATAAGGCAAAAAAAATTGTTCCAAAATTTCTATTTAATCAACTGCTACAAAAGTAGCATAGCAAGAAAAGCTGGGCCCTTTAAAGAGTCATTCTTCATAGGACCCTTCACCACGTCCCATCCTGCCAAATCCAGCTCTTAGTTCCTCTCATTCACTTCCGGGAACAGTAAAGGACAAACCGCAGGGTTTCAGAAAGTCTGAATTGTGAACAGCAGCAGGTGTTGTAGAATCAAAGCAGGATGTAACAGAAATTATTCCAATTCCAAAAGCATAAATTTAAAGAATATGTTTCAGTGGCGGTTCTGGTGGGTGTTGCAGGAAGCACAGGGAACACAATCTATCAATTTTTTTTTAAGTATGATGTTTATCAGCAGTGATTCAGTCTGCAGTCTCAAACTTTTACAAATGCCTGAATTAAAAAAAGGTCACCAGGACCCTTTTCAAGAGTAGGTTTGAAGACTTACGAGAGTATTAAAATTGTAACTATTTAATTGTAATTATATCCCTTTATAGAATTATAGACATTTGGTTCATCAAAGCATACAAAATGCTAACAGAAGAAATAAACATATTTCCAAAAGAAAATCAGAAAAAGCTGAGAATGAATGACAAGTGGCTAATGGTTTTTGTGAGGTGTAAGTAATAAAAATAAGGAGGAAAAAGTTGGGCAGGACCAAAGAAGGGTACTAAAAGAGGGAAAGTCATATATTCTACAACTTTATTAAATTCCTATCTTTCCTCCCTCCTCCTACCCCCAATCAAACCTACCAAGCACTGTTAGCAGCTAGCAGTAGTTCTCAATCATGGCTACACATTAAAACAATCTGAGGAGCTTTCTTTTTAATTTTTGTTTTCTTTTGAGACAGGGTCTCTCTCTGTTGCCCAGGCCAGGGTACAGTGGCACAGTCACAGTTCACTGCAGCCTCAACCTCCTGAGCTCAAGTGATCCTCCCATCTCAGCCTCCCAAAGAGCTGGGACTACAGGTGTGCACCACCATACAGGGCTAATTTTTTAATTTTTTTCATAGAGATAGGGTCTTACCATGTTGCCCAGGCTGGTCTCAAACTCCTGCACTCAAACAATCCTCCTGTCTTGGCCTCCCAACATACTGGGATTATAGGCATAAGCCACCATGCCTGGCCACGTGAAGAACCTTTAAAATCCCCACACCCAGACCATATCCAGGACAAATGAAATCAGGCTGAGGTTGAGACCCAGGCATCAATATTATTTCAAAGTTCCCTGCCTGAGCAATTCTAATGTGTTGCCAAGATTGAAAGCTATAGACAACAAGCTGATGTAATTAAGCAACTCACTGCAACAAGAGATAAAGAAGAATGGTAGTTGGTGTCATGTCTGGAATACTTTGGTAAATATAAGGACTCCTGAATACAAAAGCACAGAATTCTGATCCTAAGCAACAAATAAAGCAAGCTAAGCTACAGGCACAATAAGCTGAGATGGGCTAAAATGTTTGTCTTTGATGGGAAGACCCTCCACATTTCTAGAAATGATCTATTTTAATTAGGAACAATTTTACAAAAGATGAAAGGTTGGACTTTCCCCAGAAGAATCCTTTGTTCCTAGACCCAAACACATACATAAAAACAAGCATTATATTACTGATAACAAAGATGATGAGACTAATAAGTTCAAAGCCCCTCAAGTAATTCAGTCTATGACCTAAAAATCATAGATGGCTCTAGAGATTTCCTGTTTTAAATACACATCTAGACGAAGAACAAGGTAGATGTATATGGACGGATATGAAAATAACCCATTTCTATTTATTGTTTTGCACGATTGCTTTTTCATTAAAGATAAAAATTTTTTAAATCATATGTATTAATATATACACTTACATGCATGGAAAAAGACTTGAGGATATATACCAAGTTCCCTTGGGAATGGGAACAGGAAGGGAGAACTTTCATTTTTACCTTTTACATACATGTCTGTATTTCTTTAATTGTATTCTTTGTTATAAAATGTTTATTTCCAAGTAAAAATTATTTAATAAAAGAGAAAAAGTATGCTGCTTCTTTTGTCCTCCTCACACTTAACCAATCTTCAATGGATCAGTATTGATCTCAAACGGAAAAGAGGAGTCTCTTTCACTAAACAGAACCTTCAAGTCAAAATAATGTGCATCACAGCCCTATCTTTTAAAACCTACTCTTTAATAACTTGCTTGAATACATTCATCTGTAGAAGTAGTAGATGTCCAATGAGATTGTCAACATGTAGTATGTCTGAAGGAAGAGGTCAGGAACATTCTGCTTGGGGCAGTCTTACACTACAACTTTTGAAAATTTTCAAAGATTTGATTGTATTCTCATACTTACCTTTTTTATTGGTTGTGAAATACTTGGAGTCAGTCATGACTTTGGATCTTTAATGTGCACCTATAGCAAGAGAAAAGAATTCCTTCATTCAGGTTACAGATATCCAACAAGACATCCAATTAATTTTACAAACATCCAATTAATTTTAGGAACACTTATATTTAAGAATTTCTAAAAATGAGTAACATCTTCCTTTATCACCACCGTTGATGGTTCAAGGGATGCAGAGAAAACTAAGAATGTAACTCCTCAAGTTGCTAATAGGGGCAAAAATCTAAAGGCCAAATGTAATCGGGTAAAAATATGAACCTATTATGGTTTTGTGATTTTATCCACAGTAAATCCTCAAAGCTTTCAAGAGCTAAAGCTGGACCTTTTTATAAATATATCTGCAATTACTTTCCATTCAGGAAAATCTGGTAAATTCCTTGCCTCAAGCTGCAATCACTCCAAAGCATATATTCTGAAGCAGTGTAAGGTCAAAAGAAAAAACAATTTTTGCCAACCTACTACATGAAACTTTCAATAAAAAGAATCTCTTTCCGAAAACAAAAATTCGAAATTAGTAGGACAATATTCTTTCACAACAAACAGCTAGAGAGGCAACCATGACCTACACATGGAATTTTTTTTTTAAGTTTTAGTTTTGTAGGTATGTAGTAGGTGCATATATTTGTGGGGTACATGAGACATTTTGGTAACAGACAGACAATGCATAATAATTACATTAGGGTAAATAGGGTATCCAATACCTCAAGCATTTATCATTTCTTTGTATTATAAACAATTCAAGTATACCCTCTTAGTTATTTTTAAATGTACAGTAAATTATTGTTGACTGTAGTCACCTTTATCTGCTATCAAATACTAGATCTTATTCATTGTACCTAACTATATTTTTGGATTTAAACAAAAAAATGTGTCTTTCTTACTTCCAACAATCTAGATTTAGTCCAAGAGTATTCTCAAATAATGCCAGTTTATAGTTACAAACAAGGCAAAAGACTGAGATATCTGTTCAGACACAAGACTCAAACTGGTGTTGAAACAAAAGAACCTGGATCTCAACCTCAACCTTAACTCTTCCATCCCAGTTTCCAGAAGAAATAATCCAGATGACAAATGGCCCCAACTAACAAAAACGGCACAGTCTGGTCACATTTTTACTAAATAATAAGACCACGTTTTCTGATTTGAGAAACTATAAGACTTTGTCCAATGTACCTGACTTCTTTAAATATATTAAAATTTGGGGCTGGGCACAGTAGCTCATGCCTGTAATCCCAGCACTTTGGGAGGCCGAGGCGGGCGGATCACTTGAGGTCAGGAGTTCAAGATCAGCCTGGCCAACATGGTGAAACCCTGTCTCTGCTAAAAATACAAAAATTAGTCGGGTGTGGTGGCACACACCTGTAATCCCAGCTACTTGGGAGGCTGAGACAGGAGAATCGCTTGGACCTGGGAGACGGAGGTTGCAGTGAGCCGAGATCATGCCACTGCACTCCAGCCTGGGCAACAGAGCAAAACTCCATCTCAAATAAATAAACAAATAGAAATTTAGGCCAGGTGCAGTGGCTCATGCTATAATCCCAACACTTTGGGAAGCCAAGATAGGTGAATTGCTTGGGCACATGAGTTTGCAACCAAGCTGGGCAACATGATAAAACCCCATCTCTACTAAAAATACAAGAATTAGTCAGGCATGGTGGCATGTACCTGTTAGTCCCAGCTACTTGGGAGGCTGAGGCGGGTGGATCACTGGAGCCTAGGAGGTCAAGGCTATGGGGAGCTATGATCTCACCACTGCACTCCAACCTCCATGATAGAGTGAGACCCTGTCTCAAGGGGAAAAAATATATAAATATATATATTTTTTAATAATATTCCTTCTATACTCAAAAATGAGTATCTTTTTCCTTATCACCATCACTAATAATACTTATTACCAACTTCAGGACAAGACATCCTGGCACCTGCTCATTATTATCAGGTCAATATGACATAATATATTTGGCAAACAATAGTAAATATGTATCTAGGAGAAAAGACCTAAGCAGCAAACAAATCAATGTAATTAAAGGAAAGAAACAAAAGCCAGATAAACATAAAATAATGAAAAACTTCTGGTTCAAATCTGATCTCAAAAATGTGCTACTTGTACAATTTAATGGAAATTAGACTCATGTGCTATCTTTCCAACCAGCTAATTACTATTTATAGTCTTGATCCCAATAGCTCTTTAGATTGTACCAGAAATTCACAGAATGATCTTGTTAAAAGAAATGAGCTAGGACTCACAAATATCATTACAGAATATAGAAATTTCTCCTTTAATACTTGTTATAATTAAAAATTATACTGAGGCTTGCCTTATGCAATGTTTTTACAATGCCTTTCTAGCAAAAATTCAAAGAATGTTATAATCATTTAATCCATTCATAATGTAAACTAAATGTGAAGTGGGCAAATGAAGAAAGGAATTCTTCACATAAAAGACCTGGAATAAATCTGAAGTTATCTATGAATTTATATATACAAACAGAAAAACCAATAAACAGAAATGATTACTTGAGCCTCAAGGAAGGACTATAGCTCAAATCCATTACAATCTGTCTAGGATGTTTACTATGCTATGCTATGTCCTTTAAAACTTGTTTAAGATTTTAAAACAAAACCTCCTTAGAATTCGTCACCCAATTTCTTTGAAAAGGGTCTTATACACACACGCATTAAATTTTTTTTTGGCCAGGCGCGATGGCTCATGCCTGTAATCCCAAAACTTTGGGAGGACGAGGTGTGCAGATAGTTTGAGCTCAGGAGTTCGAGACCAGCCTGGGGAACATGGCGAAACCCCATCTCTAATAAAAATACAAAAATTAGCCGGGCATGGTGGCACATGCCTGTAGTCCCAGCTGGGACTCACTGCAACATCTGCCTTCTGGGCTCAAGTGATCCTCCCGCCTCAGCCTCCCGAGTAGCTGAGACTATATGTTGGGATCACCGTGCCCAACCCATTAAAATCTGTTTTTTTTTTTTTTTTTTTTTGTGATACAAAGTCTCACTGTGGCCCAGGCTCCAGTGCAGTGGTTCGATCTCAGCCTCCAGTGAAGTGGTTCGATCTGGGCTCACTGCAACCTCTGCCTCCTAGGTTCAAGCGATTCTTCTGCCTCAGCCTTCAGAGTAGCGGGGACTACAGGCACCCACTACCATGCCCGGCTAATTTTTGTATTTTAGTAGAGATGGGGTTTTCCTTGTTAGCCAGGCTCGTCTGGAACTCCTGACATCAAGTGATCCATCAACCTCGGCCTCCCAAAGTGCTCGGATTACAGGCATGAGTAAATTCTTTACAGGAATTTTCACTACATTCTATTAAACAATAAATTAACCTAAGTCTTAAGTCATGCCTTTAACAGCTCACATATTTCATTATCTGTAACAATTTCAATGTCAAGGAATATATTACTGTCCTGTTCACTGTGAGCATTAAGTGTTTTCATCTTAACTAGAAAATAATGCACCCACCCACAAAATTTCAGGGAAGAGAGGAGGGTCAAGCATCTTTAGAAGCCCATAACATAGATCCTAAATTAAGAGTCCCTGCTGCTCTAAAGAGAAGGGATATCACTGTAGTAAGCAACACTATTGTAAACAATATTCCCTATCCATATTGGCAGAGAAACATGGTGCCAAGCTGGTTCTTGCCTTAAGCCAAAAGAAACTCCAAGAAAAATGAAAATAGTCTAAATAAAAACAAATAGAAGACGTGATTGTTGCACAACACTGTCAGTGTACTAAATTCCACTGAACTGTATGCCTTAAGCTGGTTCATTTTATGGTACGTGAATTTCACCTCAAAAAAAAAATCACATATATATGATTAAGTGTATCTTTCATATAGTGAGTTCTTACCTCATATAATGAGAGACACATTTAATCACATGCTAGATATGGACACAGCCAGAGTCTCCAAAATACAGGATGGCAAAAACTGACATCTTCATTAGAAGTAACAGAAAAAGTACACAAAACAGAGCTCAAGAAAAAAAAAAAAACAAAAAAACTCAAATATTTGCTGAAGTGCCTCAAAAATCAAGCTGCTCCTTTGGGGGAGAAAATGTTCCTTCAGAAGAGCCAGAGAAATAAGCAAAGCCATGACGGAATTTGAACTCACACTACCTTTCTACCAGATCAAACCAGACAAGTCACGGCTGTTCTGAGGATTTATGATATGGCCTAAGGCCATTGTTAAACAACAAAGCTGCCAGAGTCAAAGCACATAATCACTCTTACTTGCCCTGACCAGAGTGTGATGTCACTGCATTTCGGAGTAGCCCTCCCTGCACAGGATTACATATCCAGATTTAACATAACCTAGTTTCTACGAAATATAGGTTGTCAAAGTCCCTCCTCTCCTATACCTCCCTCCAGTTCCCTAAAAGAAAAATTGAGCAGCAAAATAAGATTAATACCTTGGGTAGAATAAGGTCAAAAAAAATTAATAGGATCTTAATTCAAATGGTTCTCTGGGAAGCTAAATTCGTTCGTAAAGTCCCTAAACCCTTCTTTTCACAAAGTTGGACTTTACAAAGCTCAGTGCTCATAGTAAAAAACAGAACAAAGTTAACCAAATTATAAAGCAGAAATGTCATTCCAGTAATCTTTTATTGTAAGGGTGAGAGGTGCCAAATTCATTTCTAATCAAATATTCAGTAATAATGCAAAGACAATAGCATCATCAGGTATTATTTTTCTCATAAGAAATTATGACACAAAAGCTAAAATCACCTGTGATTTCTACTTAAACAGACTACAAAGTAGTTTCTTAATATTATATAGAAGCAAAGGAGTTCAAAAGTTTTACGTCTAATTCTTAACCAAAATAACATTAAACTCTGGAAAACTTAAGCCTGGAAGGAAAGAAAGGACAAGAGAAAGGAGAAGGTGCCCTATTTAATATATTCCTTGCTCAGCTTGGTTCAAACCTGTGTTAGTACTTCAAAATATGGATCTTTTAAGGACGGAAAGAATGAAAGAACTGGACTTCCTTCAGTTTCTTCATATACAGTCAGAATATTAGATTTATATTGATTTTACCACCCAGCTTTTAGTGAGGATGCTTGCATTATACATCACCCTTTCTGCTTCCTTGAAAGTTTCAACGGTTAAGATACCTGCAAACAGTTCTCACCTTACCAGCACGCTTAGTCATCACTGGAATGTGTTACACGTTTTCTTATAGAGCTGCACCTCCTTCATCTGCTACTTTCTATTATTACTTTGTAAGTGTACCCTGAGGCTAAGCAATTCAAGTATACAAGGAAGGTAATTAATAATTTAAATTGATTCTCATTGAGACCACCTTCTTTCTTAGTCATTCTGCCTTTGTAAGTTTAATGCATTTTCTTTTAAACCACAATGGTTATGATAAGTCTTTGGCAGTTTTCAAAACATTTTTTCTTTTCAAAAGTCAAGTTTGGCTGGGCGCTCTGGCTCACGCCTGTAATCACAGCACTTTGGGAGGCCGAATAGGGAGGATCGCTTGAGCCCAGGAGTTCTAGACTAGACTGGGCAACACAGTAAGACCCTGTCACTAAAAATATAAAAATAAAATAAAAGTCAAACGTTTAATGAAGTATCCGCGTGAGTTCAATAAAAGCCTGTCTCCCCCACCCCACCCCTCCAACAGAAGACTGCTCTTGAAAATAAGCAGCATGAACAAATTATTTGGATTCAAATGATAAGGAAATAACAGTAAGTTCCAGTTTCTTTACTTTCAGCTTAATCGACAGCCTTTCCCAAACAAGACCATTTCCGCAGAGCAAAAAAAAAAAAAAAAAAAAAAAAAAAAGGTGGGTTAAGATTTACCCCCATTTGCTTCCCCCTCTCTTACATCGGGTCAATTTTGGAGGTTACTCTTCCTCCAAGAGTCAGGAATGCCTCTTCTTTCCCCAGGTGGTCAAGATTCTAGCGATATGCTCCTCCATTACGGAGCAGGGAAGAGGTTGTCTCTCACCCTCAAGTTACTGGACAGACGACGTTCGCCCATCAATGGGCAAACCTTTGAGGTTTTTCCCTTTCGCTTTTGCTGGACACGTCTCAGACTCTTAGTGACTCTTAGTGAACGACGCCGAGCGGGGAAGAAAGACGGTTCCCCCCACGGCCTCCAGGCTCTAACAGCCACACCCCTGGCCTCTGGTCCTCCTAAACCCCCAATTCCGAAGCACATCTTACCCTCATGCCCCCAACTACTTGCTGCCACACCCGAGGATTCCCTCACCGCACCACAGTCATCATGGTGGAGACCCTTTCTCCAACCTTTTTCCTCTCACTGGTTACACCCGACGGTTCCCTGTATCCTCAACGGTCACGCTCTTAGGATTTCCTCGCTTCCGCCGGTCCTCGACCCAGCCTGGGGTTCCCCTTCTTTTCGTCCCCCACCCCGTCAATTAGGGCCACACCCCAAAGGCAGCCTCCCTGAACTCACCGGAGGCGGAGGCGAAGTCGAGGGCGGGGGTGGCGGCGGCAGCCGGAGAGCACAGCCCGGGTGGTGGTGTAATGGTTTCCTGCCCGTCACGATTCTTTTCTAGGTCTAAGCCACTGCGCAAAACCCACTTTGCCAGGGACAAAGATGGTGGGCAGGAAACTCTGACGTCAGAGAACCTCGCCGCGTGACGTCATCGGGGTGCGCGGGAGACCTAGCAAGGCGGTGATCTCTGTCGCCTTCCAGACCCAAACATTTCCCTTGGTCCCAGCAAAGCTGTCCCATCTGGGCCTCAGAGGATGTTAAGTGGCTACTCCAAAGGAATATATTTAAAAAGCTGACAATGGATGTGTTACCTCGCACAGAAATTCCCTGAAAAACGTAAACACAGAGATGATGAAATATCCTGTTCCTTTGTGAAAAACAAAACCCCTCAGCTCGTTTTCCTTCCAGACTCAAGAGCGGACAATGGTGATATAACCCAGGCCTATATACGGGCAGTGGGGCTAGAGGATAGTGGTGCAGGTAAAAGAGGTTGAGGAGGCATTGGATGTGAGTTTGAATCCCTACCCTGAATGTGACTGGGAAAGTTAATGTCTCCTCAATCTTCTTATCTGTGAAATGAAGACAATGATAGTATCTCTCTTGGGCATGTGAAGCGTAAACCAGATAAATTAGGTCAAGTGCCTAGTATATAATAGGTGTGCTTACACAACAGTAAGTTTCTTTCGGAAACTAAGACCTAGATTCCAGGACCTGGAACTGGAGAACAAGATTGATGAGGTTAAATGAACTAGCTGTCCCTAAGGTTAATTTCAGGGTGTAAAGAAGAATGGAGAGCAAAGTGATGATTTATTTTTCTCACATTTTGCCCATGAACTCTGTGAGTCAAAAAGTGTTTAAGTATTTTAAAACTTCATTCTTAAAAAAGTGATCAGAAGTA
Organism: Mandrillus leucophaeus; assembly: GCF_000951045.1. Classification (NCBI taxonomy): domain Eukaryota; kingdom Metazoa; phylum Chordata; class Mammalia; order Primates; family Cercopithecidae; genus Mandrillus; species Mandrillus leucophaeus. The sequence goes on from NW_012106364.1 coordinate 766,519, forward strand.
CATTAAAATGTTGTATAACATACTCATGTATTATTATTTCCTCTGTTATTAAAATACAGGAATAAGGGAAATTGGAAAGCCAGGTATAAAGAGAGATAATGTAAACACTTATGGTAAATCAGATAGCTGCATAATGTTATAGAATATTTTATGACAGAAAATTCATAAAGTGTTAAGTAAAAAAAGGATACAAAACAATATAGTATATGGTATGACTATATATGTATAGAAAAAAAAGGCTAGGATAGGCCAGTCGTGGTGGCTCACACCTGTAATCCCAGCCCTTTAGGAGACTGAGGTGGGCAGATCACCTGAGGTCAAGAGTTTGAGACCAGCCTGGCCAATGTGGCGAAACCCCGTCTCTACTGAAAAAACAAAAATTAGCTGGTGTGGTGGCACATGCCTATAATCCCGGCTACTCAGGAGGCTGAAGCAGGAGAATGACGTGATCCCAGGAGGTGGAGGTTGCAGTGAGCCAAGATCTCGCCACTGCACTCCAGCCTGGGTAACAAAACCAGACTCGTCTCAAAAAAAAAAAAAAAAAAAAAAAAAAAAAAAAAAGCTTGGCTATTCAGCACAATGTTAAAAGTGGTTATTGCGGAATAGTGAGAGTTTTACTTTTCTTCCTAATATTTTTCTGTACTTTTCAAATACAATGAACATGTATTTATTTATATGATTGGGATGTGCCTTTTAAATCATATTGTTGAAAAATATGATGCAGAAAAATGCTTTGAAATGATAAGAATAAAAGAAAGATACAAAACTCTAAATCCAGAGGCGTATATATACCTATTAGTGGTTCTCTCTGGGTGCTGATTACAAATGTTATCTTCTTTATATTTGTTTTATTTTCTAATCCTTTCTCTGAAAAATGCATATATTTTAAGGAAAAATGAACCAATGCTATTTTCAAAATACAGCATCAATCCAAAAGCTTTTCCAACCTCATTCTCTTCCACTTTTAGGTGAAAGTATTGACCAATCTCCCTTCTTTTCACCTTTTGGGACCATCACGGGCTCATAATCTAATGGGAGATCACTCAAGAAACTGTTGAAATGATCCAGCCACATGATGATGGTGGTTTAAACAAATAACTGTTGATATTTATTGAGTATGATTTTATGTCAGTTACTCTGCTAAGTACATTTTTACATCCTCACCACCTACCTGATAACCAGGCAGGTACCATTACTTCCTCTATTTTAAGAGATACAGAGAAGTTAAAAGGTAGAATTAAGATGGCCGGGCATGGTGGCTCACGCCTGTAATTCCAACACTTTGGGAGGCCAAGGCGGGCGGATCACGAGGTCAGGAGATCGAGACCATGCTGGCTAACACGGTGAAACCCCGTCTCTACAAAAAATACAAAAAAGTTAGCCAGGTGTGGTGGCAGGCAACTGTAGTCCCAGCTACTGGGGAGGCTGAGGCAGGAGAATGGCGTGAACCTGGCAGACGAAGCTTGCAGTGAGCTGAGGTCGTACCACTGCACTCCAGCCTGGATGACAGAGCGAGACCCTGTCACACACACACACACACACAAGGTAGAATTAAGATTTGAACCTAGGAAGTCTGATACTAGGACTAATAAGGCTTATGTTTTAGGTTTGGGCAAGGGATGAATGGTGGTACTCGTCACTGAAAATAGGAAAATATAAGAGATGGCAGAAGTTTGGGGAATGAGAGGGAGGTGATGAGTTCATTTTATATGTTAGGTTAGAGTGAAGATCTCTATCCAAGAGGTACTTAATTATATGTGTCTGAAGATAAGGAATGATCTGGAGTTAAATTTGTGAACTGTGAGCATACAGATGATAATTCAATCTGTGGGCATGAACATTATTCATGAAGAATGTGGAGAGCTTGGGGAAGAAACAGATAAACCCAAGAATGCAAAGAGAACTGAGAAGGAGCAGTCAGAGAGGTAGGAGGAAAAGCAGAATAGTATATTTTAGGATGTTTTCGGAGTTTCATGAAAGTAGGGACTATATCAATCTGTTCACTCTTACCCATGTGAGGCCTAGCCCCATCACACACACACACAAATTAATATATGTTGAATAAATGCATAAATAAGTGATCAACAATATTAGTTGCTATAGACAGGAGAAGGAAGGGGTAAAAAGTGTCTACAGGATTTAGCAACATGGAGGTATTTGATGTTATTGCTGAGAAATCAGTAGAGATACGAAGGCAAAAGTCATACTGCAGATGTTTGAGGATGGATTAGAAGTGAGGAAATAAAAACAGGAATTGCAGATAACTCACAAGAAAGTATGACCAAAGAAAGAAGAGATAGTATCTGAGGAAAAGAGCGGCAAGGATTTTTTCTTTCTTAAGGCAGGGTGTTGCACGGTTGCCCAAGCTGGAGTGCAGTGGTACCATTACAACTCACTGCAGCCTCGACCTCCCAGGCTCAAGTAGTCCTCCCACCTAGCCTCCCAAGTAGCTGCGACTACAGGCGTGCGTCACTACGCCTAGCTAATTTTTTTTTTCTTTTTTGTAGAGGGGTGGGGAGGTCCTGCCATGTTGCCCAGGCTGGTCTGGAACTCCTGGGCTCAAGTGATCCTCCTGCCTTGGCCTCCCCAAATTATTTGGCCTCCCCAAATAATCCTCCTGGGATTATAGGTGTGAGCCACCAAACTCAGCCAATTTTTTAAAGTTTAGTTCTATACTCGTATATTTTCTCTACACTAACACTTTAGCATACCATAGGTTTAATTATCTTTCTTACATATATGGCTCCAAAATCTCTATCTCTAGCCTAGATCTATTCCCCAAATTTCATCACCAAATCGATAACTATACTGCTGGGTAATTCTGTATTTATGGCCCACCAAAGTTAAATCATAAGGAGATGGAGGAGGTTAGAAAAACCTGGTTACAGAGTTGGACGCAGTGGTTTACACCTATGATCCCAGCACTTCGGGAGGTTGAGGTGGGAGGATCACTTGAGCCCAAGAGTTTGAGGCTGCAGTGAGCCATGATCTGCCACTGCACTCCAGCCTGGGTGACAGAGTGAAACCATCTCTAAAAAAAGAAAGAGAAAGAGAGACAGGGGGAGACAGGGGGAGAAAGAGAGCCGGGGGTGGGGGGCGGAGAGAGAGAGAGAAACCTGGTTCAAGGTACAACTCATAGCAGATAGACATAGATTTTGTAAAGATGTCATTAGAAAAATCTTTAAGAGGCTGGCCATGGTGGCTCATGCCTGTGATCACAGCACTTTGGGAGGCCAAGGCAGGTAGATCACCTGAGGTCAGGACGTTGAACCCAGTCTGGCCAACATGGTGAAACCTTGACTCTACTAAAAATACAAAAATGAGCCAGGCATGGTGACACATGCCTGTAGTCTCAGGTACTAGGGAGGCTGAGGCAGGAGAATCACTTGAACCCGAGAGGAGGAGGTTGCAGTGAGCTGAGATTGTGCCGCTACACTCCAGCCTGGGCGATAAAGCGAGACTCCATCTCGGGAAAAAAAAAAAGAAAAAGAAAAAAGAAAACTTTTTAAGAGCTTTGATTCATACCTCTCTGCTGTTCAAAAACTTTCAACTTCTCATTGCCTAACATGTTTGAAAGCTATTCTTCCCCCAGTTTCCTTCATCTGTGTGCTCCTTTCTTTGCTTTTCTCATCAATAAAATGGAGGAAGATAGTAACCATAATATTGAACAATGAAATAAATTACGTGTAAGGCACTTAGAACTATGGCTGGCACATAGCATGGACTATGGAACTATTTTCTATAATTGTGACTATTTTAATAAATTGCACTGAGCTGCACAAACCAGAAATCTAGGGGTCATTCCTGATTTCCCTTTCCTTCAACTGCCACATCCAATCCATCTCCAGTTGTCAATTCTACCTTTAAAACCTCAAAGCCGTGGCTGGGCACTGTGGCTCACGCCTGTAATCCCAGCACTTTGGAGGCCGAGGTGGATGGATCACAAGGTCAGGAGTTCGTAACCTGCCTGGCCAAGATGGTGAAACCCCATCTCTACTAAAATTAGCTGGGCATTGTGGCGGGTGCCTGTAATCTCAGCTACTGGGGAGGCTGAGGTACAGAACTGCTTGAACCCGGAAGGCGGAGGTTGCAGTGAGCTGAGGTTGCGCCACTGCACTCCAGCCTGGGCAACACAGCAAGACTCTGTCTCAAAAAACAAACAAACAAACAAACAAACAAAAACAAGTAACAAAAAAATCTCAAAGCCATCCAACTCCCTCTATTCAATCTCATGAATCCAAGCCACCATCACCTTTTGCCTGGACTATTAGAAGCCTATAAGTCTTCTCTCTACCATTGTCCACATAGTGGCCAGGTTGTTTAACTTTTTTGGATGTATAACATACATTTAAAAACGTGCATATCTAGCCTGATGCGGTGGCTCACACCCATAATCCCAGCACTTTGGGAGGCAGAGGCAGGGGGATCACTTGAGGCCAGGAGTTTGAGACCAGCCTGGCCAACATGGCAAAACCCTGTCTCTACTAAAAATACAAAATTTAGCTGGGCTTGATGGCACATGCATGTAGTCCCAGCTGCTCGGGGGGTGTGAGGTGGGAGAATCACTTGAACCCGCGAGGCAGAGGTTGCGTGAGCCAAGATTGCACCACTGCACTCCAGCCTCGGCTACAAAGGGAGACTCTATCTCAAGAAAACACAACAAAAACAAAAATGTGCATATATCATAAATGTAAAGCTTGATGTAAATATTGCACACCCACAAAACCATCAGAGACATCTTTAAAAAATATAAACCTGGCCAGGCGCAGTGGCTCACATCTGTAATCCCAGCACTTTGGGAGGCCAAGGCGGGTGGATCACAAGGCCAGGAGTTCGAGACTAGCCTGGCCAACATGATGAAACCCTGTCTCTACTAAAAATACAAAAATTGTAAACCCGGGAGGCGGAGCTTGCAGTGAGCCGAGATCTGGCCACTGCACTCCAGCCTGGGCAACAGAGCGAGACTCCGTCTCAACAACAACAACAAAAAAACAAAAACAAAAACAAAAAAAAACAAAATTTAGCTGGGCGTGGTGGCAGGTGCCTGTAATCCCAGCTACTTGGGAGGCTGAGGCAGGAGAATCGCTTGAACCCGGGAGGCGGAGGCTGCAGTGAGCCATCACACCAT
>NW_012106364.1:771796-822924 GCF_000951045.1 Mandrillus leucophaeus
CCTGTGAGTCCCTGCATGGTTTGACCTGTCTACCTCTCTAACATCATTTTATGCCTTTCAGTCACTGCTCATTTCCTCATCATTTCACATTTCGCTAGCTATAATAGCCCTCAAACACACCAAGCTCTTTCCCACCTTAGGGTCTTCACAATACTGTTCCTTCTGCCTAATATTCTTTTCCCCAACTCTTCATATGGCCGGCTCCTCATAATTTAGGTTTGTTATGTCCTCAGAAGGACATTCTGATCATCCAGTCTAAAAGAGTTGGGCCTCCCAGACCTCTTATTCGACTTGCAATTTTTTTTTTTTTTTTTTTTTTGAGACAGAGTCTTACTCTATTCCCCAGGCTGGAGTGCAGTGGTGTGATCTCAGGTCACTGCAACCTCCGCCTCCTGGGTTCAAGCGATTCTCCTGCCTCAGCCTCGAGTAGCTGGAATAACAAGCATCCGCCACCACTGCACCACTACTCCAAGCTAATTTTTGTATTTTTAGAGATGGTTTCGCCATGTTGGCTAGGCTGGTCTCAAACTCCTGACTTCAAATGATCCACCTGTCTCAGCCTCCCAAAGTGCTGGGATTACAGGTACGAGTCACTGTACCTGGCCCTACCTTTCCTTTTTCTTTTCTTTTTTCTTTTTTTTTTTTGGAGACAGAGTCTTGTTCTGTCACCCAGGCTGAAGTGCAATGGCGCAATCTCAGCTCACCATAACCTCTGCTTCCTGGGTTCAAGATTCTCCTGCCTCAGCCTCCCGAGTAGCTGGGATTACAGGCATGTGCCACCATGCCCGGCTAATTTTTTGTATTTCTAGTAGAGACGGGGTTTCTCCATGTTGGTGAGGCTGGTCACGAATTCGACCTCAGGTGATCCACCCGCCTCGGCCTCCCAAAGTGCTGGGATTATAGGCGTGAGCCAAAGTGCTGGGATTATAGGCGTGAGCCACCGTGCCCGGTCTCCTTTTTCTTATGCCATTCATTTAGTTAACTTCTGGAGTACTTCCATGGGACTATCAATCAAGACATCTTGCCTTCCCCTGGCTAAGAGTAAAAGAGAGGGTGGAGAGGGAACTTGAACCGAGAGGTCAGTTGAAATTTGTATCATGAGCACAGACACAAACAGAAATTAGTGGAATCTCGTTCATTGCCAACAATGTTGCCTGGATAAGTACTTCTAATTCCTGTTAGGCAGTCCCAATAGTATTGTTACTTTCTTATTCTTTCAGGGCTGGCTTTACCTATTTTTGTGAGGTATTCCATACACTTCTATAAATTCCGTTTTAGTTTAAATTAGCCTGTTTGTTTCTTTTGCTTGTAACCAAAGATCCCTAAGTGATAAGAATGTTTAATTTCCTGCTTTAGTTGATGCTACTTCTCAACTTTGTATTTTTGCTATTCACTTAAGAAAAGCTTGCACATAACAGTTACTATTAAACAAGCACCTAATATGTATAGAGGTGCTTTATATCGATAAACTATGTCTAGTCTTAAAACTCTGCAAGGTAAAAATCATGTATCAATATGATGGATTTTGGTAGAGTAAAAAATACTTTTTATAACTATAATTAAGGACAATTTGCAAGATTTTCTCTCCTATTGGAGTAACTAAATCCAAACCTTGTTTTTGAGGGTTCTCATTATGCAACCCAATTATTTTTATAACATAAGGGCAGTAAACAATACCTTCTATTCCCAGTTATTTAGCCCAGAGGTGGCACTTCCCAGAGGAAGGGAAGAGAGGTGGAACTCTCATAAGCCTGTGTCAGCCAACTCCAGCGAGACAAAGCTGTACATAATATAAAAGTACTTTACAAACCTTAAGGTAAATCACATTCGTTTTGGCATAAAAACGGCATGAAAGGAACCCTTCTGTCAAGTGTTCCCAGTGCATGCTAGTTACAATTCATAAAGCTCCCTCTGTTTTAGCACTGTATTCACATCGCTGGTGGTGACATATCCAACTGTGTTCAAGGACGGAGACCATTTTCTTCCAGTATAGCAAGAGCATGGAGTTATGCTTGAATATAGCCAAAACCTGAAAGACGTTAAACTACCAGCTTGGATGAAAATTAACCATCTCAAGTACTGAGGAACAAGCATGAACCTTTCTCAATCCAATCATCCTTCCTTATAATTGGCGGCAATAAATCTAAGGCTCCCATCTCCTGCTTTGTCGCTTTAAATCCTTTCTGGAAGGCGAAGACATATAAATTAACCACCATCCCTGCCGCGCGTGTACAGCAGAGTCCTTTCCACCTCCAGATTCCCTTCCTCCCTCCGCCCCTAGCTCCATCGCCTGCAGGAGGAACACAGGGCTCAGCAACTGGCCCGAGCTCTGGTTCCCGGCGCCAGACGTCTGCGCGGTGCCCCAAACAGCTTGTCAAAAGGACCTCGCAGAGAGAGGTTCAGAGCTGTAGCTTTCCAGCGAGGCTACCATGCAGACCCAGCTACGAAAACTAAAGCAAACCAGCTGAATATTCATAGCCAAAACCAGACCGCAAGACCCCTCTTTATTTCAGCGGGGCGGGAGCGGAAGTTCGGGTGGGTCATAGTTCTCTAGTTCCGGTTCCCGGGCCGCATTCGGGACTAGAGTGCCTCTCTTCCGCCAGGCGTCCCTGAGGTCCTGGCGGTTTCTATTTCCGGGTGCGGCTTCTGTCATAAAGCGGAGACCTCCCTTCAAACGTGGCGTCGAGGGTTCTTTGCGCCTCGCGTGGGGTCAGCAAGCAAGGACGGGCGCGGGCGGGGATACTCAAAGCCAACAGCTGGAGCTAGCCTTCATGTCCCGGGCTTACAGTGACACGACTGAATCCTTAGAGTCGGCTAGCTTTTGAGCTCTCACGATTGGAGAGGAGGGGGTTTTCTGGTTCGCAGCTCGACAGGATCGCGTCCCCCACAGTCACGCTCTGCCCTGAGGTGCAGCATTTGACAAGTTACCCCCTCGCACATACCACTTCCACCCAGGTCCGAGTTAACTTTGTTATTAACCTTCTTGAGACTCCCCTCCGCCTCCACAACAGGTCTTTTTTCCCCAGTTCATTTTTGCCCTTAAGATTGAGTTTCGAGTTTCAGATATTATGCAGAAAGTTTACCTTTAAGACTGAGCACGCATCTGATACCCTTCCTTCCGAAAAAGTTCATGCTCACGAGAGTGTTTGTGGGAAAAGTGAAAGCCAGTACACACAGGAAGCTATGGCTGAGCACGGGGCTCACATCACAACTGCTTCTGTAGCCGATGACCAGCCATCCATCTTTGAGGTGGTAGCACAGGACAGTTTAATGACAGCAGTGAGACCCGCTCTTCAGCATGTGGTCAAGGTAAGGTATTAATTCTTGGAAAGGCTTTAGGGACAACTGGGTAAAAACCAACGAATAATTTGTGCTTATTTGGTAGCCTAGCGTTTGAAATAGCCAATTTGCAAATAACTCGTATCCCATGACTTAAGAGTTATTGAGTCTCTGTTATGTGTAGAGACCTGTACTGAATACCCAGCATTTCAGGGTCCAAAAGTGACTTAAGACAAAATGTGTAGACTTTAGAGGAAAAGGGGGAATGTAAATAGAAGGTGTAGAACTTGTGTAATGGAATGAATTTTACTTACTGCTTTATTTTGCTTTAGGTTCTTGCAGAATCAAATCCCACCCACTATGGCTTCTTGTGGAGGTGGTTTGATGAGATCTTTACTCTGCTAGATCTTCTGGTCCAGCAGCATTACCTGTCTAGAACCAGTGCCTCATTTTCTGAAAACTTTTATGGCTTAAAGAGAATTGTAATGGGGGACACTCACAAGTCTCAGAGACTGGCTAGCGCTGGTCTCCCAAAGAAGCAGCTTTGGAAATCAATTATGGTCCTGGTTCTTCTTCCCTATCTGAAAGTGAAGCTGGAGAAGCTGGTTTCTAGCCTGAGAGAAGAGGATGAATATTCTATTCATCCCCCTTCTTCCCGCTGGAAACGATTTTACAGAGCCTTCCTGGCAGCCTACCCATTTGTGAATATGGCCTGGGAAGGATGGTTTCTTGTACAACAACTTCGATACATCCTAGGAAAAGCTCAGCATCACTCACCACTGCTGAGGCTGGCTGGAGTTCGGCTAGGTCGACTGACAGTTCAGGATATACAAGCTCTGGAGCACAAACCAGCTAAGGCCAGCATGATGCAGCAGCCAGCCAGGAGGTAAGGCCTTAACATTTCCAAAAGATCTTTAGTTAGTAAATTCTAAAATCTTATCCCAGTTTTGTGAAATTCACCTGTTAACTTTGTGGTATTGCATAAAATCACAGAAAAGCTATTCCTTGTGTCCATAAAATAAGGACTGTCATCCTGGTAACCTTTATCATACTAGGTATACTTTAGTGCATACTTGCTATGTCCCAGGTTCTGTGCTAGGTGCTTTCTTTACGTACATTATCTTAATCCTGAACACAACCCAATGAAGTAAATGTATTAGCTCACAGTTGAGGAAACTAAACCCAAGCAGTTAAGTACCTTGCCAAGGTCATGTAGCTACATAGCTAGAAGGTGGCAGAGCTGGGATTCAAGCCAAATCAATACAATTCTAAAGACTGTGCTCTGTGAGCCACTGCACCCAGCCTAAGACTGTGCTCTTAATCATATTGTTGTTGTGCTCCTTCTAGTTCATATTTATGTTCTCCTACAAGTTCAAATATATACATTCCTCAATACTGCTAAGTTTTCTGTTAAGTGAATTTTTTTTTTTCTGGATCACTATCTTCCACTAAAAAAAGGGAGGAGATTTATATAATCAAATTCTCTACTGATTTCTCTTTCAAAACACAAAACCAAACCCTAATCATTTGTTACTAAAAATAAAGCTTAGCTCCTGTGCCCCTAAAATACTGTAAGTTAGAAAGAATCATTTAGAATAGATCCTTAAGGAGCTAGTCTACCAACCATTCAGTCCCAGTGATTCTGATGAAAAATGTAAGAACTGCATTTATGTTTGTCACTTTGTTATTATACCTAAATAAAGTTTCTCTCTTTGCCTCCTTGTTCTTTTCTCCCAACAGTGTTAGTGAGAAGATAAAGTCAGCTCTGAAGAAAGCTGTGGGGGGTGTTGCCTTATCCCTGTCTACTGGCCTTTCTGTGGGTGTATTCTTCTTGCAGTTCCTTGACTGGTGGTATTCATCTGAAAATCAAGAAACCATCAAGTCATTGACTGCCCTGCCTACTCCACCACCACCTGTACACCTAGACTATAACTCTGATTCTCCCCTCTTACCCAAAATGAAGACTGTGTGCCCACTGTGTCGTAAAACCCGGGTGAATGATACTGTTCTTGCCACCTCTGGCTATGTGTTTTGTTACCGCTGTGTGTTTCATTATGTGAGGAGTCACCAAGCTTGTCCCATCACAGGTTATCCAACAGAAGTACAACATCTGATTAAACTCTACTCCCCCGAGAACTGAAAAGGAATTGTGTCTTATCCTCACAACAAAAGTATTGCGCTAAAATGCCACAGAGCTGGTTTCAGTATGGTACTGAGTTGACACTTCTCAGCCTCAATTCATAACTATATGAACTTTAAATGACTATATGGATTTCTTTAAAAGGATATGTCCATTTGATCCTAACCTTTTAGCCTGCTCTCCAGAACCCTACTTACAGTTGACCAAACTGCTTAAATTAGAAGAATCAGGACTGGCAGGGCATATGAGGGCCAGTGTAGAGATTAAACAGAATAATGAGTACACAAGTTTTTGTCTATCCCTTTCCTTAAAATGTAAGAAGTACAGAAGCTCTTGGGAAAAACCCAGGTTAGACTACATAAAAAATAAAGTGAACAGTGAGTTGTTAGCAAGCCTTTTTAGAAAAGAAAGCATTTACTTGCCTGTCTGTAAGGTGGAAATTTCATCAGTTTGCAAACGATAAGAAATGTAGACCTGCTCTTGATAGAAATGCTTAGAAACACTTTGGGGGGGGGAAAAGCTCCTTCCATATACTGTGACCCATTTGTTAAGTGACATCTATAGTTTATCAGCTTTTAAGGATAAAAAAGGATATCTTAAAAGTTGGATATTTAGGATATTTAAGGATATTCCTGTATGAGCTCTCCATATCTTTCTTGAGAAACTGGTTAAAAAAGGAATAGGGGTTGAGTGTTACAAAGAGACTAGTCTGAAGATTCCTGTATAAAAGCAAAGCTAACAAGCAATGAAGATGTGAAGCAAAATACTAATCTAACTGTGTAAAGAAAGGATATTTTAATAAGTTCTTTCTGCTTGCTGCTAAGAGTTTGCTAAACTGTCATGAATTATTCTGGTTATTACTAAAGTTTCTATGAAACACTTAAGTAGATTTTAAGAATAAATGTTTCTGGAAAAGAACTTCCATGTTGTTATGATTTTGTAGAAATGTAAAGATTACTTGAGGTGTTTAAAATAAATTTTTCATTCAGACTACTGTTGACTTTTTGAGGTGTTTTTATATTGACGTTTTGCCAATTCAGTTGTTGGAACAAAAATCCTCTGCTCCAACAATAAGAATTCAGCCTCATGCGAAATACCTTGCATCAACTTAAACACTTAAGTTGCCTATGTAGGAGCATTTATGCCATTGGATTGGCAGGCTGGTGAAAACATGGTTTAAAAAAAAAATCATCACTAGAAGAGGAAGGATGAAAATGATTTTTGAGAGCCTCTGCTGACATAGGTGTTTTCCAATACTTTAACTCATTTTACCAATTCAAAGCACATTCTCTGATAGCACAGAGGTGATAAAGCTAAAACTTTAAATAGAATATCCCATGGATTTTAACATTAAGGCATTTATGATGTTAGCTGAGACAATAAAAAAAAATTTAAACTTTTATATGCCATAAGAAAAGTGTAATGGATTTTAAAATTCTCGTTAAACCTCAAAATTTTTACTAAAGCAAATATCATGGTTAATTAAACATTTTTTTTTTTTTATTTTTTTACTGAGACAGAGTCTCACTCTGTTGCCATGGCTTGAGTGCAGTGGCGTGATCTCAGCTCACTGCAACCTCCACCTCCTGGTTTCAAACAATTCTCTCACCTCAGTCTCCCAAGTAGCTGTGATTACAGGTGTGCGCCACCACACCCAGATGATTTTTGTATTTTTAGTAGAGGCAGGGTTTTGCCATGTTGGCCCGGCTGGTGGAACTCCTGACCTCAAGTGATCCGCCCGCCTTGGCCTCCCAAAGTGCTGGGATTACAGGCATGAGCCACCGTGCCCAGCCAATTAAATGTTTTAAATACAGTAATAAGTGAATAATAGAATTGAGCCAGATTCAAGATTGAAATGATGTAGTCCTCCGTGAAGAATTCAAAGCAAGATTTTTCATCTCAACCTAAGAAGGAAAACATGAGTATCAGTAATTCAAACGAACATAAAAGAAACATCTTAAACATGATAAAACCAGTGTCCAAACAGGATACAACACACCTGTGTGGAAAAACCACAACCAGAATCAGCTCAGAGAGAAGATTAAGAGATCATACCCTGGTCAAAGCCAACATTGAAGCAATGGCAATACCAGGTCAGACTACTTCACTCATCATCGCATCGCTGCATTTCATCTTGTATTACCTAAGAGCAACCCACTGCCCTAGTTTCACATCCAAGAAAACACAGGCTTACCTATGAGAAAAATAAAGCCTTCTATTCAGGTAAGTTTCAACCATGGGTTTCTAATTAATATTTCTTTTCTTTTTTCTTTTTTTTTTTTAAAGACAGGGTCTTACTCTGTCACCCAGGCTGGAGTGCAATGGCCTGATCATGGCTCACTGCAGTCTCAATCTCCCCAGGCTCAGGTGATCATCCCACCTTAGCCTCCCAAGTAGCCGGGCCTACAGTCACAGGCCACCACACGTGGCTAATTTTTGTACTTTTTGTAGAGACAGGGTTTTACCGTGTTGGCCAGGCTGTTCTCAAACTCCTGGACTCAAGCAATCCACCCTCTTCAGCCTCCCAAAGTGCTTGGATTACAGGTGTGAGCCACCATGCCTGACCTGTTTTCAATTAATATTTATTTTTATTTTTTATTTTGAGACAAGGTTTCACTCTGTCAACCAGGCTGGAGTGCAGTGGTGTGATCATGGCTCACTGTAGTCTCAAACTCCTGGGCTCAGGCGATCCTCCCAGGTGGCTAGGATTACAGGTGCATGTCACCACCCCTGGCGATTTTTCAATTTTTTGTAGAGACAGGGTCTTGGTATGTTTCCCAGGCTGCTTTCAAACTCCTGGCTTCAAGTGATCCTCCCGCCTTGGCCTCCCAAAACCCTGGGATCACAGGCTTGAGCCTATAAGCCTACCCTTAGCCTAGTTCAAAAGCAAAAGCTTTAGAAAATATATTTTCTTTTCTTTTTTTAAAATTTATGTCCTTTTTGTAGAGACAGGGTCTTGCCCTGTCACCTAACCTGGAGTGCAGTGGCATGATCATGGCTCACTGTGGCCTCAAACTGCTTGGGCTCAAGCTATCCTCCCACCCCAGCCTTCTGAGTAGCTGACATCTTAGGTGAGCACCACCACACCCAGGTAATTAAAAAAAAATGTTTGTAGAGACAGGGTCTTGCTATGTTGCCCAGGCTGGTCTCAAACTGCTGGGCTTAAGTGATCCTCCCTCTTTGACCTTCCAAAATGCTAGATTACAGGTGTAAGCCACTGTACCTGGCCTAGAAAATTTTTTTTTTTTTTTTTTGAGACGGAGTCTCACTGTTTCCCAGGCTGGAGTGCAGTGGCACAATCTTGGCTCACTGCAGCCTCTGCCTCCTGGGCTCAAGCAATTCTCCTGCCTCAGCCTCCTGAATAGCAGGGACTACAGGCATGTGCCACTACGCCCAGCTAATTTTTGTATTTTTAGTAGAGATGGGGTTTCACCATGTTGGCCAGGCTGGTCTTGAACTCCTGACCTCAAGTGATCCACCAGCCTCGGCCTCCCAAAGTGCTGGAATTACAGGCATGAGCCACTACACCCGGCCTAGAAAAGATTTTCTACTAAATTTCTTTATAAATTCCAGTTCATTTAATATGCAATTTGATTTATAATTCTTCTGCCAACAAAGATTAAAATTACAGTCATAAAAGTTTTTAAACCAGAATCTTCTTTTTTTTTGTTTTTCCCGAGATGGAGTCTCACTCTGTCTACCAGACTGAAGTGCAATGGCCCGATCTCGGCTCACTGCAAGCTCCACCTCCCGGGTTCACGCCATTCTCCTGCCTCAGCCTCCCGAGTAGCTGGGACTACTGGCACCCACCATCACGCCCGGCTAATTTTTTTTGTAATTTTAGTGGAGACGGGGTTTCACTGTGTTAGCCAGGATGGTCTCGATCTCCTGACCTCGTGATCCGCCCGCCTTGACCTCCCAAAGTGCTGGGATTACAGGCGTGAGCCACCGTGCCCGGCTAAACCAGAATCTTCTATCTGAGGAGTCGAAGAACCCAGAGAGGCTATGATTTGCCAAAGATCCATAGGAAATTAACTGCAGAGCTAGAAAGAGAACTTGAGGTATGATTACCAGATTTATAGTTTTTCAGTAACAACTAAATAAAAGGTTCAATTTCATTTCTCTTTAGGGTTCTACCTTTAGATTTACTAATGAGGAAGGACATGGAAGATAAAGAAAGCAAGGTGAAGCATGGGTAATTCACAATCTGAAAAATCAATTTGTGAATGAAAAAGCTGACCTCCACTCCACTCCACTCCACTCTCCACTCCACTCCCTCACTCTGTCGCCCAGGCTAGAGTGCAGTGGTGCAATCTTGGCTCACTGCAACCTCTGCCTCCTGGGTTCAAGTGATTCTCCTGCCTCAGCCTCCCGAGTAGCTGAGCGCCAGTAGGTGCTCAGTAGGTGAGCACCACCATGCCTAGCTAAATTTTGTATTTTTTAAGTAGAGATGGGCTTTCACCCTATTGGCCAGGCTGGTCTTGAACTCCTGACCTCGTGATCTGCCTGCCTCAGCCTCCCAAAGTGCTGGAATTATGAGCGTGAGCCACCGCGCCCGGCCTCTTTATTTTATTTTTTGAGACGGATTCTCACTTTGTCACCCAGGCTGGAGTGCAGTGGTGCTATCTCAGCTCACTTTTGCCTCTGCCTCCCAGGTTCAAGCAGTCCTACTTCAGCCTCCCAGGTAGCTGGGATTACAGGCATGCACAACCAGGCCTAGCTAATTTTTGTATTTTCAGTAGAAACGGGGTTTTGCCATGTTGGCCAGGCTGGTCTTGAACTCCTCACCTCAAGTGATCTGCCCACCTCAGCATCCCAAAGTGCTGGGATTACAAGCGTGAGCCATCCCACCTGGCCTCTCCAGACTTTCAAAATGATATTGTCAGTATCTAAAAATTCTGGGGCCACCATATACTGCCTTCAGCCATCTCTCAACATCCATAGACTGATATTCCCTAGTTAAAACTGACAGCTGTTGGTCTGTGTTCACCATTCAGTAACTAAGCTCCATAAAGAGGAAAAACTAGGTTGGGCACAGTGGTTCGCACCTGTAATCCCAGCACTTTGGGAGGCTGAGGCAGGCAGGTCACCTGAGGCCAGGAGTTCCAGACCAGCCTGGTCAATGTGGCGAAACCCCATCTCTATTAAAAATACAAAAATTAGCTGGGCATGGTGGGGGACGCCTGTAATCTCAGCTACTTGGGAGGCTGAGGCACAAGAATCACTTGAACCAGGGAGGCAGAGGTTGCACTGAGTCGAGACTGTACCACTGCATTCCAGCCTGGGCGACAGACTGAATCTCTGTCTCAAAAGAGGGAAAGTAACTTACGAAGTGCCTGTTACACAAGGGTTATGCTTGACCTTTTAACTTATCATCTACAGGTGAAATGAGTACACATTAGAAATAAGAGACTGGGCGCGGTGGCTCATGCCTGTAATCCCAGCACTTTGGGAGGCCAAGGCGGGTGAATCACCTGAGGTCAGGAGTTCGAGACCAGCCTGGCCAACATGGTGAAACCTGTCTCTACTAAAAGTACAAAAGTTAGCAGGTGCCTGTAATGCCAGCTACTCAGGAGGCTGAGGCAGGACAATAGCTTGAACCTGGGAGGCGGAGGTTGCAGTGAGCTGAGATTGCACCACTGCACTCCAGCCTGGGACAAGAGCGAGACCCTGTCTCAAAAAAAAAAAAAAAAAAAAAGAAATAAGAAAACAGAGGCTGAGAGAGCTTAATAATTTAAATAAATCTGCCAGAAATAATGAAACTTGTGAGCAAAGTCAAGCTCTGAACCAATGAGTGCTTGACTCTAAAACCCACGTTCCTTTTGGCAGACAATACTGCTATCTCAATGGGCCTCCTGCCTCCAGTTTCTCTCCCATCCAATGTACTTTGAATCTTACAAACATACTAACCCTTATATATGGAGGTATGATTAAGTCATTACTCACTACTCACAAGCATTCAATTGCTCCCCATAGTCTAGGAAATAAAGTCCCACGACTTTGTTTAGCAATCAAGATGTTTCAAAACAGACCCAAATTTATCCTTAAATACACCATAAATAAAGCAAACATGTCTTTTGTTTGTTTGTTTTTCTGAGATAGAGTCTCGCTCTGTCACCCAGGCTGGAGTGCAGTGGTGCAATCTCGGTTCACTGCAACCTCAGCCTCCTGGGTTCAAGCGATTCTCCTGCCTCAGCTTCCAAAGTAGCTGGAATAACAGGCATAAGCCACCATGCCCAACTAATTTTTGGATTTTTAGTAGAGACGGGGTTTCGCCATGTTGGCCAGGCTGGTCTTACCTGACCTCAAGTGATCCACCTACCTTGGCCTCCCAGGTGCTGGGATTACAGGCATGAGCCACCGCACCTGGCCTTCAAACACATCTTACAGTCTAATCAACCCAGATTTTCCTTAGTCCTCATATTGGCTCTATTTGACCTTATGCCCTCCATCTACAAAGTCTTTTCCCCTCTGTAGAAATCCTTTCTATACTTCAAAATCCTATCCCTGCAGTTTGCAACCCTCCAAAATGCCATCTTTTGCATGAAGCCTTTTTTCATCAATCCAACAGGAGGTACCTGTCCTCCTTCTGAATTATGAAAGCACGTTAATATCTGTTTTCTGGTACCTATTTCACTTTGTATCTTAAGATCCAGACAGCCAGCCTACCATGTAATTCAAGATCTTTACAAGTCTAATCCCTCCCTATCTGCTCCATCATCAGCTGGGCAAACCTCCCATGTGCTCCAGCCACATGAGGGCAGGTACGCCTTCCTAGTCCCTGGAGTGCCTTCTCCACCCCTTTCGATGGGGAGAAAACCTAAGTATACTTTTTGTTTGTTTGCTTGTTTTTTAAGATTTTTAACATTTATTTGGATTCTTAGTTTGTGGGAAAAGAGTAAGATAGTCACATCTAGACTGTTACATAGTTCAAGCTTTTTAAGGGGGATATTTAAACACAGAGCATATAAATTTAAAATGCTGTATAGTTACCATAAAATAACAGCAACGAGAAACTAGCACTGTTCTACCTGTCTTCTCCCCACAACTCAGGTGTGGGATTTGCCTTATTACTCAAAAAACGGGTCAAGAGTAATCATCCCAAGTTTACGCTGAAGGGGGTGAGATGACAGCCAGAGATTAAAAGCTCACACATCCATAAGCAAGGTCCCAGTCAGGCATCTGGAAGGGCAAAGGGACGGCTCTGTGCTGGCTGAGTAAAAGGCGCTTTCATGGAGGGATAAATACCCACCCTAAGTATACTTTTTAAACTTCACTCAAGACCGGGCGCGGTGGCTTTCGCCTGTGATTCCAGCACTTTGGGAGGCCGAGGCGGGTGGATCACGAGGTCAGGAGTTCAAGACCAGCCTGGCCAACATGGTGAAACCCCATCTCTACTAAAGATACAAAAATTAGCCGGGCATGGTGGTGTGCGCCTGTAATCCCAGCTACTTGGAAGGCTGAGGTACAGAACTGCTTGAACCTGGGAGGCGGAGGTTGCAGTGAGCCGAGATCGCGCCACTGCACTCCAACCTGGGAGACAGAGCGAGACTCCCGTCTCAAAAAAAAACAAAAAACAAAACAGAAATAAGCTTTACTCAAATATCACTTTCCGTTAAATGTCCCTAATTACTTCAATCATCCCCCCTTCTCTCACAGCACTTTCTTCAACCACAGCACGCATCACAGGCCAACTACTCACCAGTTCACGTTTTCCGCCCTCACTCCCATTTGCCCAATCACAGAGTTCCTAAAGAACCAGGACTATATTCTACTGGCCTTTGTAGCCACTGCACTCGGAATGGTGCCTAGTACACAGGAATGAGCGACTGTTCCTACTAAACCCTAAGCTCCTAGATTATAAAAGCATGAACACGTTATAAATCCGACTTACCTCCAACATTTCACGTAGGTCAAGACCATACCTCAAGCACCTCCAAGCCCTCATTTCCCCAGCCTCTACCTCATGGCGCTCTGCACAGCCATCTGCGCACAACCAGTGCTTACACACAGGAGGCCCTCAAAATAATACTAACAATCTAAGGTCCAAATCTCACGAACTCCCGGGAAGACAGAGTAAGGCCAGAGCCAAGGCTTGAACCAAACACCCAGGCAGGAGTCTGCACCCCGCTTTTTTAACTCGTAAAACTCCTACGACCTGGACTGTCTCAGGAAGCCTGTTCTGGCCTGAGGAGGATGAAGGTAGCCAAGCTCTCCAGATTTCAGTCCCAGGTCAAACATGTTTCCCGCGTCCCTCTCCTCTGCTTCTCCAGCCCGCTCTGGTCTTACAGCCTAGCGTGGCTCTCGCCGAACAACCAATCCCACGGCGGACATCGGGTCACGTGGGCGACCCTGAGGCGTGGCTGGTGCGAGGAGCAGCCAATCGAAGGTCGAGGCGAACGTCAGGGGTGGAGCGGAAGCGATGGCGGACGCATCTTTTTCGTCGTCTCTTTGCGTCGCTATTTCTACCCTGAGAGTTAAGCCAATCGCTTTCCAAGTTCTGAGCAATTCTCTCCCGCCCCCTCCACAATTCTCTGCCCTCGGCAGTCGGGGCGACTGTTAGGCAGAGTGATTTCGCCAGTACCCTGTTTCGTAACTGGGAATGAGCATCTGAGGCAGGATTATAGTAGTGTGTGTGTGCCCTGGGATTGCGGGAAGAAATGGTTTTGGGTTTTTGTTTTTGTTTTTGTTTTGTTTTGTTTTGTTTTTGAGACAGGGTCTCACTCGAGTCGCCCAGGCTGGAGTGCAGTGGCGCGATCTCCTCTCACTGTCACCTCCGCCTCCCAGGCTCAAGCGATTCTCCTACTTCAGCCCTACGAGTAGCTTGGATTACAGACAGGCGTCACCACTCCCGGCTAGTTTTCTTTTTTTTTTTCCCCCGAGATGGAGTTTCTCTCTGTCGCCCAGGCTGCAGTGTAGTGGCGCGATCTCGGCTCACTGCAAACTTCTTCTCACAGGTTCAAGCGATTCTCGTGCCTCAGCCTCCCAAGTAGCTGGTATTACAGGCACCCACCATCATGCCCGGCTAATTTTTGTACTTTTGTAGAGACGGAGTTTCACCGTGTTGGCCAGGCTGGTCTTGAACTCCTGACCTCAGGTGATCCGCCCGCCTCGGCCTCCCAAAATTCTGGGATTACAGGCGTGAGCCACCGCGCCCGGCCTCAACTGTATTTAGATTATACAGGGGGGCAGAGAGTGAAAGCAGAGAAAGCTATTGCAATGGTCCAAGTGAGAGCTAATAGGAGCTTAAATTAGACCGGCAGTGGAAATAGAGGAGTGGCATATGAAAGACGAATGAGAATTGTGATGAATGTTAGATAGGGGTGGGTAGAAGGACACGAAGAAATAAAATGGAGAGTCTTCAGTACCAGACCCACTCAAGGCCTCTTTCGTTCGTTAAGGATTGGAGAGATTAGACAGTGAAGACAATGTGCCTTTGAGTGCTATTTCTTCTACCTGGTTTATCTTTCTCCCATCTATCTCCCTTTCTCTCAACCTGTTGCCTTCTTTCTTTTTTTTTTGAAATGAAAGGTCTCACATATTTTTTACTGAAGCCAGCCAACCAACGCGTTCATAACAGATTCAGAGAGTAAAAATATATTCCCAAGAAAAATATTCAACTCCCCAGATAGTGGTGACATTTTCAGCTTGATATGGTAATGTGATTGTGACCGTCAGACAGCATAAATATATGTGCCATTTCATGTGCAATTCCTTATAGACCCACCTTGGTTCTTCTCCAATGTCTCCTTTTGGAGTTTTACCTGATTTTATTATCGATTTTCATCCAAATCCACTGGAGAATGGGACGATTTTGCTTTTGTTTTTTTTTTTTTTTTTTTTGCCAGGAATCACTTAATCCTGAAAGTCTTGTGAGAAGACATGGCAAGAAGCAGAGTCAAGCACACACCATGATGGCAGAGAAAGGAAGAGAGGGGCCAACCTGTTGCTTTCTTACTTACAGGTTCCAGCCCACAAATCATCTCATTTAGGAAATCTTTTCTGATGCTCACTCATAGTTATTGTCACTCCTAGGACACCTAGAGAACACTGCTCATACATTGCAAACTCTCCAGAGTGGCACTGGGGTGTAGTGGTCATGTATATGGACTATTTTGGCAAGTAACTTGAATTCTTTGTTCTTCAGTATCACTATTTGTAAAAAGGAGGATAATAATAGCATCTACCTGATAGAACTGTTACAAGATCAATGACAACAATGCCCAATACATAGAGTGCTCAGTCAATGTTATCGTATATGTTGTACTGTCATGAGTTGCTTAGTACATGGTTTCCCTCTTTAGGTTGTGAATGATCTCAGCTTACTGCAACCTCCGCCTCCTGGGCTCAAGCGATTCTCCTTGCTCAGCCTCCCAAATAGCTGGGATTACAGCGTGCACTACCACACTACCACACCGGGCCGATTCTTACATTTTTAGTAGAGATGGGGTTTCGCCATGTTGGCCAGGCTGGTCTCGAACTCTTGACCTCAAGTGATCCATCCACCCACCTTGGCCTCCCAAAGTGCTGGGATTACAGTCGTGAGCCACCGAGCCCAGCCGGGATGTGTGTCTTATTCTTCCAGCTAATACTAAGGCTATGTGGCAGGATGAGAGTAATTGGGCTTTGGATTCAGATAGATCAGTGTTCAGGTCTCAGCTCTGCTACTTACTAGATGTGTAACTTTGAGCTTTACCGCAATGAACTCAGTTTTTTTCATTTATGTAATGTGAAATAATGCATGTCTTGCAAGTTATTCTGAGGATTATATTTGAGAATGAAAGTTGCATATTTGGCTCAAGGAAGGCAAGCTTTTATTTTGATGGGTAGCCCTAAATTGTAGCACCATGTTTAGAACATTGTAAGTGCTCAACAATTGATTATCATTATTATTATTTGAGACAGAGTCTTGCTGTGTCACCCAGACTAGAATGCAGTGGTGCAATCTCGGCTCACTGCAACCTCCGCCTCCTGGGTTCAAGCAATTCTCATGCTTCAGCGTCCCAAGTAGCTGGGATTACAAGTGCGTGCCACCATGCCCCGCTAATGTTTGTATTTTTAGTAGAGATGAGATTTCACCATGTTGGTTAGGCTGGTCTTGAACTCCTGACCTCAAGTGATCTGCCTGCCTTGGCCTCCCAAAGTGTGGGATTACAGGCGTGAGCCACTGTGCTAAGCCAACAATTGATTATTGAATGAAAATGACAGTACATGCCAGGCACCATATGCTGCAAAGAGCACATGACAATACACATTTACTCTTTATGTATATCATCTCACTTCATTCTGACAAATATTCTGTGGAGGAGGCTCTGTTATTATTTCCAGTTTACACAGAAGAAATCAGAGGCTTAGGTTAGTTTAACAAAGTTCTCATAGCTAGAATGTGGCAGAGCTAGGATTTGAACACCTTAGGCGCCCCAAAATAGCTGATTGAATGAAAGAATGAATGGAAGTGAGGAAACTTACACGGAGTCAGGTAGTGGCATAATGGAGCCCTTGGTCACTATTCTATTTATACTCTTTGGATCATCTCTATGAAAGAACTGAGGTGAGATGGAGGCACCTGTGGGTAAAGAGACCAACTTTTCCCCTTTAGTTGCTATTTGACAGTTTATGTCTGATGAACATGCAGGCTTGTGTCTGGTGAACATAAGTACAACTGTTGATAAACAGAAATGCTTAGTGAATAAACACATCTTAAATAAATTCGGGGTTCTTGTTCTTAGCAATCATCAATAGCATGGCCAGATGAATTTTCCTGAGACAGGAAAAAGCATGATCTAAGTTACTGATTTCAAATTGCTTTGTATCAGGAACATTTGCTTGGGAGCTATCAAAGCCAAGATGTGAAGTCCTCCCTGGCCTGACAACCTAACTATTCATATCCAAGGGACTTGACTAAGGAGCTTTGAAGAAGGAAAAGAAGTTCCCATTGCTCATTTTCCACGTTATTCCCTGCTTCTCCTGATTTGATCCCCAGTACCACCCTGCAGAAGAACAAGAAGAAAACAGTAATCTAGTTCCTAGTTCTCCTGACCAAATGATGTTATTCCTCTTGACTGGGAAGAAAATGGGGAGATACTTATAAGACTTCTGATTTTGAAGGCTTTCAAGCAATCCAGGATCCCAGACTTGAAAGAGTGAAAGAATACAAGTCTTTGAATTAGACAGACCTAGTTTTGAATCTTCACTCTTCCACTCACTGGCCATATAGTCTCATTTTTTGTGTGATGTGTAGTGCTCCCAGCATGGTCTCTTGCATCTGGTAAGCATATTTTCAGTAAATGGTGGTCATTTTTAGTCTTTGAAATGTAAATGATATCAGAGGGATTTCAATATGAAAGTGAGGCTAAGAATTAAGGTAAACAGGAGAATTAAAAGTGAGACTGGATTCAGAAGTGACACGAATGAAAAATGAGTTAAAGTCAAAGCTGAGAGCAGGCCTTTGGAGGTTTTTATGTTGCTGTGCGAATTATACATCATAGTACCCATTCTGACTCCTCTCCTGGAAACTCCATTTAGCCAAACATGTACAAGGAGTGATGCCAGCAGAGCAGAACTTTGTAGGGCAGTGGCCTCAGCTAACAACGATGTCAAAAATAGGGATGTCCAGAGACTTATTTAAGGATGTCATTTCATCATAAACAAATTGAAGTAGAGACACAGAGTAGTTTGCTGGTTTGATTTAGAGGGAGAGAGGTGTATTAGTATTCTGTGGCTGCTGTAACAAATCACCACAAATTTGGGGGCTTAAGACAACAGAAACGAGGCTGGGCGCGGTGGCTCACGCCTGTAATCCCAGCACTTTGGGAGGCCGAGGTGGGCAGATCATGAGGTTAGGAGATCGAGACCATCCTGGCTGACACGGTGAAACCCCATCTCTACTAAAAATACAAAAAATTAGCCAGGCGCGATGGCGGGCGCCTGGAGTCCCAGCTACTTGGGAGGCTGAGGCAGCAGAATGGCCTGAACCCGAGAGGCGGAGCTCACAGTGAGCTGAGATCACACCACTGCAGTCCAGCCTGGGCAAAAGAGTGAGACTCCATCTCAAAACAAAACAAAACAAAACAAAACAAAACAAAAAAACAACAGAAACGTATTGTTTTATGAAAGCTTATTTTAGGTTCAGGAGTACATGTGCAGGTTTATTATACGGGTAAACTCACATCACGGGGGTTTGTTGTACAGATCATTTAATTACCCAGGTATTAAGCCTACTACCCAATAGTTATTTCTTCTGCTCCTCTCCCTCCTCCCACCCTCCAACCTCAGGTAGGTCCCAGTGTCTGTTGTTCCCCTCTTTGTGTCTATGTGTTCTCATCATTGAGCTCCCAGTTATAAGTGAGAACATACAGTATTTGGTTTTCTGTTCCTGTATTAGTTTGCTAAGGATAATGGCCTCTAGCTCCATTCATTTGGTTATTTTTGTTGTTTTTGTTTTTGCTTTTTTTTTTGAACAGCTAGAAGTTCAACATCAGTTTCACTGAGTTGAAATTAAAGTGTTGGCATGGACCGGGCATGGTGGCTCACACCTGTAATCCCAGGACGTTGAGAGGCTGAGGCAGGCAGATCACATGAGGTCAGGAGTTCGAGACCATCCTGGGCAACATGGCGAAACCCTGCTTCTATTAAACTTACATAAATTAGCCAGGCGTGGTGGTGCGCACCTGTAATCCCAGCTACTCTGGAGGCTGAGGTGGGAGAATTGCTTGAACCCAGGAGGCAGTGGTTGCAGTAAGCCGAGATCACGCCACTGCACTCCAGCCTGAGCAACAGAGCAAGACTCTGTCAAAAAAAAAAAAAAAAAAAGAAAAAGAAAATAAAATAAAGTGTTGCCATGGACCTGCTGGAAGAGGGGATACTCTTCCAGCTTCTGGTGGCTGCTGGCGTTCCTTTACTTACAGCTGCATCACTCCAGTCTCTGCTTCTATGATCACATTGCCTCCTCCCCTTTTGTGTGTATCAAAGCTTGACCCAGTTTAGCCACCATCCTCAAATGAGATAACTAACTGCCTCCCATCTGTTGTTGTTTTTTTTCTTTTTTTGAGATGGAGTCTTGCTCTGTCTCGTAGGCTGGAGGCTGGAGTGCAGTGGCGCAATCCCAGCTCACTGCAACCTCCGCCTCCCAGATTCAAGTGATTCTCCTACCTCAGCCTCCTGAGTAGCTGGGATTACAGGCGCCGGCCACCATGCCCGGCTAATTTTTGTATTTTTAGTAGAGACGGGGTTTCACCATGTTGGCCAGGCTGGTCTTGAACTCCTGACCTCGTGATCCACCTGCCTTGGCCTCCCAAAATGCTGGGATTACAAGCATGAGCCACTGTGCCCGGCATCTGTTTTTTTCTTTTTTTGTTTTGTTTTGTTTGTTTGTTTGTTTTTGAGACAGAGTTTTGCTCTGTTGCCCAGGCTGGAATGCAGTGGCACGATCTCAGCTCATTGCAACCTCTGCCTCCCGGATTCAAGCAATTCTCCTGTCCCAGCCTCCCCAGTAGCTGGAATTACAGGCGCCCACCACCATGCCCAGCTAATTTTTGTATTTCTAGTAGAGACGGGGTTTCACCGTGTCGGCCAGGCTGGTCTTGAACTCCTGACCTCAGGTGATCTTCCTGCCTCGGCCTCCCAAAATGCTGGGATTATAGGCATGAGCCACTGCCCCCAGCATCTGTTGGGTTTTCTTTTCCTTTCTTTCTTTTTTCTTTCTTTGTTTCTTTTCTTTTCTTTTTTTGAGTTGAAGTCTTGCTCTGTTGCCCAGGCTGGAATACAGTGGCACGATGTCGGCTCACTGTAACCTCTGTCTCCCAGGTTCAAGCAGTTCTCCTGTCTCAGCCTCTCCAGTAGCTGGGATTACAGGCACACAACACCACGCCAGGCTAACTTTTGTATTTTTAGTAGAGACAGGGTTTCACCATATTGGTCAGGCTGGTCTCGAACTCCTGACCTCAGGTGATCCACCCACCTTGGCCCCACAAAGTGCTGGGATTATCGGTGTGAGCCACCACGCCCAGCCCATCTGTTGGTTTTTACCATTTGTTTTTTAATTATGAAAAACAATTTATACTCATTATGAACCATTAAAAATACAGATCAGTTAAAGGTAATGAAGGGAAGAAAAATAAATGGAAAAATTACCTTTAATCCTGCTACCCAGGGATAGCCAGCTCCTAATCTATGAGGATTTTTCTAGGCTGGATCTTGTGTTTAACAAAGATGAAAAGTAGGAAAAAGAATAAAATTAAATAGAATAGAACAAACCATTTAGAAGGTAATTTAATAGGTTAATATTGCCCACAATGAATATGTACAGGACAGCTTAATTGAAAATAAAAATAGAGCTTTGCACACAAAATTTTCCAGGGCTGAAGGTACTTGTATGATATGTGGAAATGAAGCTCAGTTTCTTAGAAGTGCTAAGTTTAACTTTTGCCTTTCACCCCTGCATTTTCTCATTACGACCTCATTCACTCCCTGAGGTCAGACCCTGGCCTGCTAATCTGCCCTGTCACAGGCTCTTCATGAGTCCTTATCAGCCTTCCTCAGTATGTCAGTGTTATGAAGAAGTGGGGAGTCTGCTCCTCCCAGGCTAATATCGAAGGGCAAAAGGGGCTGTGACAGAGGCAAACATTCAGACTACAGCCAGATGTGAAACAAGCAGCGAGAGGAAACACAAGAACATAGGTAAAAAAGAAAAAAAAAAAAAAGAAAAAAAAATTCTTTTTTTTTTCCCATTTATCTAATTTTAGGTGCAGTCTACGTCTAAGGGCATGAGGGATTAGCAAAATGTATTTAAGGGAAAATTTGTGAAGGAAAATGAGTAAAAAAATTCTGGGAAGGCCGGGTATGGTGGCCCATCCCTGTAATCCCAGCACTTTGGGAGGCTCAGGTGGGTGGATCACCCGAGGTCAACAGTTCGAGACCAGCCTGGCCAACATGGTAAAACCCCATCTCTACTAAAAATACAAAAATTTATCGAGAGTGGTAGCTCTTGCCTGTAGTCCCAGCTACTCTGGAGGCTGAGGCAGGAGAATCGCTTGAACCTGAGGGGCGGAGAGATCGTGCCACTGTACTCCAGCATGGGCACAGAGCCAAACTCTGTCTCAAAAAAAGAAAAAAAAAAATTCTGGGAAATGTGGAAAGGATATTCATCTGAAGCTAGAACCTCAGTAAATGTTGTATTTATCATAATTGTTATCAGTATTCAAATAACATTGATGAGACTTAGGAGTCACGAGACCATAGGGTCTGCTAGTTCAAAATCAATTAGATTTGTTTTGTGGGTCCCATCAGTGGAAGTTATGGGGAGACAAACTGCAGCTTAAAGTAAGGAGACCATTTCTAACACAGATGTCAGAGAACAGGAGAGACTAGAGGGACTATTTGATAGGTAGTGAGTTGCTCATCGCTGGAGGTTTGCATAGCAACTTGTTGGGAGTTGGGAATATTATAGAGGAGATTTTAGAATCAGATAGATTGTTGGACCGGAGGCTCTTTAAAGTCCTTTCTAATACTTCTGTGATTCTATGATATAAATAGAATGTTATGGGAAATTTCCCTAAGGAGCCATAAAATACTACATTTACATGTACCTATAGAAGAGGCTCACATTCTAAAAACAATTCCCCAGGTCAACTCTGGTTTTCCTGAAGGAAGTGAGAAGGCAACCAAGAACAAACTGATGTCAGAGGAGTGCACATGTCTTGCCGGATGCCTGCTTTCTTCCTCTTGGTGAGTACATACAACACCCACAGGGCCCCTGCTTTGCAAAGATCACGCAGAAAGATGGATTCTCTTCTCCTAGGGGAATAATTTTGGTTGAGTTAGCAAATATTTTGTTTTGCAATTAACTAAAGGTAAGGGGATCTTTTCTAAAATATTTGTTTCAGAGCTCAAATTTCAGCTTAGGTGGCTGTTTTCTGGTCTAGGAAGCAAAAGAAGGGTGACAATAGTTTAGTGACCATGCCCCAAAAGCTCGTGTTCTTTTCCAAGTCTTAGAGGTTTCCGCAGCACAGGGCAGAACTATTAGAAGGAAAGGAAAATGCTGCTCTCACATCACACTATACATGAAGAAATGTACTTTTGAGATTTAGAACATGTGAAGAGTTAAAAAGGTTTCTGCATTTGGTATCAAATGACATTCTTTCAGGAGTAAAATAAAGCTTTTCAAAGTGCATGAAATACTACATAAAAATACCGAATTTAATTTATTTACTTTTATTTTCATTTTTTTAGACAGAGTCCCACTCTGCCACCCAGGCTGGAGTGCAGTTGTGCGATCATGGCTCGCTGCAGCCTCAAACTCCTGGGCTCAAGAGATCCTCCCACCTCAGCCTCCTAGGTAGCTGGGACTGCAGGTGTGCACCACTATACCTGCCTAATGTTTAACATTTTAAAAATCTTTTGTAGAGATGGGGTCTTGCTATGTTGTCCATGCTGGTCTCAACTTCTGGCTGAAAGCAATCCTCTCACATCCACCTCCCAAAGTGCTGAGATTACAGATTGTGAGCTACCACACCCAGCCTATGTTTGTGTTTATAGCAAGATCTTCTACAGTACATATACTATAAAATGATACTTCCTTAGTTCTCTAGTGCCTTCCTTTCTTCCCCTTTTGAATTATAAATAAGAGCATCTTCTCACTTCGACTTCTATTTCTGCATATTCTCTAATACCTTGCTGGGCTCCTGTGCCAACCTATGCCCTTTACATCCAGGCTCAGTGTTGGTGTTTACTGATTTGAAATGCAAAACGGCTGAAAATGTTAGCAATTTAATTTTTCCATTATGACAAATATTAAGCATTCACCTTTATCTATGCCTACTTATTCTGGCAAGGCTAAAGATATTTGGCAAAATGATTAGAAAACAGCAGTATCAAAGATAATTTCCAGTTGGGTGTGGTGGCTCACGTCTGTAATTCCAACACTTTGGGAGGGAAGTCTAGGCAGGAGGATTGCAGCATAGCAAGACTCCATCTCTTGCCAAAAAAAAGAAGAAAAAAAAAGAAAGAAAGAAAGAAAAAGAAAAATTAGCCAGGCATGGCACGTGTCTGTAGTCTCAGCTACTAGGGAGACTAAAGTTGGAGAATCACTTGAGCTGGGAGGTTGAGGTTGCAGCCAACTATTATTGCGCCACTGCACTCCAGGCTGCACAAGAGAGCAAGATCCTGTCTCAAAAACAAACAAACAAACAAACCCTAAAAACCCAAAACAAACAAACAACAACAAATGTACATATATGGAGAGATGATTTCCGACATTAAAATGTATCTCCAGTAATTGATAGTTTTGAAGAAAATAATGTAATCTTTGGAATTCTTGTTAATGTAGAAACATTTCTATCCTGATTATAGGAACTCCTTTCTTTTATTTTTTGGAGCACAGAGGGGCTGCTGAAATGGAGAGTCTCAAGACTGATACTGAAATGCCCTATCCTGAGGAAATAGTAGATGTGGGCAAAGTGATTTTTGGGGAAGAAAACAGGAAGAAGATGACCAACAGCTATTTGAAAAGATCTGAGAATTCTAGAATTATCCGGGCTATATGTGCACTGTTAAATTCTGGAGGTGGTGTGATCAAAGCAGAGATTGATGATAAAACCTATAGTTACCAATGCCATGGGCTGGGACAGGATTTGGAAACTTCTTTTCAAAAGCTCCTTCCTTCAGGTTCACAGAAATACCTTGACTACATGCAGCAGGGGCACAATCTCCTCATTTTTGTGAAGTCATGGAGCCCAGATGTTTTCAGCCTTCCACTAAGGATTTGCAGCTTGCGCTCCAATTTATATCAGAGAGATGTGACTTCTGCTATCAACTTGAGTGCTAGCAGTGCCCTGGAGCTTCTCAGAGAGAAATGTTTTAGAGCCCAAAGAGGAAGACCAAGGGTGAAGAAGTTGCGTCCTCAGCAGGTTCTTGATAGATACATTCAAGAAGAGGAAGATATGAGGATATTGGCCTCAGAGTTTTTTAAAAAGGACAGACTCATGTATAAGGAGAAACTCAACTTTACTGAGTCAACACATGTCGAATTTAAAAGGTTCACCACCAAAAAGGTCATACCTCGGATTAAAGAAATGCTGCCTCATTATGTTTCTGCATTTGCCAACACTCAAGGGGGATATGTCCTCATTGGGGTGGATGATAAGAGCAAAGAAGTGGTTGGATGTAAGTGGGAAAAAGTGAATCCTGATTTATTAAAAAAAGAAATCGAAAACTGCATTGAAAAATTGCCTACATTCCACTTCTGCTGTGAGAAGCCAAAGGTAAATTTCACTACAAAAATCCTGAACGTGTACCAAAAAGATGTCCTGGATGGTTATGTCTGTGTGATTCAAGTGGAGCCCTTCTGTTGCGTGGTGTTTGCAGAGGCCCCAGATTCCTGGATCATGAAAGACAATTCTGTCACACGGCTGACAGCTGAGCAGTGGGTGGTCATGATGCTGGATACTCAGTCAGGTAAAGGGAAATGAAGTCATTGTCCCCATCAGCAGGGAGGAACCCCTTTCTCTGCCTTTTGTGGATGTTTGATCGTATATTTTAGTTAAAAAAATAGAAATTTATATTTGCTTATAAGTGTTCTCCCATTACAGTGTTCCTTATCTAACATTTTTAGTTCCAAAGACTCAGAATATAAACCATTTGAGGTCAAGAAACGTTTGGATTCTATGGCCTAAACAACTTTTTATTTTTTATTTTTTTTAAGACTCTGTCACCCAGGCTGGAGGGCAGTGGTGTGATCTGGGCTCACTGCAACCTCCACCTCCCAGCTGCAAGTGATTCTCCTGCCTCAGCCTCCCAAGTAGCTGGGATTACAGGCACACGCCACCATGCTGGCTAATTTTTGTATTTTTAATAGAGATGGGGTTTCGCCATGTTGCCCAGGCTGGTCTTGAACTTCTAACCTCAAGTGATCCACTCACCTCAACCTCCCAAAGTGCTGGGATTACAGGTATGAGCCACCACTCCTGGCCAGCCTAAGCAACTTTTAAAGGAAAGTTACAGTATGCCATCAGCCATGAGTTAGGAAAGGTCTCCTTTTATTCTCTATAAACCTGTTGAAAAAATTGTGTAGGCTGATCATCCCAGTCAAAATTGGAATAACCTCATTTTAGAGATGATATTCTAGAGAAACACTGTTTAAAAATGACTCCGAGGCCAGGCGCAGTCCTAGCACTTTGGGAGGCCGAGGTGGGCAGATTGCTTGAGCCCAGGAGTTTGAGACCAGCCTGGCCAACACAGTGAAGCCCCATCTCTCCCCCAAATATAAAAATTAGCCAAGCGTGGTGGTGTACCGCTGTAGTCCCAGCTACATGGGAGGGTGAGGTGGGGGGAATTGCTGGAGCCTGGGAGGTAGAGGTTGCAGTCAGCCGAGATCACCCACTGCACTCCAGCCTAAGCAACAGAGCAAGACCCTGTCTGAAAAAAAAAAAAAAAAAATGACTCCACTATTCTACTAATTCTTTCAAGCAAAACATTGTTGACAAATTTGAACTGTTTCAGTAACATTAGGAGCTAATAACCTTAAGCCACTGGGCTTAGGGCACCACCAAGTGGGGGAAAATGATGCAAAAGAAGATGCGAACTAAGCCTATAGTCCTTTATGGATTATCTGCTTGACTTCACGGCCAGTGTGTTCCAAATTTGATCAAGACTTGAGTGATTAGAGAATTTTACTGGGTCATTCTTTCTCTTGTTTTAAATTTGTTTGAGTTCACTTCTCTCCTCCTCTCCCCCAAAGATCCTGCCACTTTGGATTCCATCTAACCTTAGATGGGGACATAAATAACTGTAACAACTTTTTTTTTTTTTTTGAGACAGGGTCTTGCTCTGTCGCCTAGACTGGAGTGCAGTGGCATGATCTCAGTTCACTGCAGCCTCTGCCTCCCAGGTTCAAGCAATTCTCCCACCTCAGCCTCCCGAGTAGCTGGGATTACAGGCGCACCACCATGCCTAGCTAATTTTTGTATTTTTAGTAGGGACAGGGTTTCATCATGTTGGCCAGGCTGGTCTTTTACTCCTGACCTCAGGTGATCCACCCACCTCAGCCTCCCAAAGTACTGGGATTACAGGTGTGAGTCACCACACCTGGCCAACACCATTTTTCAAATACTGTGCTTTAATCCTTGCTGATCCCCACTAGATGCTTTTTCTTCGTAGAGACAACTTGGAGTCAGAATATTATAACTGGAATGAACCTGAGGGATTATTACTTCACTCCTGCGTGAGAGAGAGGTGAAATGACTTGCCCAAGCCGAGTCACACAGTGACCTAGAATATGTGTGATATGTCCCCTGCAGGAATCCCCAGACTTCCTTTCCTGACATATGTGAGCTGTCTGAGGTACAGTAAGTATGACAGCTCAGGCAGCCACGCACATCATAGGTCTCCAGCAATAAGAGCCAAAAAAAGAGGCTTTTTTTTTTTTATTTTTATTTTTTGTTTGAAACAATTTTCCATGTAATTGTCTAGCTCCTTCCAGCTTGGTCACAGACTACAACTCTTACCTGATTTCATCAGCTTCATTTGCACGAAAAAGTCCTGGATATCCCATAAAAGTCCATGAATTTAAGGAGGCTCTGCAACGACATTTGTTTCCAGGTATTCCCTCTTGATTTCAACTTAGGGGACTATTTGTTTTCTAAAATTGAGTTGGGAGGTATTAGTAGCAATGAGTTCAAGTGTTTCTCCTTAGAGAAGGTAAGAAGAAGGACTTAGCAGACATAATGATCCTGAAATTTTACATATAGATATTATATATAACATATATAATATCTAAATATCTATATATCTGACCCTTGTTTCCAGTCATCTGAGTCCCACTGTTACTATTTCTGTGTGCTTTCCAACTTCTCATAACATATGGCTTTTGTTTTCCAAATTTGAGAGTGCAGGGAATTTCTCAGGTCTCAACCATCAAAAAACTGCCCCTGGCTTTCCAATGGAGAAGGAACTATTGGGTTATCTGAACTTCTTCTGAAGCAGGGTTTCTCAACCTTAGCACTATTGTCATTTGAGTCAGATAACTCTTTGCTGGGGGAGGGAGAGTCCTGTGAATTGTAGAATACTTAGCAGCATTCTGGCTGGTACCTACTACATACCAGTAGCTCCCCTCCAATTGTGACAATAAAAAATTCTCAGGCCGGACACGGTGGCTCATGCCTGTAATCCCAGCACTTTGGGAGGCCGAGGCGGGTGACCTCACCTGAGGTCAGGAGTTCAAGACCAACCTAGCCAACATGGTGAAATCTGTCTCTACTAAAAATACAAAAATTAGCCAGGTGTGGTGGCGTGTGACTGTAATCTCAGCTACTCTGGAGGCTGAGGGAGAAGAATCGCTGGAACCAGGGATGCAGAGACTGCAGTGAGCCAAGATTACGCCACTGGACTCCAGTCTGGGTGACAGCGAGACTCCATCTAAAAAAATACATATATATATATATATATTCTCTAGACATTGCCAAATATCCTTGGGGATGGGGGAGAGTTGGGGAGTAAAACTGCTCCTGGTTAAGAATCACAATTCTAAAGGAAAGCTCTTATTTTCCCAAGTGCACCAGGTATCATTTTTTTTTCTGCAATGTTGCAGGAATACTTACCATATGCTTTTGTAAGTTTTGGTAACATCTATTCCTTGAATTTTCAGTGACACAGCAAGAGGTACAATTTAAACCAGAATCCCTCTGTAAGAAGCTGTTCTCAGATCATAAAGAACTGGAGGGATTAATGAAGACCCTGATACATCCTTGTTCTCAGGGGATTATGATATTTTCTAGAAGCTGGGCTGGTGATGTTGGCTTCAGGAAAGAACAGAATGTCCTGTGTGATGCTCTCCTAATAGCAGTTAACAGCCCCATGGTACTCTATACAATCTTAATAGACCCCGATTGGCTTGGAGGACTTGAATATGCCCGAAACACAGCTCATCAGTTAAAGCAGAAACTGCAAGCTGTTGGTGGTTATACAGGGAAAGTGTGCATCATTCCAAGGCTGATACACCTGACCAGCACACAGAGTAGAGCTGGTGAGATCCCGCTGCGCTACCCCAGGTCCTACAGGCTTGCTGATGAGGAGGAAATGGAAGACTTGCTGCAGGCTCTTGTGGTGGTCTGCCTGTGCTCCAGATCTCTTCTGAGTGACCAGCTGGGCTGTGAGTTTTTCAACTTGCTTATAATGGAGCAGAACCAGTTGCTTTCTGAGAGTCTTCAGGAGACGCGTGAATTATTCATCCACTGCTTTCCAGGAATCAGGAAGACAGCCCTAGCCATAAAGATCATGGAGAAAATTAAGGACTTGTTTCACTGCAAACCAAAAGAAATCCTCTATGTTTGTGAAAGTGACTCCCTAAAGGATTTTGTGACGTAAGAGTTTTACCAACTATACACACACACAAATATATTTAGTCAGTCTTTTCAAGAGTGTCACAAAAGTAATTTGTGTTTTTAGTTTAAGTTTTTTAGTGCCTCAGCTGCATAAGTGCAAGAGCCCAAACTATATACACATTTCCAAATAATCACAGAATTGAGCTGTAAACGGGTAATTTAGAATGTTCAACCTTAAACATCTCATTATAAATAACCCACATGTGCATAACTTAAATTTATAGAACCAGAAACTTTCTTTTTTCATAATCCTTAGCCTTAAATTTAAGAGAAGTAGAAATGAACCCATTCTGCTTTAAGTATACTTTTTGTTTGATACGTAATGTCTTAAAGTCATAGGGTATTTCTGCTAATTAGACATTGTACCTAGCGAAACTTAAATTTAAATACAGCTTGATTTTGTTCATAAAATATTTTCATTTTTGACTTGTAAAATCAGTAATTTTAGAAAATATACAAATTCACTTCTGATTTAAATCTCTAACTTTTAATTTAGTAAAATGAATTGGTCATTATGGAATTCAGCAAATGAGGGTGAAATCATTATGATTTTTGTTTTGGTTTTGTTATTCAATACATCTTTTTGTGCACTGTTGATATGGTATCTACTGTGCTACATTTAGTGTTAGAGGAGAAAACATATTGAAGACCTTGCCACAAAAAAACCATGTGTGTATTGTATAATAATAAAGGCATGCTCATTTTAATTAATTTATTAATTAATTTATTTATTTTTGAGACAGAGTCTTGCTCTGTCGCCCAGGCTGGAGTGCAGCGGCATGATCTCAGCTCGCTACAACCTCTGTCTCCTGGGTTCAAGTGATTCTCCTGCCTCAGCCTCCTGAGTAGCTGGGATTACAAGTGTGCCTCACCATGCCTAGCTAATTTTTGTGTTTTTCATAGAAACGGGATTTCACCATGTTGGCTAGGCTGGTCTTGAACTCCTGACCTCAAGTGTTCTGCCCACCTCCTTCTTGCAAAGTGCTGGGATTACAGGCGTGAGCCACTGCACCTGGTCTCCTGCTCATTTTAACAGGCTAGAGGTTGGTTGGCAAATATTCTCCAGTGAAGGAGACCATTGGGCACACTGTTAAGAAGTTAGCAGGAGAAGTGAATCAAATGTGAGAGGGCCTTCTAGGCAAAGGGCAAAACAAGTACAAAGACATAGAGACACTAGAGAACCAGAATGGTAGGTCCGACTAGAGTCGTGCGGAGTGTGGGTATATAGCAGGTGGTGATGTTGAAAAGGAGGCAGATGCCAGATTATGAGGGATCCTGTAGACTGTGCTGAGGACTACGTTCTTTATTAAGATTTATAGCTAAGTTTAAAAATACTCCAGTAAAAAGGCTAACTCAACAAATATCTATTCAACCCTTAATGTAAGAGGGATACAAAGATGGCTAAGAATCAGTGCTTTTATTTGAGTCCACACAGTCCAAACCAGAAGAGAAGAACATAGTTATGATTCAAGGCATAGGGAGTAAAGGCCCTAGAAACTGCATATGTAAAATCATGGAATGTGTAGGGATGAGCGATGTTACTTGGATCCAAATTAAAGGAGGCAAAAACCAACCAAACTTGTTAAGAAAAAACACATATATGCTAAAGCATACTATAAAGGAAAATTGAGCTAAGTAAATGAGGTAGCTCCAAAGAGGCATAGCCCCGTAGATTTGGCACCCTACTTGATGTGTCATGGAACTCAGCATCCTCTTGATGTTTTTCTTACCCAAATCTAAAGAAGCTTTAGAGGAATTTGAACTAGTGCATGCTTTTTTGCACATAAAAGTTATGATATGCATCTAGGTAACTGTTCTCCAGCTCTAAAGAGGATAGAAAGTAAAGAAATGGTAGTGGTAGTAAGAGGTATAACTTAACTTTGAGATTTCCTTTAGATGTAATGAACTCGTCTTCAGGATTGCCAGACAGTAGGAACAGACTGCTAATAGAAATAATACAATCTGTGACCTGGGTTCATTTCAGAAATTTCACATGCAGATTTAACTGGATAACCCCAAAGAGCAAGGTGTAAAATTATGCATTCGGTCTGTCAGGTAACTTGTAATTAGAACTGTTTTGTGGTATTCACACTACTGAATCAATGACTCAGTCTGCAGAAGAGAATCAGCCTCTGATTCCATTCCAGGGAGTAATGAATGCTGATGTTCTCTTTGGTGTTATGCCTCAAGCCTTGTTTTTTCCATCCTTACAGCCAACAAACCACCTGCCAAGCTGTGACCCGGAAAACTTTCATGCAAGGGGAGTTTCTAAAGATTAAACACATAGTGATGGATGAGACTGAGAATTTCTGCAGCAAATTTGGCAATTGGTACATGAAGGCTAAGAACATCACCCATCCAAAGGCAAAGGGGGCTGGAAGTGAAAACCTTCACCATGGGGTTCTCTGGCTTTTTCTTGACCCTTTTCAAATCCATCATGCAGATGTCAGTGGCCTTCCCCCTCCATCTGCTCAGTTTCCTCGCAAAACAATCACCAGTGGGATCCACTGTGCTCTGGAAATAGCAAATATTATGAAAGAAGAAATGAAGAGGATCAAAGAAAATCCTCCCTCCAACATATCTCCAGACACATTAGCATTGTTCAGGGAGACTGCCTATGAGGAAGCAATGTGTGCCCAGGGTCTGCCTGGAGTGTGTGAGACAAAGACTAATCTGACAACAGAACAAATAGCTAACTATGTGGCAGGAAAATGTCACAGCCTGTTCCAGTGTGGCTATCTGCCCAAAGATATAGCAATTCTGTGCAGGAGAGGGGAGGACAGAGGACGCTATAAGCTTGCACTGCTAAAAGCAATGGAATTAATTGAGACCCACAGAGCATCAGAGGTTGTGTTTAGCCAGGCCACTGGTGTTTGCGGAAGCCACATTGTTTTAGACAGTATTCAGCAATTTTCAGGCCTGGAGAGGACTATCGTGTTTGGGCTTAGTCCAGAATGCGACCAGTCAGAGGAATTTCATAAGCTCTGCTTTGCTTCAAGAGCTATTAAACACCTCTACCTGCTTTATGAAAAGAGGGCAACCTTCTGAAAATTATTACAAATAATAGAGGAAGGCAGGAAGAGCAGAGTCCTTTCTCCTAGACAGGTGGCAGTGACTCCCTTTTAATATTACAAGTGAGGAAATCAAGGTACATCAGTATGGCCTGGAGCCACAGAAATGTCTCTTGGAGCTGAGCCTTCCACTCTATTTCAATGCCACTGGCCTTTTCGCAGTCTCCTTCACCTCCTACCTATGCAATTACAATAGACTAAATTAGTCCCCTGTCTCCGGCTTTCCCATTCAATCCAGCTATCATGCGTTAAACAGAGAAGTTCTCCTTAAATAGGGAACTGATTTTATGTAATACCTTGCTAACATATCTTCAGTGAGTCCCCACAGCCTTCAAACCTAACCAATTTTCAAGGATTTCATTAATATGCCCTGACTTGCTCTCCCAACCACATCCCTTATTGTATCTCCATCTCCCAGTGTTTCTCATGCACCCCAGCCTAGGTGGCATAGTTTTTGGGTGGTAGTATGGTGCCCTCCAGGCTGGTTACTTTGACTGGATAGGTCTCAAAAGTAGCCAGTTGACTGGCGCCTCATACTGGCTATGGGTCTCAAGCTTTCCAGGTCCAGAGCTCGATTGCCTTTTTGTACCAAGTCTAGATCAGTTTCTTGGGGATGCTTTATGCTAATCAAGCTCACAAAGGACCAATGCATAAATGAAAATGCTACTCTGTTAATTTATAGTGAGGACCATAGTCATAAGTGGGTCAAATGCTTTTGCTAATCAATGCCCTCAACAGTAATTTAGGAAGCTAAATTATATGAACATAGCCTTACAGTAAGGGAAGCTAGCAATTTGATTCAAATGTTAAAAGTCTTCAGGCCATATTAGACTATTGCAATATCTATTAGGTGGGTTCAAAAGTGCAAAAACTGCAGTTACTTTTGCACCAACTTAATATAAAATAAGATTGCAATATTTCTAAAATAAAGATAT
This sequence comes from Mandrillus leucophaeus, assembly GCF_000951045.1. Lineage (NCBI taxonomy): Eukaryota > Metazoa > Chordata > Mammalia > Primates > Cercopithecidae > Mandrillus > Mandrillus leucophaeus. The sequence continues at coordinate 804,597 of NW_012106364.1, forward strand.
TTCTATCGCAAGCACTAGACAAATTAGTTTACAGGTTTACAAGCTAAAGCAAATTTAGAATGCTAAAGATGACTAATTTTTTATTATTCTCTGCCTTCAGATGAATTTTTTTTTCTGTCTTGGTTTCTAAAGTTTCCAGGTTCACCACCAACCCTCTCTGTACTGCCCCCAACATTTTTTGCCTACATTTATTCTCTACGTATGTGAATACACACATGTAGGCTAGAAACGCCTTATACTCTGCCACTGGCCTGGAAAGTAGTCTTCCTATAAGAGGCCTTTGCACATCTCTGATCTCTTCCATTATGACTTGGTGCTAATTTTTAAATCCAACTCTCAGAGTTTACTGGGACCCTGAGTGGCAACTTTACCACTGACACCACCCACACACATCCCTGACTCTTGGTCTGTGCCTGTGCCGTTTTCTCAGTCTTTAAACCCTTTTCTGTCCCCTCCACCTTTGAAATCCTTACTTGTCAATCACATCCTTGTTCAAATGCCTACTACCTCAATTAAACTTTTACTATCTCCTTAAGTGAAACTTTCCAATGTATATGATACATATGAGAAATAAAATAAAAATTCCCTTTTTCTAGTCAGCTCCTCAAATGGCTGAGCCAATTCTGTGCTCTTCAAGTTGCTCTTGCTTTTGCAAGGATTTTTACATTGCTTTGGAAGTATTCCTATTTCCAAACTGTTTTTAACTTCTAGAAAAGTTTAGGATAACTTGATTGACTCTGGGAGGCTTGAATCCAGGAGAACACGTGGAAATTTTGGTTATGATTTTAGATAAAGCCCCTCAGCCTCCCAAGAGGTGGACGAGCAGGCAGGGTTTCGAGAAGCTCTCTTAGCTGCCTTTCTGAATTGCTTAGGCCCGTTAGAAGGGCTAGTCTGCACCTAGGCACGGATTGAAAAGAAAAACCTCTCCCTTGCTTCCCACTGCTCTAATTACCTGGTGTTTCTTCCTTTTGACCTTTCCTTGGGGGCTTTAAGGTATTTTTGGGTAGGAGGAAATGAAGTTCAGCAATCGGTTTTGCAAAAGATGCCAGTGCATTGACATTCTGATGTAAGGAGATGTATGAATTCTATAAAAATAATTTAAAGAGTCAAAGTCAACAGGGTATGAAGGAGCATGAGTGGGACAGGGAATTGTTATATTTTAGTCATAAGCCTTAGTGCCATTTGACTTTTTAAAATATATGCATGCATCACATAATTTTTAATAACATAATTGATTTGTAAAGAATCGTTTCAAATATTGAATTTGAGAGTCTTTGTCAGTTCTTAGTCTAGTGAAACAACTCAATCAGGATGAAAGTAGAATAACTAACTCAGTGAGTCTCAACCCTGGATGCTCATTACAATTTCCTGGGGAACTTAAAAAAAAAAATCAGTGATCAGGCCAGACACCAGACTAATTAACCTTAGCAAGTCTGGATACAGGCTCGGGCATCGGTATTTATTAAATGTTGTCCAGGCAGGGTGCAGTGGCTCATGCTTGTAATACCAGAACTTCGAGAGGCTGAGGTCGGGGAGGAATCACTTGAGGCCAGGAGACCAGCCTGGGCAACATAACAAGACCCCATCTCTACAAAAATGTTTTTTAAAAACTTAGCTGGGCATGGTAGTGCATGCTTTTAGTCCTAGCTACTCCAGAGGCCAAGGTGGGAGGATCACTTGAGCCCAGGAGTTTGAGGCTAAAGTGAGCTATGATTACTCCACTACACTCCAGCCTGGGTTAGAGAGCAAGACTCTATCTCTTAAAAAAAAAGTCCAAATGATTCTAATATGTTACAAGGGTTGAGAACCATTGAACCCTTCTCCTAGTTTCTTATTTTTGTCCTCAAAAAATGTGTGCACATTTCTCTTCCTATTAAGACTGTGAGCTCCTTGAGAGTAAGAGGATGAGTAGAACAACTAGTACAGTGCCTCACACACGGCAGGTGCTCAGTAAATATTTGCTGAACTGTACTTGTAGCTTTTAGAAAACTAGAATTTACAATGATTTTATTCAATAGTATGAATTTCTAATGTTAGAGATTTCAAAGAAGTCAGTGTGGAGAATAATCTTTAATGCTGTAATAATGAAGAATAAGGGAACAATAAAGGCAACTCAATTGTTTTTAGGCAACAGGTCAAATTAAGGATCTATGATGATAGTTCGTTAGATTCAAATGTAAGATTAGGAACTGGTGGGGACTAAGAATAATTGACTGACTGGGTTGTACTTACAATACTCAATGTTTTCTACAAAGTCTTAATATAGATGGATAAAGCAATTAACTAAATGAAATAACTAAGATAAAAGAGAAGCTTTAGAAGCTGTGAGAAGTTTCTAAAACCTACTCTTAAAAAGGGTAATATAATATTATTATGGAAATGGAGAAAAGCAAAATTAAAAGTTCTTAAATCAGGCTGGGTGCAATGGCTCACGCTGGTAATCCTAGCACTTTGGGAGGCTGAGGCAGGTGGATCACCTGAGGTCAGGAGTTCGAGACCAGCCTGACCAACATGGAGAAACTTTGTCTTCACTAAAAATACAAAATTAGCTGGGCATGGTGGCGCATGCCTGTAATCCCAGCTACTCCGGAGGCTGAGGCAGGAGATTGCTTGAACCTGGGAGGCGGAGGTTGTGGTGAGCTGAGATCGCACCACTGCACTTCAGCCTGGGCAACAAAGGGTGAAACTCTGTCTCAAAAAAAAAAAAAAAAAAAGTTCTTAAATCATCTTATTATCTGGGCGTAACTTTTTTTTCATTTTTGCTTATTTATTTCTATTCTTTGTTGATATGGAAAAATATTTTCACATAGTTATGATCAAGTGCTTTATATCCTATATGTGTGCTTTTTCCATTTAATTGTTGTGTGAGATATTGCTATAGACTACATTATTGTTCCCAATCTTTCATATCTGTCTATATCTATACCCTTTGTAGTTACTAATGTCAGAGGTAGAGATATTTTCCAGCCCTATAATATGGCCTTGGTCATGTGACTTGGAATGTTAGTAGTTGTGATGTGCACTGAGGCTGCACCTGGACTTTCAGCATTGGGTTTACTCTCTCGGGTTTCTGCTATTTCCATACAAAGAATGTACCCTGGGTGGTGCTCCAGCCACTGAGATATGTGAATCCAACTCCAACTCAACTCATGGCCTGGAGCCAAGTTCCACCAGTCCTAACTAGCTCCACCAAAATCCAGCTGATCTGAAAGTGCATGAATGAGAAATAAAAGCTTATTATTTAATGACTGAGATTTCAAGGTTGTTTGTTTTGTAGCTGTAGCCGACTAATGCAGGCATTTCCTTATGTTATAGCAGTCTTCAATATAATCATTTTTAATGGGTGCACCATATCCTAGCCAGATCATATGAAATTTCAATGATCATTCCCTTGTTATTTGTGTCACTAGCAATTTTACACCAATTAAAATTAAGCCAGGCACATACTCAGGCATACAACCTTTTCTTTTTCTGGTATAGTTATAAATCCCTGGAGATGGGTTTACTGGACGAAAAGGTGACCTGGATGAAAGAATCACCTTATTCAGATTAGTTCTGATGGGAAGTGAATAGAAAACCCCAATCACTGCATCTGATAACATATACATTTTGCTGCATTAACTAAGAGAACAAAATGCTGACATCAGGTTCCGATGACAAAAAAGAGCAATGATATCTTGGAAACAGGTGACTCTAAAAGGGCTGCAAGGGAGCACAGAGAGTGAAACTAAGGCTCACCACCCTAACCCGGAGCTGCAGAGGAAGAACTTAACTTGGAGAACTATGGGTAGAAACATGAATTATATAACTTCGACACCGTATTAAAAAAAAATTCTGTGGTCACTTAAAACTGACATAGGGTACAAAGAGAAAAGAAAAGATGCCTCTGACCATGACCAGAACCTTTTAATATTTTTTTAATTAAAAAAATTTTTTGAGACAGGGTCTCATTCTTTTTGCTCACATTGGGGTGCAGTAGCGCAATCACAGCTCACTGCAGCCTCCACTTCCCAGGATCAGGCGATCCTCCCACCTCAGCTTCTGAGTAGCTGGGATTACAGGTGTGCGCCACCACGCCTGGATAATTTTGGCACTTTTTGTAGAGACAGGATTTTGCCATCTTGCCCAGGCTGGTCTCAAACTCCTGAGCTCAAGCAATCCACTTGCCTCAGCCTCCCAAAGTGCTGGGATTACAGGCGTGAGCCACCGTGCCCAGCCTAAACAGGACTTTTTAAAAGGAGAAACTCTGACATGGAGAAACTCATTTGAGAAAAGAGGAGAAACTGCAGAGGTCAACTCGATCTTCTATGAAGCTGACTTGCTTCCGTTTCCCCAAGGTTTTGGGCAAGCTGAACATAAAATTATTTTCAAGAAGCTTCAATCTGAAATAAATACAAAGTTTATAATAACTGCATGCTACTATTTATTGAAATCTTACTATAATCAGCTACAATTTGCTAAATGCTTTGCATACATTCTCACAACTCCTCTATGAAATATCTACACATTATCTCTACTTCGTAAATGATACAGCTGAAGCACAGAGAATTTCACTTTCTCAAAGTCACGTATCAAGTAAGTGGCTAAGCTTGTTAAATGTGACATTTAAATAGAATCCTTATTCTCATAATCCAAACTCTGAGAAGTTATAAATACTCTGAAAATACTCTCCAGTGTATGCTGGAATATTCAGAGTGAACAAGAATACTTAACGTTTTCCATCAGGGTCCTCTGTCAAGCTCTCGTCTCTGGAAAGTGTTAGCCTTTATTGTAAGCACACAGCTGACTAGCCTATTCTGTTTCCTACAGTTAATATCTGCAGTCATCACAGAGCCTCTTGATCATTCTGGAAAAATCGGAATTTCTTGATCTGCAAAGCTCAGTATCAGACTCTGCTCATATTCCTGATCCATCCAAGGTCAGACCCTCCTGACAGGAACTGCCAGATCCCCTCCAAGGCTGCTGCATCTTACCTTCTCCCATTGCAACCTTGCAGCCATTTCCTGGTGATGTAGAATTACGATGTCCCCACCTTCCTTCCCTTAAAATCCCAGACAAATATAGGTACAACGTCAGAGCAGATATTGCTGATTATCAAAGGAAATGGGCATTTAGAAAGTTCCAGGGACAGTGTTTTCTCTCTGAATCTACCTCATTCACAAAGGGAAGGAGGGCCCTTTGCTGCTCCATTCAATATCTTCAGTTAACAGAAGGCAAATGTGATTTTGAAAGAAATGGGATCAGTTTTCACTTTTGTTCCTTCTTTCATTCTCAATTTAAAATAGGTGTGAATAATGAGAAATTAAGACATAGCCACTGTGTATTTTCTCTTGTTATTGTTTACTACTTCAGAGTTCTCTTGGACCAATTGCAGATAAAGTCCCTCATCCCTGCTTTAATCAGGGAAGGCTGTCTTTGCCCAGTTGTACAGCTTGAAAGAGGCGTGTGGTAGAGGGGGAGACAATGAAGGAAGCAGGTGCTTCCTTCCTAGCCAGCCAAATATGACAAACCCCACCAACCAAAGGCTAATACCTCAAAATACCTTTACAGTCCCATTGATGTCTCCTCTGATACATACAGTTACAACAAACATATATTAAGTGCTTAGTATGTGCTAGACATGGTGCAAATTGTTTTAAAAATATATCTTTTAACCCCCCAACCAGTCTTTGAATTATGTATAGCAGTAAGGTAGGATAAGACAGTGTAAGTGTTAAGAGCTTGAGTCCAGGGTTCAGGTCAACTCTGGCCTGGAATTCCAATTCTATTCTTAATTGGCTGGATGATCTTGAGCAAGTTACTTTACCTCTTTAAGATTCAGTTTTCTCATCTATAAAACAGAGGTAAAATTCATACCTATGTCTTAAGGTAAAGATGAAGATTGAAAGCTAATACTACATTTAGGCTGACCATGGTGGCTGACACCTGTAATCCCAGTATTTTGAGAAGCCGAGGCAGGTGGATCATGTCAGCCTAAGAGTTTGAGACCAGCCTGGGTAACATGGTGAAACCCCATCTCCACAAAACAAATGAACAAGCCCCCAGAATTTGTCAGGCATGGTGATGCGTGCCAGTAGTCTCAGCTACTTTGGGGGCTGAGGTGGGAGGACCACTTGATCAACCAGGAGGTTGAGGTTACAGAAAGCCGCTACACTGTAGACTGGGGGACAGAGCATGATACTGTCTGAAAAAGTAAAAATAATAAATAAATATGACATTGGCTGGGCACGGTGGCTCATGCCTGAAATTCCAGCACTTTGAGAGGCTGAGGCAAGAAGATCACTTGAGGTCGAGAGTTCAAGACCAGCCTGGTCATCATGGTGAAACTCTGTGTCTACTAAAAATACAAAATAATTAGCTGGGTGTGGTGGCACGCACCTGTAATCCCGGCTACTTGGGAGGCTGAGGCAGAAGAATCACTTGAGCCTGGGAGGCAGAGGTTGCAGTGAGCCAAGATCATGCTACTGCATTCCAGCCTGGACGACAGAGTGAGACTCCGTCTCAAAAAACAAACAAACAAACAAATAAATAAGATATTTAAATAAAGCATAGTATGTGGAAAGCTCCCAATAAATTTTAGATCTTAATAGTTCCAATTTACAGCTGAGGAGACTCTGACTTAAAAGATAAATACTTAGGGCCAGTTTCGATGGCTCACACCTGTGATCTCAGCACCTTAGGAGGCCAAAGCTGGAGGATTGCTTGAGGCCAGGAGTTTGAGACCAGCCTGGGCAATATAGAGAGACCCTATCTCTATAAAAAAAATTTTTAAATTAGCAGGGTGTGGTGGCACGCTCCTGTAGTCCAGCTACATGGGAGACTGAGGTGGAAGGATTGTCTAAGCCCGAGAGTTCAAGGTTATAGTGAGCCATGATCACACTACTGCACTCCAACCTGGAGAACACCACAAGACTCTAGCTCTAAAAATAAATAAATAAGTAAATAAATAAACAAATAAATCATAAATACCTTACCCAAGATCACAGCACTAGCAAGTTCTGAGTCTGAGATCTGAACCCGTGTCTGTCCGACTCCAAAGTCCATGTTAGCTTCTATGTTCTTCTGTTTGTACATCAAAGTTAAAGGCATAAGTCTCCTTCTGTGTTGACAGTAATTCATTTGATTTTATGTTGAGACTTGGATCAAATACACTTAGAATACTGATGGCATTCTTAGCCTCTAAATTTTTCTACAAAATCAATATGATTACGTAAATGACTTACATAATAGGAAAATGTTCAGAGGATAGCATTTTGTATACTAAGAAACATAAAAAATATATCTGTCATTACAAGTTCTATATAATTACATTATAGAAAGATTAGAAAATAGAGAACCACAAAAGAAAATTCAATCCCTATTATTACCGCTGAATCATGCAACTGCTTTCACTTTTGCTTGTTCATTTCCTGGGCTAGTCTAGTGGCAGATATATTTTAGCAGAGTTGTAATCATAGCATACATTCCATTTTATATCCTGTTTGGGTTGATTGTTCCAGTGACCCCTTTCTTCTCTGCAGTGTCCCATATAGTATGTGAGGCATTTCCCACATTGCAGCCTAGGGAGAGGTGGTTCTCAGTGCCTTTGAGTAAGGAGCCAAGATTATCAGTGCAGTAGTGACCCTTACGTTCCAACTGGTTTCATGAGCAGCCGGAACTCGTGCCTATAGGGAAGAAGATGATGGGCAAGTAAAGGAGGAGAAAGCTCTTCACCTAACTCCATAAAATATGGGGTAGAGTGGGGTGGGGTGGGGGCAGACATTTTAGGGAACTGCGCAACAGAGCAACACAATTAGGACAGAAGCAACCTTCTTTCCTTGCTTCCCCATGGGTCATTGTGGGAAGATGGTATGTGGGTGTGCCCTCCTTGTGCAGTTGCCAGGCACAGAAATCAGGAGGTCTGTAAAGCAAACGTCTGTTTGGCTAAAGGTACCGAAGGGTGGCAGAATCGGTTGTCCCCAAATATGCCCTTTTGGCACAAGGATTATTTTGAGCTAAAGGCACTTGAAAGTAGCAGATGCATATGAGGACACAAAGGCATAAAAATAATATAACGGACTTTGAAGACTCGGGGGAAGGGTGGGAGAAGGGTGAGGGATAAAAGGCTACACATTGGGTGCAGTGTACACTGCTCGGGTGATGGGTGCACCAAAATCTCAGCAATTACTACTGAAGAATTATCCATGTAACCAAACACCACCTGTTCCCCCAAAACTGTTGAAATAATAATAATAATAAAAAGAAAATAGGCCGGGCGCGGTGGCTCAAGCCTGTGATCCCAGCACTTTGGGAGGCCGAGACGGGCGGATCACGAGGTCAGGAGATCGAGATCATCCTGGCTAACACGGTGAAACCCCGTCTCTACTAAAAAATACAAAAAACTAGCCGGGCGAGGTGGAGGGCGCCTGTAGTCCCAGCTACTCGGGAGGCTGAGGCGGGAGAATGGCGTGAACCCGGGAGGCGGAGCTTGCAGTGAGCTGAGATCCGGCCACTGCACTCCAGCCCGGGCGACAGAGCGAGACTCCGTCTAAAACAAAACAAAACAAAACAAAACAAAACAAAACAAAACAAAACAAAACAAAACAAAAATAGAAGATGCAAAAAGGGAATCTTAATCTTTTTTTCTTCCTGAAAACAGGAGATAAAAGTCCCATGTGAAAGATGCCGTCCCTGTACCAGGAGAAGAAAAAGCATTCTTTGACAGGGGTCATAATCCTCTATAAACAGACCTTGCTAAAATAACCCTTATCCTCCTTTGCCTCCACACATAATTTAATGTAATTACTTTTCTACAATTGCACTCTTTGCTCATCCTACTACATAAGCATTTAGGTTTCGGCACTTCTTCAATTTTCTATAGGGGCTCCTATATGTAAAAATCTGTATGTTTTTCTCTTGTTAATCTGTCATAGGCCAATTTAATCCTCAGGCCTAGCCAAAATCCCTAAGAGAACAGAAGTAAAGTTTTGCCTCCCCTATAGTTTCTGGTAGTGAAAATGGGACCCTAGAAGGCTGGGATGCGCCACTCACTTCAGAGCCTGTGGGTGGGATCCCGGAAGAGCTGACAGAACCTGCAAAAGGTAAAAATTCTTACCAAAGTCAGCTCCCCCACATATCTACCTGAAGTGCCCTGTGGAGAGGAGAACGTTAAACATTTTACTTGTCTTTTCCTTTCCAAATTCAGATCGGCAGGAGAAAAACATTTGTAAGAATGAGTTCTTTGAATTGTCACTTTTATAAATTTGGTCTAGGTATGATCCACAGCCTCCCAGGAATAATAAAAAGTCCTTGTGTGCATTGTCGATGTCGTTTGTGTTGTTTGTCACAAGGAAGAAAATCGTAAGATGAGATTCTTCTTTCGTTTTATGTCCCGAGAGCCTGGTTTTAAAATAGTCTCTCCGGTCTTCGCCGCCAGGGGGCGCAAGTGTTGCCGGTTTGCATCAGGGGGCCCGCCTGGAACCCAAGTTCTAAGATAAGCAGCATTTTCGTCCGACTGTGCCAGCTCTCAGAGAAGTTTGTCTTAATAAAAGGTCCCAGTCCATAAGAGGCGTTTGTCATCTGAACTTTCATTGTCTTTTTTTTTTTTTGAGACACGGTTTCACTCTGTCGCCCACACTGGAGTGCAGTGGTGTGATCTCAGTCACTATAACCTCCACCTCAATAGGCTCGAGTGATTCTCCTGCCTCAGTCTCCCGAGTATCTGGAATTTCAGACATGCGCCACCACACCTGGCTAATTTTTGTATTTTTTGTAGAGACGGGGTTTCACCATATTAGCCAGGCTGGTCTCGAACTCCTGACCTCAAGTGATCCGCCCACTGCAGCCTTCCAAAATACTGGGATTACAGGCGTGAGCCACCGCACCCGCCAAAATGGCTGCATGGCTTGCATCCTCCTTGGGGATGCCTCTTGCATCCGTCGTTAAGTGATAAAAGCCTTATTGATTTTAAGCTATAAAAACTTACCGGTTTTGAGTCATAATTAAGATAGGTACAGCTTTGAAGATTTGAACTTTTATATCTAAAAGGATTTTGTTTTTAAAGAAAGCTGTCATCCTAAACAAATGTCTATGGAAAGATGAGATCGAAAGAAAATATTAATAGGCAAAAATGAGAATCAACTTTTACCAAAAGTATTAAATTTTGTGTTTATGTATACCTAATTCATGGCTAAGATTTTAAATGAAAATTTTAAGATCTGTTTGTGCCTGTCTCTTTGTTTATGCCTATGTATGTGTGTTGTGTATATGTGATATTTCTCTACCTCCTGATGATATTGCACCGCTACTTGATAGTCTAATTCAGAATGTCTGGGGAAGGACCTTAGCATCTGAATTTTTAAAAAGCATGCCAAAGGATTTGGACAAGCAGCCAAGATTGGGAACTAATTATCTGATTAATGAATGACATCTCTAATTCAATTACCTCTAGTGCACAGCCCCTTTTCTTATAGCTAAAAATGATTGCTAAATCCACACTGTAATAATTTTTTCAATGTATAAAGATAGACACCCAAAAGAAATGGAACAAGAAACCAACAAGAGCTCAAGGGAATTGTGACTCCTGTGGGCTGTTGAGGGAGACAGCAGGTCAAAAATTAGCAGGAACTTGATTAGAACGATAGCAACAGTATTGGCAGCTAAATTAATAACAGTGAATCCAGCAGGAATTTCATCTCGGCTGCAGTGACAACTATTAGGATTATGTAGGCTACTATAAAAATTAAAAGAGAAAGTCAGTGAGATGCACCGTTTAATTTCCTTTCTGGCTCTTTCACTGTTTCTTTTCATTTTGTTTTTTCCCTTTTCCTTGCCAACAGAAAAATATTTCTTGAGTAACTCAGGCCTACTGTACGAGGTAACAATTCTCTCCTCCCTTTCCATCTTCTTCCTCTCCAGTTCCACTCCCGAGAGAGTAATCCTTAATAACAGTTTGGTGTGTATCCAAAAAAAACTTTTTTGTAGCATTGTTCTCCAGAGTGTTTGAAGGATTTCTTCTAATAAAGTTTCTTTAGTCTTTAGCCAGAACTAGTCTTTGACCCACTTACTCTACTGATAAGCAGGAAATAGCACTTTTTTTCCCCCCTTGAAGCTAGAAAGGCAGGCCTAAAGTGAGTAGGAGCATTCTGGGAAATGGAAACTTAAAAAAGGCGGCAACCTTCTAGTTTCATTCTCAGAAATACCAAAGCAGTCTTTTTCCTGGGCTTGTTTTTCTGCAGAGAGCTCAGATTTGAGAGCCATTTCTAGCCTTTGAGGGTTACCACTGTCCTCAGCCAAACTGCAGGGACTCCTAAGTATATCAGAACTCCTGAAACTTTCTCATCTTTTCAGCATCTCAATCCTGTGGAATCTTTTAATTCGCAAGGTAAGTACAGATTGTCCGGAGAGATCTGAGCCGTGCCTATTCAACGGAATGCAGAGTCTCTCAAAGAGACCTCATAACTCTCAGATGAAAATCCCCTCTGTGGCTGTAGACTCTTCCAGACATACCCACTTTAAGCAAGAGAGGACGAAGTAGACACTTCACGTCTACACTTTTAATAAATAAATGAAATCGACAATGAGAGGAGCTGGCCCTTAGACTGGACTCACCTTGTAGCTGAGGCCTGGGATGTAGGACTCCAGCCCAGAGAGTCCCGCATCCTGGCTGGGCTGAGAAAGAGAGATGTAGAGGGTTCTCATAGTTCTGGGGAGCAAACCTTCAGATGAGACAAGGGAGGAGCCTTGGGAGGAAGGGATGCTTGTGAAGATTCTTTTTTTTTTGAGACAGGGTCTTGCTCTTTCACCCAGGCTGGCGTGCAGTGGCGCAATCACAACTCACTGCAGCCTCGACCTTCCAGGGCTCAAAGGATCCTCCCGCTTCAGCCTTTGAAAGTGCTGGGACTACAGGCACTGAGCACGAGGGTGCCTGGCTAATTTTTTTTGTTTCTGTAGAGAGGAAGTCTTGCTAGATTGACCAGGCTGGTTTCAAACTCCTGACCTCAAGCAATCGTCCTGCCGTGGCCTCCCCATGTGCTGGGATTACAGGCGTGAGCCACTGTACCCGGCCGTGCCTGTGAAGATTCTTTAGCAGTTAGCTGATTGCTTCATCGCTATGAAAAGGGGTTTCTTATTTTGATTTTTCTTTTTTTTGAGACAGGATCTCACTCTGTCACCCAGGCTGGAGTGCGGTGATGCAATCGTGGCTCACTGCAGTCTCGACCTCCCCAGGCTCAAGTGATCCTCCCATCTCAGACTCTCTGGAGGAGCTGAGACTATAGACCAGGCACCACCACACCCAGCTAATTTTTTTGTATTTTGTAGAGACTGGATTTCCCTGCTCAGACTGGTCTCAACCTCCTGGGCTCAAGCAATCTGCCCACCTTAGCCTCCCAAAGTGCTGGGATTACAGGCATGAGCCACTGAGCCCAACTGTGTTTTCTTGTTTTTCATAATATATATACTGTTTTGTTTTTAGAGAAACTTAAGCTGTGTTGACTGGGAAACTATGATCTAGTTGGATTGAGATGTAATTTTTGCAAGTGTGTCACTGCATTGGGTTATGTTGTTTACTGACATTAATTAAAGTAGATACTTGTGAAAGCCCTATGTGTTCTGTCTAGCTATGTTTTTACGTATGACTTTTGCTTGCCTGTGTTTAACAGAAATAGACCCATGTTTTTCTTGTTATCAAATGTGTTTTATAAAATAAATGCTATCACAAATACCAGGGAGATTATTCCAGAACGGTTATTCTTACCAGAGTAATGAAAACTCTCTTGTCTTCCAAGAGGCCTAATAATTTGGGAGACCAGTTTGCACAATGATTAAGAGTCTAGATTTTAGGTCGGGTGTGGTCGCTTATGCCTGTAATCCCAGCACTTTGGGAGGTCAAGGTGGGAGGATTGCTTGAGCCCAGAAGTTTGAGAACAGCCTGGGTAACATAGCAAGACCCCATCTCTACAAAACCAACAAACAGAAAAACTAGCCAGGGCCGGGTTTGGTGGCTCATGCCTGTAATCCCAGCACTTTGGGAGGCCGAGGAAGGTGGATCATTTGAGGTCAAGAGTTTAAGATCAGACTGGCCAACGTGGTAAAACACTGTCTCTACTAAAAATACAAAAATTACCTGGGAGTAGTGGTGCGTGCCGGTCATTCCAGCTACTCAGGAGGCTGAGGTGGAAGGATCACTTGAACCCAGGAGGTGGAGGGTGCAGTGAGCCGAGATCCCACCACTGCCTTCAAGCCTGGGCAGCAGAGCGAGAATCTATCTCAAAAAGAAAAACGAGAAAACTAGCCAGGCATGGTGGCATACACCTGTAGTCCCAGCTACTTGGGAGGCTGAGGTGGGAGGACTGCTTGAGTTCAGGAGCTGAAGGCTGCAGTGAGCTATGACTGCACCACTGCACTCCAGTCTGGATGACAGCGAGACCCTGTTGCTTAAAAAAAAAAAAAAAAAAAAAAAAAAAAAAAAAAAAAAAAAAAAAAAAAAAAAAAAGAGAGATTTTTTTTTTTTATAAAAACCTTTTTCTTTTTAGAATCAAATACTCCTGGATTTGAGCCTCACCCATACGACTCTGAATATGTCCCCCATCCTCCGCTTCCTCCTTGATAAAATAAAGGTAACAGTATTTGTTGTGAGGAATCAATGAGATTATGTATATAAAGGTTTTGGTACAGTTCCTGGCTCAATAAATGTTAGCTCTTTCAGCTCATGAGGAACACAAACATCAATCTTCCTACTCTGCCCTTTGTTTTTAATCTGGACTTGATTGATTTGATCTTCTTATATCAGAATTCTTGATTCCAGGCCTTGGTAGAGATTTCTGCTTCTGGCTGCTTAAGCTTTGGCATATATCCAGGTTCTCTCTCCACCTTTGGATCCTTTCTCCCTTTCAGTGTTTGGCTAAGCTATGGTTTTTAATCCGGGGTGAGAAGCAGTATCTCATAAACAGCTCCCACCAGTGACTGGGCCCATTCTGGTTCTTATCCATTGGATTGAGATGGAAGAGGAGCAATTAAAATAATAGACACGAATTGCCATCAATCGCCAGGCCGCTCGGCTTACTTCTAAATCTCTCTCAACTCTGCCGGCTTAATTCTAAATCTCTCTCAACTCTGCCTACTTCTCCATTGTCACCACCTTAGTCTACATCACCATCTGTTCTCATTTGGGCTGCTGAAACCATATCCTGAAAGGTCTTTTCCATGACTGCTCTAGCCTGCTTCAGCTAGAAAGAACTTTAAAAAACGTTCGTCTGATGCCGTGTCTTCCTGCTTAACATCCTCCAATGGCTTCCCATTACTTTTTTTTTTTTTTTGAGATGGAGTCTTGCTCTGTTGCCAGGCTGGAGTGCAGTGGGACGATCTCAGCTCACTGCAACCTCTGCTTCCCTGGTTCAAGTGATTCTCCTGCCTCAGCCTCCCAAGTAGCTGGGACTATAGGTGTGTGCCACCATGCCTGGCTAATTTTTTGTAATTTTAGTAGAGATGGGGTTTCACCGTGTTAGCCAGGTTGGTCTCCATCTCCTGACCTCATGATCTGCCCACCTCGGCCTCCCAAAATGCTGGGATTACAGGTGTGAGCCACCGTGCCCAGCCCTTTCTTTTGAGACAGAATCTCCTTCTGTTGCCCAGGCTGGAGTGCAGTGGCGTGATTTCGACTCCCTGCAACCTCTACCTCCCAGGTTCAAGCGATTCTCATTCCTCAGCCTCTCAAGTAGCTGGGACTATAAGCGCAGCCCGACTAATTTTTTTATTTTTAGTAGAGATGAGGTTTCACTATGTTGACCAGGCTGGTCTCAAACTCCTGACCTCAGATGATCTGCCTGCCTCGGCCTCCCAAAGTGCTAGGATTACAGGCGTGAGCTACGACGTCTGGCTGGCTTCTCATTACTCTTAGGGTAAAGCCAGGAATCCTTAAAGTGGCTTACCGAACAATGCACAGTCTGACACCTGAGCATCGTTCCAACCTCATCTCCTGCCTCTATCCCTCCAGCTCTGTGCTGTCAGTCTTTTGAACTTGACATACTCCTTCTTACTTCTGTCTAGAAAATTATTCCCACCCTTCTTCACCAAATTAACTCTTCACATCATTTGCATTCTTCAGATCCTAATTCAAATGTTACTTTTTCTGGAAATCCTTATCTGGACCCATTTCCCCTCCAACTGCCAGGTGAGGGCAGTGTTTCCACTCTAAGCTCCCCTGACATTCTAAACTTTTGTCCGTTAAGAGTCACTTGTTTACTGTCTACCTCCTCAAGAAGAGGGACCACGTTTGTTTTGTTCACCAATGTCTTTTCCAGATTTAGCACAGTGGTAGGCAAATAATAGATATCCAATAAATATTTGTTGAGTAAATGATTTATGACTATTATTTATATTTATGAATTGAGAGCAATTTCAATTTTAACACTTGAGATGTGCCCAGTTCATTAATATGCATCTTTTAAAAATAACTTCTACATGCAACATTGTATTAAGCATCTTCTTGATGAAACGTAATATAGCCTTTGAAACCTATAACTAAAAGCGTAATAACTTGGAAGGGTTGTAGCGGTGTTATGTGATAAAAGCAGAATATAAAATTCTGTTTATTTGATGCTTACAAATTGTGAAAGAATGTAATATTACTAAGACGATAAGAGATAAGGGAGATAAGGGTGAAAAGGTTATTGATCGTCATAATATTGTTTATACAATATATAAAACTGAATGTTGTAGCCTGCCATTTTTTGTGTGTCAAACAATATATATTTAATAATGTGATAATTATATAATTTTGAAGTTTTTTTTGTTTTTGTCTTTTGAGTTGTTTTTGTTTTTGAGATAGGGTCTCACTCTGTCACCCAGGCTTGAGTGAAGTGGCATGATTTTGGTTCACTGCAACCTCCGCCTCCCGGATTCTAGCGATTCTCCTGCCTCAGCCTCCCAAGTAGCTGGGATTATAGGCACCTGCCATCATGTCTGGCTAATTTTTGTATTTTCAGTAGGGGTGAGGATTTCACTGTGTTAGCCAGGCTGGTCTTGAACTCCTGGCCTCAAGTGATATGCCTGCCTTGGCCTCCCAAAGTGTGAGGATTGTAGGTAAGAGTCATGGTGCCTGGCCTGATTTTGAAGTTTTAAAAAAAGTTTTCCCATAATCCCAATGGAGCCAGGTACTTTATAAAATTTTTCTTGATAACGTCCCGGATGCTTTTTATTCTGTTATTGATTTATCTGCATTATCAATTTTTTATCAAACAGGTTTTGCTTTTGTGCCTTTTTTTTTTTTTTTTGAAATGGAGTCTCACCCCCTTTTGTGCAGGCTGGAGTGCAGTGGTGCCATCTTGGCTCACCGCAACCTCCACCTCCTGGGTTCAAGCGATTCTCCTTCCTCAATCTCCCAAATAGCTGGGATTACAGGCATGCGCCACCACGCCCAGATAATTTTTGTATTTTTAGTAGAGTTGGGGTTTCACTATGTTGATCCACCTGCCGCAGCCTCCCAAAGTGTTAAGATTACAGGCGTGAGCCATCGTGTCCGGCCTGTGCCTATTTTTAAAAACCATTCTTTTATGTTTTCAAATTTCTTAATACATATTTTGATGGAAACAAATCTTTCTCAGGTATTACTTTAGAGGAATAAATCTACTAGAGTTTTCTGTGTATTGATTTTTTTCTTTAGGTCTTAAAGGGAGAAGAAAAGATGAGCAGTTATTGAGGTTTCTATTTCATACAAAATAATTCAGACTTTTCTATTTCTATTTCTATTATTTTCTATTTCATACAAAATAATTTTAGATATAGAAGAGAGTTGCCAGACCGGGCCCGGTGGCTCACACCTATAATCCTAGCACTTTGGGAGGCCGAGGTGAGTAGATCACCTGAGGTCAGGATTTCACGACGATCCTGGCCTACATGATGAAACCCCGTCTCTACTAAAAGTAAATAAATAAATAAATAAATATTAGCCAGGCATGGTGGTGGGCACCTGTAATTCCAGCTACTTGGGAGGCTAAGGCAGGAGACTCACTGGAACCTGGGAGATGGAGGTTGCAGTGAACCGAGATCGCGCCACTGCACTCCAGTCTGGGCAACAAGAGCGAAACTCCATCTCAAAAATAAATAAATAAATAAATAAATAAATAAATAAAATAAAAGAAGAGAGCTGCCAATATGAAAATTTTATCCAAGGAAACCAATGGCATGCTATACTTGAAAGAATATGTCCATAGGAATAAACATTAAAACTTTAAAGCTTGTATGTCACAAATGGCACGTTGCATAAATAATCTGACAAGGTTGTTTTAATGGTCATAAAATATAGAAGAAGACAGTTGTTAAGTTTTATTACAAGGAGCATATCAGACATATGAGTAAGATTGTGAAAGATTTCACCTTCTACATAATTTCCTGCTTAGAAGTCTATTTCCTTTTCACACCTGCATCAACCACCATTTTATTTGTTCATTTTTAAAAAATAATAAAGATGTTAGTGAAAAAAATAAAGACATTAGTGAGTTGTCTAAAAAGATGGAAAACCAGACAAAAAAGCAAAACAAGGAAAAACAAAACTTTTAATCTTATTAATTAATCAAATAAATTGCTTTCTGATTTTTCAATTTCCTCCTGCCCTTACACTTATTATTCCCTTTATTTTGTATTCCTCTGTGATCTAGTTCTTTTTCTAAGTTCTGTAAATGTTGATACAATTCACTCTACTTTTATCTTTCTCTTTAACCAATATAGGCATTTGGGGATATGGATTTTTCTCCACATATGTTTAAGCCATGTCATGGCAATTTGATGTGACCTAAACCATTTGTCCCCAGCAGGCAGATTCTTTGTATCTCTCACAGCACTGTGTTTAGTGTGAGCTTTCATTGAATGTTTCCTGCACGACTGAATCGAATAATGAAATGTTTTCATGGCATGCACAAATGCATAGTCAAGCGAAAGAGAAAGCTACTGTGCAGGTTGTGGCACAATTCCGTGAGTCTTAAGAGCCCCCTTCTCACTACAGCACGACTAAGTTTTATTGATTTGCACAACCACTCTCAAATACAAGTTCTTTGAAATAAAAAAGACTAAGAATCATTGATCTTCCTTTTACTTCATTTGTCAGATTTACCACCTCCCTTGACCATCTTCATTTCCCCCACTATCCACCTAAGAATGTATAGTCCAAAAGTTTAACTTCTCTCTTCTTTCTATTTTCTTTTCTTTCTTTCTTTCTTTCTTTCTTTCTTTCTTTCTTTCTTTCTTTCTTTCTTTTTCTTTCTTTCTTTTCTTTTCTTTCTTTCTTTCTTTCTTTCTTTCTTTCTTTCTTTCTTTCTTTCTTTCTTTCTTTCTTTCTTTCTTTCTTTCTTTC